>NC_091462.1:11099888-11407320 GCF_027789765.1 Dendropsophus ebraccatus | reverse complement strand
TATTGACTATAAGCACCACTCGCAGTCATACCCACTGAGGCTACGGTCACACAGTATTTTTGATCAGTATTTTGCAACCAAAACCAGGAGGGGATTGAAAACACAGCCACACTGTGGCTGTCATTTAATAGCAAATAATTACGTTTTTTTTGCCATTAAATGGCGGCCATCCGTTACTTTTTATCAGTGTGTGAGTGTAGCCTTTCTGTGTTTTCAATCCCCTCCTAGTTTTGGTTGCAGTGTGTCACCAAAAATACTGTGTGTGACCACAGCCTTATGGTGCCTTTAGCTAGTCTGATATGCATGGCTTTCAGTAGACAGGATTAACTGCACAGCCAGGATGCACAAGCGATCATTTGTGCAGCCATTTATTGTCATTGGCCACCTGTCTCCTATTTTTAGGGATGTGCCTCTGATATCAATACATTTTGATGCCATCAGCCGATAAGCAGCTTTGCCCCCGTCCTCGGCTGATGGCCCGCAGGAGCGTCTCTAGCGATGCTCCTTGCCGTCTTATGACTAGTGCAGTTCTGACCAAACTATAATATGTAAAGCACCAAGACTCTGACATCTTCATACGTAGAAGCCGGAGGAACGTTCTCCTAGTGTCACACCTCAGCTTTACTGCTTAATGTGTTTGGATGAGGTTTGTGAATCTTTCCTCTTAATGTCTGTAGGGCAGAATATGAGAGGTCCTCTCCTAAGGACCCTGTACTATATTTGGCTCTTTGCATATAATCCTCGGTTAGCCAAATCTCCACTCTTTCCATTCACATATTTGTTTTACAGCTTGGCACATAATACATATGCCAGCATACATCTCTCAGCTGGCGGCGGTGCGGGGGCAGGGAGCGCTCCCATTATAACACTGACAGAAGTTCAGCGCAGGAACTTAAAGCCGTTGTAAAGCTGTAATTCGCCAAGTATCTAATTTTGCCTCTTCGCTTAGAAAACCGTGTTCTGTTGGCGGCTGGGCGGGTGGTGGAGGAGGAAGCTGCTGGAATCCCAGTGAGGTCACATCAATTCCAGCTGGATGGGAGCCGTCACAGGCCTGAATGGGATTCGCTGAGTCAGAGGAGGACAATGAGGCATTTACTGCAGCGTCTGCTGGATGACTTACAGCTCACATCTCCCTCTGTGCAAAGGGTTAATCCACAAACTGGACACGTAGATTGCTCCGATATCCACGCAGAATGTTCTCTGTTCATGTACACCCGGCCGTACTGTGCTAGGAAAGTTTGTTGGGAGGATAACTTGAAGGAGGCCGGGGACATTTGTTTTGCTTTAATAAAGTTATATTACTTTTAAAATATAACTTTATGAAAATAAATGTCTACTATCTGCTTCTGATTCCCTCTGTCTGCCCGCTCCATGGAGAGGGTGGATACAACCTTGAGGACCTCCTGGAAAACTGGGATATAGCCATAGGCTGTGTCCCAGTTTTCTAGGTGGTCCTCAGGCTGTATCCACCCTCTCCACAGAGCGGGCAGACAGCGGGAATCAGAAGCAGATAGTTCAGGTTCATATGAACCCGAACCTCAGCCGGTTCGCTCATCCCTAGTCCTGTCCTCCCCCCATTTCTATATACACCACTGTAGGGGGCTTTAGTTTTGACTGTTCAGGCATGCTGAGAATTGAATTTTGGCATCAGGTGGAGGGCCGAAGGTTCCCCATCCCTGTCATAGATGAAGATAGAGAATAGTGTAGTAGTGCACGGCCGCTCTTACATGTCCCGTGCGGCAGGGGATCCAGATATGAATGGTGGTGTATTCACACAGGGTGCTTACGTAGAGTGACTGTTTTGTTGGTAATAATTCTATGAAGCCGCCACATCTGTCTTTGATCCCAGCACCTCTAATCATTTTCCTAGCGGAGTGGGTTTTGTCGCAGCGGGACACGTGACCCCTGATGTTACAATTATCGTCCATGTAATCTCCCCTCATGAATATGTCAGGAGCCGAGGACACAATGAATTAATGTTCTGCGGAGCGCGGCATTGTGTATGTCTGGGCCATCGCTGAGCTAATTGTTCTCCTCTCTGGTTTCCATGTTCACCCGTGTCTCCATTACCTCTCAGGTGTCCAGTAATGGCCGCGCCCCGCTGAGGTCGTCTGGGGTCTCCATTACCTCTCAGGTGTCCAGTAATGGCCGCGCCCCGCTGAGGTCGTCTGGGGTCTCCATTACCTCTCAGGTGTCCAGTAATGGCCGCGCCCCGCTGAGGTCGTCTGGGGTCTCTATTACCTCTCAGGTGTCCAGTAATGAGGTCGTCTGGGTTCTGCACGTCTTTATTGGCACTGTCGCTAACACTCCTATGTAACCTCCTCTGGCCACATTTATTTGTGTTTTTAATATACATTGATAGTGGTTGTTACCTTATATGTCAAGAATATACCTTTCTTATATTTTTCGGATGTTTTCTTTTTCCACCTAGAATGGTTGTGAGTGTCATTCTACCAGAATTTAGAGCATTAATGGGGTACTCTGGAGGGGAATTTTTTTTTTCAGATCAACTGTACCAGAATGTTTTACAGCTCTTTAAATTGTATTTAAAAATCTCCAGTTTACCAGTACTTATCAGCTGCTTTATGTCCTGCAGAAAGTGGTGTATTCTTTCCAGTCTGACACAGTGCTCTCTGCTGCCACCTCTGTCCATGTCAGGAACTGTCCAGAGCAGCAGCAAATCCCCATAGAAAACCTCTCCTACTCTGGTAATTTCCTGACATGGACAGAGGAAGACTAAAGATTTTTCTATAGATCTGTATAACATTCAGGTACCAGTTGATCTGAAAAGATTTTTTTTTCACAGTGGTCCCACTTTACGTGACGTTATTTAGACATTGAAGGATTTTTCCTTCTAAGAGGATATCTAGCTCACTGCGGGCTCTGACAGCGGAGTGCCCCCACAACTTCTCACCACCCCTGTGAACCCCAGGGGCCCTGAGTTTCCTGTTAGAATGGAATGGTGGGTCATGCACATGCGCTGCCGCTCCATTTATTCTCTATGGCAGCCTTTGTAATAGCTCGGTTCACTGTCTGGAGGTTTCTTCCAGCTCCCATAGAGAATGAACGGAGTGGTGACACATGTACCACCTGCTGCTCCATTATAACACATTAGCTAGATATCCCTATCTTCTAGGCATGTTGTCTTTAAATCTTAATGACTATAGGGTCTGATGTGGTAACATTATTAACCGTCGCTGTTCTTGACGATTACAGATGACCTCTTCCACCGCAGGACAATGAAGCTCTAAGTGTCACACTGGCCTGATATCCGGGAGATGGCCCTTCATGGCCTCAGTGGAGACTCAGATCTATATTCCTGAGCCTATAGGTGAAGTTCATCGCAAGCCAACTCTTTCTTATCCAGACAAACCCAAAGGTAGCGGCCCGGCCTCAAAGGTGTCCCCCATCTGGAAGCTGAAGAGAGAACATGCCCATTTGGCTCATGATCACCGATCTGCTTATTCCATGTTTCCTCGTCCTTATTATTTGGTCACTGAGCCCAACAGGACATCGACCCCTCTAACCCCTTCTCCTCCGCCGACTGGACACCGGCCACTGCATGACACCCTTGAAAGAACGCTGGTTTTCCGTAGAACTTCCAAAAACCCAACAACGCTTTCCGTAGGGGGGAAAACCGAAAGTCAGAGGACTATCTCCACCCGCTACAGGTATCCACCAGTCAGGCCTTTCCATAAAGCTGCCAAAACTGAAAGTGCCATGACCTCTTTGCTGGTAGATCAGTTCCACCTGCCAAGCGCAGCCAGCGAACTCCCCGACGTCGGCATCAGAAGACCTTCCAGTGTTGCAGCCAAGCTGACCCCCGATCCCTCCAGGCCGGCCTTAATCACAAACTCCTTCCTACGACCAAGCAGTGCCAAAGTGCCTTTACATCCACATGTAGACAAGAAGATGACACCGAGCCCCCCTCAGGTTGGAGCTAAGTCCGCTTCGTGGTCTTCCGGAGAAAAAGGAGGCTTCGGCCAACCTAATGGGGTGGTGCCTTCAGTCAGTCACACTGGTATCCGTCCAGGGACTGTGTTCTGCAAAGCGGCTTCTTCATCCAACATCATGGAAGGGAGGGCCAAAGCTGAGGAAATTACATGGCACATACTTGAAAACAATAAAGTCGGAGGCTCTCCCCATAGAAGCGTCCAACTTACAGAGGCTGTGAGACGTCTTACGGGAAGCCATCGATCTGCTAGCTGTGAAGCACAACTTGAAACTTCTACTAAAGCTGTCTGCCAAAACCAGGAGATGTGTGCTGGCAGTGCAACAGCAAAACCCTCCTGTACGGACCATGTTTTCAGAAGCCCGGCCTCAGAGGGCCCAAGCCTTAATGGAGACATCAGTGTTTTCAGCACGTGTCATGCCAACCTCTGCACCCAGCAGATCAGTGCCAGCCTTGGTGCCATGGGAGTGGACTCGTGCCACCCTGATATATCTGTTCATTGTCCGACCTTGAAAACTGAACCCTCCCTCCCGGAGGCTGGTGAGACGACTCATCGAGGGAACATCACTGTGATGGCATCTCAGATCTCAACCATACATCTTAATAAAGAATTTGAAGATGTTGAAAATAATTTAGAGTAAGTCTTGTTCTTTAACATAGTCCAAAATCTAAAGCAGGGGTGTCAAACCCGCAGCCCTCCAGCTGTTGCACAATTACAACTCCCATCATGCCTGGACAGACAAAGCTTTAGCTGTCCAGGCATGATGATAATTGTAGTTGTGCAACAGCTGGAGGGCTGCGGGTTTGACACCTGTGACATAAAGGGCTGCGCAGCCATGCAACCCCAAGCATTCCCTCAAGGATTCAGTTGTTGAGGCATGCTGGGAGAGTCAGAGCTTGGAGCACAGTGTCTTATACAAAAAGTTCATTGGTCTTGCTATCTCTTCTTCTCTTTAGCCTTACTGTGCCAAACTCTGAGCTTTATGGTGGTGAGGAGGAGCTTCCTGAAGGCTTCGATGACATCCAGGAAGAAGAGGAGGATGAGGAAGGTTTGTATTTGTACATGCAAACCCCAGTGCTCATGGAACAATGCTTTTAAGCTTAATGTAAATTCTCATCCAATATATATTAACTTTCTTCAGATCCTGCCGCTGTCCAAGTGTCCGCTGTTACATCATTAGCAGATGTCTCCAGGTATGTATGTGTCCTGTATATTATATTACTTTTCTCACTTTAAAGGGCAAGCATATATTAGAGATGGCAGATCCTCTATACTAGACCACACGGGACACACCCTCCTCTATATACTACACCACACAGGACACACCCTCCTCTATATACTACACCACACTGGACACCACCCTCCTCTATATACTACACCACACTGGACACCACCCTCCTCTATATACTACACCACACTGGACACCACCCTCCTCTATATACTACACCACACTGGACACCACCCTCCTCTATATACTACACCACACTGGACACCACCCTCCTCTATATACTACACCACACTGGACACCACCCTCCTCTATATACTACACCACACTGGACACCACCCTCCTCTATATACTACACCACGCTGGACACCACCCTCCTCTATATACTACACCACGCTGGACACCACCCTCCTCTATATACTACACCACGCTGGACACCACCCTCCTCTATATACTACACCACACTGGACACCACCCTCCTCTATATACTACACCACGCTGGACACCACCCTCCTCTATATACTACACCACGCTGGACACCACCCTCCTCTATATACTACACCACGCTGGACACCACCCTCCTCTATATACTACACCACACTGGACACCACCCTCCTCTATATACTACACCACACTGGACACCACCCTCCTCTATATACTACACCACGCTGGACACCACCCTCCTCTATATACTACACCACACTAATTAAAATTCATCTGCTAATTTTTAGACAATGTGCTACTGGTATGGATCCCGCTCCCTCAGATGTGGAATTAATTAAGAGACCTGCCCTCACCCCAAGCCTGTTCCCCAACACACCCTCAACTATTTATTTTGCCACTCAGGATGAAAAAGGTAAGATACAGTGTACAGTGGCCTGTAGAATTATTTCTCCTGTTGTAGAAGTCTGAACTGAGCCTTGCCGCCTACCTGGACCTCTATCATAATATATAATCTAAAATTGCATCTGGCTACGTGAAGTTATGTCTTTGAGTCTATAGCAATGTGCACTTTTAAATACATCTAATATAAAACAAAAATTAAATCAACTTCCCATGTAGTTTTGATCTACACATCTACCGTTTTGAGTATTCAGCCCCTATGCACATCTATATGATTAGACTGTGCGTTCTCCCTTCCATTTTTGCTTACCTGTAAGGCAAGTTTTCCTATGAGCTGAGGATAGACAAACACCTATTACAGCCTGAGATTACATGTGTATAGATTGCTGAGAGTGATTCCATCTCCTTGTTATTTTGCTTATGTAGGTTAATGCTTTTATATCTTACGTTGTTCATTGTTTCTAGTGGAGCTGTTGCCTTGGGCACAAAGAAAACTGATGAAGTGGAAGATGAGCACAGTGACCCCAAATATAGTGAAACAGACTGTAGCAAGGTCCCACTTCCGGATCACCAAAAGTGAGTAACCTACCTAATATCTAGTGATCGTGGCCTAAATTTAGTGTTGTAAAACAAAAACTAGCATCCAGTCACTGCTCAAGTTTTATATTTTAAATAATGGGCACTGTCACCAAAACTAACTTTTGACATGTTGTCATCAGACATGTTCAAAGTTATTGATGAGAGTGACTCTCACTGCCGACACCCTGATCAGACGATAAAGCCGGGGAAAGGTTACGGCACAATTCTCTCACCAGCTGGCCTTGTATTCTCTTAATAATTTCTTACAGACTTCTATAGGCAATATTGACAGACTGCGGGCTGGCTGTGGATTACTTCACGCTGGCACAATCTTTCTCGGCTATATCTTCTGATCTGAACGGTAGTCAGCAGTAAGACCTACTCTGATCAATAACTTGACACATCAAAAGTTAGTTTTAGTGACAGGTATGCCTCAAAGAGCTCTGGTAGGATAAAGCTGTGATTGGTTGCACCAGTTTTACTTTCACACAGATTGATGAGTTCATGTTACTTTAGAAAAAAATTTGTTCTATTAAAAGGGTCTAATCTTTGTACAGATAATCTTTATTAGATCGGTGGGGCCAGCCCTACCTATTGGCAGCCCTACCGATAAGCTGTTTGGTACAGAGTTGTAATAGACAAACACAGCAGATTCTAAAACAACTTCAAGACTTCACCTAAGTGCCCTATTACACACACAGATTTATCTGACATATTTTTGAAGCCAAAGCCAAGACCTGTTCTCTATTTATAGTCTGTTCCTGGTTTTGGCTTAAAAAAATCCGTCAGATAAATCTGCGTGCGTAATACGGACTTAACTTCAGTTCAGCAATTAGTATGAAGGGTTATTTGGGGTGAGGGGGGCAGTCTTTAGTCTCTATCTTCATGAGAACCCTCCAGAGTGGTCTAATTGTTTTTCACAGGCGAGGATAATACACATTCATGTCTATAGGCAGAATGGAAGACAGTTATTGAAGATGGATAGTCACCTTAATATGAGAAACAGTACTGTAAGCCTCAGGCATCCATTTTATTATCACTGTAATAATTAAGATGAACCTCTCTTGCAGAGAATCACGACTGGTTGGGTTGCTGGGGTCATCACATGAAGTCCACAGGCTTTAAAGCTATCCGAGACTATCAAAAGGTAAGTTTCTACCTAGTAAGAAGCCATTCAGGTTGGTAGTTGCCACTTTCTGACCTTGTTCTCTTTTTGCCCGGTCAGCTGAACCATTTCCCAGGCTCCTTCCAGATTGGAAGAAAAGACCGGTTGTGGCGGAACCTGTCCAAGATGCAGGCTCGCTTTGGAAGGAAAGAATTCAACTTCTTCCCCCAGTCCTTTGTGCTCCCACAAGACATTAAACTGCTGAGAAAAGCCTGGGAGGAGGGCGGGAATCGGCAGAAATGGATCGTGAAGCCGGTATGACAAATATGGTTTATGTTGCAATCATAGACAGACAGACAGAGACACACACACACACACACACACACACACACACACACATATATACAAATTATATATACGGCCAAGATTAATACACAACTTGCATGCACTGCAGTTAGAGGGAATCCCTATCGCTAGCGGCCATACAAAAACAAGCATGTCAGTTTTGTGTTGCCGCTATTCATTGAATAGCGGCCGCACAAGCCTGACAGGTCTCACAATGGAGCGTGCGTGTTCAGTAGTGGAATGGGATGCAGGTGCATATGGATTCAGCACAAATGAAGATCATCCGTCCGGTACTGCAGTACCGGCCAGGATGATCTTCACTAACCGGCCATTCTTTGACCCGGCCGGTGTTTCACGCTGTGTAAACATGGCCTAACAAGGCATCCATAGACTTTTATGTTTTTCTTTATGCTGCTGATTTCATACAGGCTTTTCTCTTGTGCCAGATACCTTCAGCAGAAGGTGGTCTATTCCGGTGGACGCTATATAATGGAAGCGGTCTGCCCTAGAGCAGCCCCTGCAGCTCAGCAGTGTCCTGTGCTCTGTGCATGAGGCCTGAAGCTGGTCATAAATGTAAGGGTAAGACCAGATGTAGCAGAATATTTCTGAAACTGCAATTCCTCAGCAAGGTCCTCATGTGCCTCACAGAATGAGGGTGCTGTTGCCAGACATCTATATTATGTTGTAGTTTCAGTGCATCTTATTTCTCTGTGTGTGGATGGGGAAATTCACAGCAGAAGTCTGCCATGTCTGAACTTACCCTGACAATTATCATTATCAACTTCTGTCTGATTTTTTTTTATTTATTTTTGTTGACTATTGCTAATCCATTGCTACAGACAATGTCTGTTTTTACAAATAGAATTCTGGTCCCCTGGTCTTTCAGGCAATACATGGTTTCCCATTGTATTGGTATATGTTGTCCATGTGAGCTTTTGTCTAACATAATATAATATGAGAATTTTCTGGGATTTGTACTTATTGTCTATCTTGAGGATAGCTGCAATATAGAGTGAATGGGGTCAGGAGCAGACGGCTCCATACAGTGTGTAGTGGCTGTGCTGGGTTACTACAGCTCGGCTCCTGTTGAAATGGGTAACTGCAGAAACCCAGCCCAGTATGCAATGTAAGGAGCTCATTGCTTCCAAGCGTTCACTATGTATTGTGGGCCCCACAGCTTCCCAGTAGGGGTTCTAGATGTTTTCACCACACTGATGAGTATAGACCATCAGTTAGAGTCCCCAAACCCTCCTGCCTTCACCTCTAATTCCTTTAAACAGGAAACTAAAATAATCCTGTAGGGAATAAATGCAGTTTGTGCAGATGCAGAATAAATCCTGATTGTTATTGTATCTCTCTCTATTACAGCCCGCATCAGCCAGAGGAATGGGGATCCAGGTTATACATAAATGGAGCCAACTTCCGAAGAAAAGGCCGCTGCTGGTGCAGAGGTAATAGTCGTGTGGGAATTAGATGAACTGGAGCTGAAGTAGGGAAACTATATTTCAGTTTATTCGAGCTGGTATAGCCAGATCACACCATGCCATTGCAGACTACAATACACATACATGTGCAGAGAGTTTTGCAGCTGTCCCATTGACTTGCAAGCATCCACCAACATGCCAAAGGAGCAATCCCATTCAGATGTATTAAAAAGATTATCTTTTTTTCTTAGTTGCAAAAATGTTGGCACGTGCACACAAATCTGTGTGTGAGCTTTTCTCCCTCCTCCCACCTTCCTTCTGAGACAGACGGTGTAAACCAGTCTTTAGCAGGCTTTATCTGCAACATTGTAGCTTCTTTGTAATGCTGGAAGATTAATCACAGTGAGTTTATTAGCAACTTGACCATGGAATAACACTCCTGGCATTACAATGAAGCTACAATGTTGCAGATACAGCCAGCCTGGGACTTGTTTACATTATATGTCTCAGAAGGGAGGGGGCTGGAGGGAAGAGACAGAGTAAAGCTCACACACAGATTTTTGTGTCTTTAGCTGAAAGCAGCAGCTGAGAACTGGGGGAAGGAGACTGACTAGATAACAAGTATGAAAGGAATAGTTAGTCTCACCATGGGCAGCAACATATCAAAAGTTATGTTTGAGCAGAATACTCCTTGAAATATATTAGCAATTCATGTGAGAGCTGTAATTATAAGCATATTTGGCTGAAACCTGCCAGATTACAATGTACCTAGCGCAGTAATCTATATCCATGTTGATGCCTGTTCCCAGGTACCTGCACAAACCCTACCTCATCGGTGGCAGCAAGTTTGACTTGCGGATCTATGTTTACGTCACATCGTATGACCCCCTCCGAGTATACCTGTTTACCGACGGCCTGGTGCGATTTGCCAGCTGCAAGTATGTTCCTCACTCTGAAATTTTCTTTGCACAATAATCTCTGGTGTGAGAGTTGCACACAGTGTATTAGACCATTGCCTAAATAAATATTATGTGTATGTGAGAGTCCGACTTCTGGCCTTATTCTGGAATGATCAGCTGTCTGCAGTTAATGCTTTTATAGACCCCATAGCAAGTTCTGGAAAAGTTCTGGCAAGTTTACAGTATTTCAGAAATTACTATTTAAAAGGTTTATCTATCCACAGGATAAGTGTCTGATCAGGAGGAATCCCAATGATTAGGAGTATTGGGGTCCATTGACCCTCATTTGATTGAAGTGGCAGCCAAGTATGCGCACTGCTGTCCCATTCATGGCATGGCTATTTCCGGCAGTCCCATCAGCTGTCTTTTGACAGTGTCTATGGAATGGCAGTGTGTGCACTTGGCTCAGGAGCACTGGGATCGCTATTCTCATGACAGGTGGGGGTCTCGCCGATCACATACATATCACCTGTTTATTACATATAAAGTTGTTCCAAATCATAGCTACACTTTAAACGTAGCCTGTTAGAATATTTCACTACCATTTATGAGGACCTCTGCTGGTGACAATGTGTAACTCTTACCTGCATAGTGGGATAAAGCTTAGGACTTAAAGGGGTATTCCTATCTATAAAGTGGGGTTATATCGCTAGAATACACAATCACAATAAGATATTTTCAACTTTCACAGATACTAAGAATGAATAGGGATGAGTGTTGGTCCCCTGTGTCAGCGGGGATTGGGGCTTGCTTGACGGCAGTGGAATGAGGCGGATTGGGGAAAACACAGCCCAAATCACTCCATGACTCTCTCTTGCCGATTAAAAGGATATATCTTGGCTGAATGAGGACAGGGTGTTTGGCCATAGGTTTTGTTATGAACTACCTGATCCAGCTGATATCGGGTCAATGGGGTCCTAGAGAGGGTGCCTTACATAGTGATATGAAAATGATGGCATATTGCTAGGATATTCTAAGATGGGAATATTCTTTTACTGATACACAGATATAAAACAAAAAATAGTGGAGGTCTGCTTCACCTAACCCCTACGGATGGAATCCACCCTCTTTGAGTGCACCACTATCCCAGCGCTCACAGGATATAAATGAATGAATGAATATGTACCAATATAGAGGGCTCTCTAGAAGCGGGTGATATGTTGCAAACACTGTGGAGACATATGACTTATGCACCTATATAGATTGTACATCAACATTTATTACTTAAATTCATATATCATGTTTGGTCTGAATCTCATCAATCGATCATCGCTGTAAAAAACCCTGTATAGGTCAAACTTGTAATAGAAAACAATCTAGATACATAGAAAATACACAAAAAATCCTAACTAGTATAAAGATAAAAGAAAAAAAAAAAAAAAAAAAGGTAAAACAGTGGAAGAGTAAAAATCTATATGATAAAATAAAAATTTATGTGTATGGGGAGTCTAGTGAAGTTACCTGCGCCGGGCCCAGCACAGGCAGCTCACCTGAATGAATTTAGCAGTAGTCCCGAATCTCGAGGTCTGGCATGAGCTCGTATCGCTGTATAGCCGTTAAAATAATTATATTAGTGTCCTGGTTAGATGGTTTTGCTTTTCAGGTTATACACATTGAAGGTAAGATAAAGTGATACTTGAATGACAAATGGTGGAATGTCCACCTCTCACCCTGTTGGTGGTAGCTCTCACGGTCCGATATGGTATTGTAGCGGTAGTCCGTGTCTCAATCAGTTCGGCTTCTTTGAGATCCGTGCAGTTGAGATCTGATTCAGCACAGTGAGCTATCTCGTGCTGTTTGCGGCGTCCGCATGCATGTGAGCGCGCGCTCTTACTAACTGCCGCTTGGTTTGAATGTCCAGGCAGATACGGCTTAAGTTCGGGATCTATACTCCAAAATCAGTAAATTTTAAAAAGGCTCTGTTATCCTTGATTCTTGAACGCGTTTCAGGAGGTCTACTTGCTCCTTTCCTCAGCAAAGAACTTTGCAACATATCACCCGCTTCTAGAGAGCCCTCTACATTGGTACTGATACACAGATATGCCATGAACGTCTGATGCGGGTGGGAACCTGCTAAACCTGCTTCTAATAGACAGTAATGGGAGTTGCCTATAGAGTGTAGTCCCATGAGCTTCGCTGTGCAGATGGCTATGTCACAAGTGTTTGACAAAACCCTTCACTTCTGGTCCTTCCATTGTGTCCGGTGTACCATGCCCCTCTTCCTCCTGAATTGTCAGCCACAATGAGCCCTTACCTATACACTATATGGAAACTCTGATACAGTGATTTTCATAGTTTAATGTCACCTCCATTTTATATTTTTCCTTAGGTATTCATCATCTATGAAAAGCCTTAGCAACAAATTCATGCACTTGACAAACTATTCTGTGAATAAGAAGAATGTGGATTACAAGGCGAACACAGATGAATCTGCCTGTCAGGGGCATAAATGGTACGTGCCGCCATCTAAACGTAACACACTGCGGATATATATATATCCTGAGAGTCATTCACATAGATGTCGCTTCATGTTCTGTCTTCTCTAAATATGAAACCGGTACAGACATGAAATACAGTTGTGTGAGTGACGCCTGGAGCTCATACTTCTTATTATGCCCCAAGATAGAGATTTAAGCCCATTGACTGACCTTATTAAGTAACGTTTTATAAGCTCTATATGGCTGTATCCTGAATGATAGGGCTGAGACACTAAGTAAACTCTCCCCGCAGGGCACTGAAGGCGTTGTGGAGCTACCTCAACCAGAAGGGATTCTGCAGTGACAAAATCTGGGAGAAGATCAAAGAGATGGTGATAAAGACCATTATTGCGTAAGTAAGAAGTCTGGTTCTCATCCTGTAAACCCACAGCACAAACATAAAATGTTATCCTATAATAAACAGGTCTGAACTCTCAACCTCTGCTTACTGTCTGTGAATGGAAGTGATAACCATTTACCCTCAGATGCTGTATGTGTTCTGGCCCAATGCTACATTGCTTAGTGTTATACACATGCGGAGTGATGCTGATTTGGCGCAAAGTCTACATGTGGTGCATGTAGCAGCTGCATGCCGTGAAACCGCTGTCAATTTTTTTTTTTTTTTTTTTTTTTTTTTTTAACAAAGTTTGTGAATGGGATTGGTTAACGCTCCATTTACTTGCATTGTACTGCCCTTTTGCTGTGACATTTTAATACAGAATATATGATCAAAATTCCACAATATGATGTGTGAAAATGGCCTGAAGGCACATGGACATGTCAAAAATATGTTGGGGCAATCCATTTAGAATAACAGAGAGACCAGGGCAGAATACAGGAAGTTGGGGCCAGGGCTTAAATGTGCAGGAGAGAGGGGAGAGGCTCGAATATGTGTAGGCAAGTCTGTCAGTCTCCTACCAAGGGTCCACACTGTAGCAGAAAGGTAAATCAAGGCTTTCCGCTTATTTCTGTCCCTAAAGTTCTGAGTCGCTGTCCCTTGTGTCTTACTATACCAGAGGAGTATGTGCTTTGCTGCAAATTTCTAGAAAGGTAAAGCAAGGAAGGTGTACTACTGAAAAGTGCCCAGATCGGGTCCCATCCAATCAAATGAAGAGAATAGCTGGGGGGGGGGGGACTCTGGGGCTAAACCCTGCCCACTTAAAAAAAAAAAAAATCACAAAGTTAGTGTAAAAAGTTAATGTGCACATTTTTGCACAACATAGGTATGTGCACTGAAACTGCAACATTTGATGTCAGAAACCTTTATAAATTCCCTATATTGTTTCTAGAAAATCCGAGTCTAAGGTCCCCATATTAACTTAAGCTTGTCTTCTACCATTAGCTGCTACATGTACTGCAAAGTACTCACTGTACAAGCGATATTATAGGTTGTAAGAGCAGAAAGGGTGGAGTGACTGAAATAGTGATGAGTAAATTATTCGTACGGAGTGATATGGATTCATTGGATAATAGTTGGGTTAAGAGGAAGGTTTTTATAAATGATAGAAATAACTTTATTTGTAAAAAAATAAAAGAAATGTAAAATAATTGCAAATTATTTTTATTTTTACGGATTTTTAATTTTTATTCTGTTTTTAATTAGTTCTGAGCCGTACGTGAACAGCCTAATGAAGATGTACGTACAAAACCCGTACAGCTGCCATGAACTATTCGGCTTTGATATCATGTTGGATGAGAACCTAAAGCCGTGGGTTCTGGAAGTGAACATCTCACCCAGGTAACTTTTATATTCCTGTAATAATGTTGCTGCTGACCCTCATGACCTAATGGAGCAAAGTTCAGAGATTCTACGGTCTCCAAATATCTCTTAAACTTTACTAACAATTTCATCTTTAAGAATTTGAAGTGTTCCCCCAGCCTGTGACTCTCTGCAGCAGTTACAAAACTACGACTCCTATCCCAAGAGCCTAGGACTGACCTAAAGGGGTTTTTCTAAGATTAAAAAAAAGTCATCTCTATCTTTAGAATTGGGGTTAAATAGCTTATCAGTGAGGGCCTGAGCGCTGGACCTCAGATCACAAAATCGGATGTACCGGAGAGATCAGACTGGCAGTGCACATGCACGGCTTGGCACTACTTACTGTCTTTTTCAGGTTTTTAACATAAGCAAAATAATATAGTCTTATTTTCTTAGTATTATGTGTACAATTTGACTCCTGTAGTTGAACCAGCTCTGGATATTTCCTCTGACACCAGTGGTCGTAGTAAGTTGTCCTGTCTGGTCCGGCCTCCTGTCAGTACATGGAAATGTTATACTGCTGTGGTAATGAAAATATATATCAACCTTCAACCACAGAGCGACTCCCAGATGTCCTCTATATAACTCCAGAGTTTGTCAGCAATGTCAGTAATGTTGTATGGGATTAACATTTAAAGGGATATATCTACTCAGCCTCCAATACTAGTCAGTGTTTCCAAAATACATCTACATATTAGCTTAAAGGGAACTTTATAGCCCAGGTTGTCGTTCACTGATCACATCCCAATACTGGAACATGTTCTTTTATTACTAATCCGTTTCTAATTTCTAAACGTAATTTTCATTTCATTTTTTTTGTACATTATAATGGGGCCAGCCAGCTTGCCTGAGACGTTTTTAATAGCATTTAGTGACAAACTTTACAGCCTGCCCCATGGACATAGATGACAATAGACAGGACCTTTTTTCCTTTGAGATGAATGTGAAACATTACTGAGCGCGCTCTGTGACCCATGAAGAGGTCATTTCACAGGGAGCTGCTATTATCTTACACTGGTGCAATCTATGTAATGGTGGCACAGGAACAGGATTATTTTATAATCTAGACAATAAAATTGAAAATTAATTAAAACCTCAAATTCTTAAATGTTTTAACATAAAAACTTGATTTAAACAGTTAGTCATTTTCAGATGACTCTTACGCTTTAAAGGTATTCCATCAATATCAATAGTACAAGTGATTTAAACTCTGTAGTAGGTTTTATTAAGAAAGAGGTTCCTTCTATACTCAAAAGCTGTTACCTTCCCCATCAATTCAGAAGAAGAAGGATTTCTGTTTCTATTATGGTCTATGGAGGGGGGAAGGGCGTGGGGGGATGAGCACGGAGAGGAGAAAAGGCAGCCCTGCAAAACACTGCACCCTTCAATCTTCTCTCACTAAGCTAAGATAAGCACTGACCTTTCTGACCTGTGAATCCAGCTTTTTTTTGTGCCCAGACAGTCTCCAAACTGTACAGCAGTTCTTCTCTTCTTGCTCACTCATCCCCCTCGGCCCCCCCCCCCTCCATAGGTTATAATGCACTCAGCAAACCCGTCTTGACTTGTGTTCCTCTGTAATGAAGACGGCTTGGCCTGATAATGCACAGATAAGAAGTGACCGGGGGATGGGAAACAGCTTCCTGAGTACAGAAGAAAACTCTTTTGCCTAGTAAAACCTATTATGGTGTTTCTTAAAATCGCTTGTACTATTGATTTCTCCTAAAATATTTTAAATGACAGCTACACTTTAAACTATATTGCTAGGTGATGGAGAATGCTTTGCATC
The DNA here is from genome assembly GCF_027789765.1 of Dendropsophus ebraccatus. NCBI lineage: Eukaryota > Metazoa > Chordata > Amphibia > Anura > Hylidae > Dendropsophus > Dendropsophus ebraccatus. The sequence continues at coordinate 11,390,865 of NC_091462.1, read as the reverse complement.
AAAAAATTGCTTTCTTTTGTGTTGTGGCCCTCTTTCTGTCCCTGTAGTGTTGAACTGTTCCTGGGGAGCTGGCAACTATAATTTAACTCCCTGTAAGCCTCCCACTGAGGTTACTCACGTCTCTAGGGACAATCCACAAGCCATGGAGACGTGTGTAACCTCAGTGGGAGACACAGCCATGCAGGGCGGATTCAGTCTTTCCCCTGCAATTAGACAAAAATCATTGTCTGTTTTCTGTCTGTTCATCGGTCCCTGTCATGCTCTTTCCTACAGTTTACATTCTAATTCTCCCCTGGATGTAAAGATCAAAGGTCAGATGATCCGTGACCTCCTGAACCTGGCCGGTTTCCTGCTCCCCAACAAAGAAGGCACAAGCTCCAGCAATGTAAATTCAAGCTCCAGGTTAGTGTATTGTATAAACCTGTGATATGTTTCTGCCCATAAAGGGGTTACGGGTGTCCTGGAACTTGTAAATGGTGTGATAGCCCAAAGAATGCAAAAACTTTGAATTACCTGGCCAAATAGGTTCTCTATGGTCACAAGAGGGTAACACATAGGGTAACCAAGCATGATGGCGGCACAAAAGCTAGTTTAGAAAGTTCCGTTTTTATTACTCCAGTGCATTGAAGACAAAATGAAGCAACTTTGCAAATGGCACAGATTAGTAACCTGTTAAGGGCCTTTTTACACGGGCCTATTATCGTGCAAAAAATCGTTAAATTGTTCGCATGTAAGCAAAGGAGCAAACTACAGACAAAAAAATGTTTGTATGTTGCATCTTCCACTGTAAACACTTATCGTTCGACTTATATATACGAACGCCATTACGGGTATTCAGACTTTATACAAATGCAATTACAAAAACTACAGACTATAGACTAACACAATTACGAGTATTGACAGACTAGATGAACGCAATTACGATCACAATAACAACTTTTCATGCGGAAAAAAAAAAAATCCCTTGGCGTACGCTGAACAGGCGATTTATCTGTGCGTGTAAAAGTACCCATAGTTTTGTGTACACGGCACCAATGCAGATCTGTGTGCCTCCTTGGTTACAGATTACAAACAAAACGTTTTGTCTTATCCTGCTGTCACATAGTTGCATCTATTCTCTAGTTTGTTAACATACAGCCAGAAGTAGAAGACAAAGGTTTGGCATGACTGCAGGATCGGACTACACATTGTTTGTAGACAGTAATCATGGTGACACATTGGTTTGCATGTAGAGCTGTATTCTCTTGATGGCCGATATGTAGACAACCTCTAATTATTGTACTTTCTTTTCTTAGCAGCGTGTTGGGAAAGGATCATGGACGTTCAGCAGATATTGTGAATGAGGAAAAGATGAAGCGGGCACATTACCTCAGCCAGAAGATGCCAGATAAGGTAAATTATACATACTTACACAAACACACACAGTGTGATAACCTTTACAGCTTACACGGAAGGAAGTCCCTGTAGTGGATTCTTTCCCCGCACAGCTGTGTCATTACATTGCTGTGAATATTCCAGCCCTTTCCCCACTCCCAGCATGATATTGATACATCATGCCGGGCAGGGTAAGAATCCACTGCAGGGCTTTCCCATTTGTGCTGTCCGCATTTCACAGAACGAATGTGGAAATAAGCCCTTAAATCGTAAGAGATGTTTACTTATTTGCATTGTCTTACAGGATCTCTATGCCACAGTACTTGACCAGCTTACTCCAGAGGACGTGCGTGTCCTAGTGGAGACTGAAGATGAACTCTCGCGCTGTGGGCAATTTGAGCGAGTCTTCCCTTCCCCCATCTCCTCACGATATCTGCGCTTCTTTGAACAGCAGCGTTATTTCAATATCCTCACCAACCAGTGGGAACAGAAGTATTATGCCAGCAGGGAGAAAGGTAGGCAGCTGTCAGGAAACCCTCACATGTGTGGAACCTTAAAGGGGTCATCCCACAACTGGAGGTGAAGGGTAAACCTCTCTCCATACTTGATCACAGGAGGGGAAAGTTGACAAGACAACCGCCTGTTTGGCGTTCCGAAGTCTCATAGAAATTAATTGGTACCTTGGCCAAGCATGCAGTTTGCCTCTCCTTTGACTCGGTGAACACAGGACCCACATAATTATGGTCAATGGTGGTCCTTGCAGCTGAATCCCCACTGATCAGAAGGCTGTACTATATCGTGAGGATAGATAGAATTTTGGAGTAAACCTATTGAAGATGATCCATCTACTTAAAACGAAGATATCTCTGGTCTGTTCGAATGTGTTTTTAACTCATTCATTTGTTGTTTAGGAAGAGAACTACTGAGAAGCTTGTGTATGATGAACTATCACACTGGATCAGTGTCACACTCTTCACTGGTAAGTCAGGGCAGTCACTTAACCTGGTACAGTAGATACAAAATGGGGGCAGCACTCTGAGGTTGTGATTTTAAAGTGGTTATCTAGGCCCGGCCTGCTGTTGGGCATAGGGAGATGCAGCTACATGCTGAGTACTTTGGGTAGCTGTCCTATGCCTATGACTGTGAATGGGTCCTATTCTAGTTCATTGGACCTGTTGCTAATACGTACCTGACTACCCAGCCTGCCATTGCATGTCTCTATTTCCCACGTCTAAACGGGCAGAGAGCGTATGCCAGGACCACAGCTTTTAGAGCTGCAAAATCTGCCTCCGTATGACTCTAGGCTATAGATTAGAATTGGTTTTATAGCTGACAATGTCTTAGATATAAATGGTTTTTATTCCAGTTGTCACCGCAGAAATCTCCTGGTCAAAGCATGACTTGTCTCAATGGCTGCCTTAAAGGAGACACTCCAAAACCCAGGTCAGTAAGCAGTGGTGTTATTTCAGTGGTTGCCTGTCACATCAGCCGTGCTGCATTTGTAGGAACTTTTATAATAAAACAATAGATTGAATAAGTAATCCATATGATACTGGCATATAAAATACTTGCCTATCCTGTGCTCATCCCTCATGTTTTGCTCCAGTCACATCTAGAGCTGCTAGACTAGCACTCATAAATTTTAATGCAGCTTTTGATGTGGATGGTGTATAATTTAGTTATCTGATCTATGATATTAGCAAGAGCCATACTTTCCATTCTCTATCAGTTCCAGTCCAACTCTGAGCTGATCTCTGAGGGTACTTTTACACAAAGCAATTTTTTCAACGATAACAAACGACCGCTATGGCGAACGACCTGAAATCGCTCACCGAATTACACAGAACGATGATCGTTACTGCAGTCGTCTTGTTGTCACTATTGTGTTTGTTGCTACTGCGAATGATTTGCAAACGATCAACGATAAAAATAGGTCCAAATTCTATCAAATGACCAATGATTTCTCGTTGGTCGTTTAATCGTTGTCTGCTATTAATTACACTAAAAATTATCGTTCAAATCAAACGATAATCGTCCTAAGTAGTGTCTGACAGTCTTGTTGCTAGGAAATTATCTTGTCCACATTTTTCTATGATGAAGGTTGTATACACATTAGGGCTAGGTTCACACTACGTAAGTTTCCGGCCTTAGCGCGCTCCGTGAATAAGCGGCCGGAGATTTACGTAGTTTGCGTACAATGGAAAGTATACCATCTACGGCCGCACAGTTCACACTACGTACGAACTTACGCCCGGATCGTATGCGGCACCGTAAAAAATGAACCAGACCATTGTTTCGGGATGGAAATGCTGTAACTTACGCCTGTAGCGTAACATGCGGTCCCGTATGGAGTGGTGATTTCTTTTTTTTTCCACTTTGATTTGCCGATCCAAAAGGTTCTGTGGGGTGTCCAGGGCTAGCCGAAGATATCCCAGTAAAATACCGCTGTCAGATCGCTACGTACGCCGCTCGGGAAGCGTACGTAGCTTACGGGCGTAAGTTTGCGGACCGTACGTAGCCGGCCGCAACTTGCGTAAATCCCGGCCGGCGTTTAACACGTATATGTCCGGACGCAAAAAATATGCGGCCGGACATATACGTAGTGTGAACATTGCCTAGGTGGGTTTTGAAGCTTTTAATTTTATTATTAAAGGTTAAGTTTTTTAAGTAGGATGTGTAGGTCTGATGTGATTAATTGGACCGTACTGTGATTATTAGGGAATCACTGCCTACCGACCATCCTTTTTACATGAGCTTGTCAAGCAGTGTGCCTCAGCTTCCTTTCCTGCTCCTCCTAAACTCACCATTCACTCGAACTGCTCAGATCTGCCTAGAGACAGATAAGATAACTGAGGGATCAAGTTATAGCTGCCAGTAGAAGGGTGAGGAAACAGAGTGTCTGGAGATAAGAGGCACACAGAGAATCTGCTGAAAGCTCTGGTAAGTGTTCTCTCACCCCCAGAGCTGGATTTACAGCTTACGCTGCACTGTACTGTTCTATAATGTCCTCCATGCTGCTGCTCATTGTGAGGTGGGGCTATAGTGATATATGGGAGCCATGATCTCCTCCTCTATGTGGTCAAAGTTTATAGAGCTATAGGGGAGCAGGATCCATGTACTGTGTGTGCATTCTATGGGAGACATCTTAGCTGTCTAATTTTCAACCACTAGCTCAGAACCACTGAGAATTACAGATGGATCCTGCAGAGAAGAAAACTGGTGGAAAAATCCATATATAGGTTATTTAATGGATCGAATTAGAGTTTATCCTCGTGTACGTGACGATTGCTTATCCTAAAAAGTTATCTAAAACAACAGGCATACTGTATGTCAATCACCCTTCCCCATCCTCCTCATCTGTCCGGGTCTCGGAGCCTTTCTAAGTATGATGGTAGATTGTGATCTGGTAATGCTGCAGCACTTTTATTAAAGGGGTTGTCCAGGAAAAAGGCATAACTTAGCCATGCTGCCGGGGACATGATGATAAATTTGTACTTGCCTGTCCCAGGCCGCCCACTGTCAGCATTTTGAAAACATCCGCTGAGCATCCATTTCCTATGGGAGAAGCCAGTCATTGAATGTTGCTGACAGTGGTGTAGAGCGGGCGGCCAGGGAACATTTAAGATAACTGTCTCTTTAAGTGCAGGATTCTGAGTTAGACACTGAGCGACATAAGGACTCTGGCACGAAACGTTTTTTCCAGAAGTGGAAACATTTTATTCTTACCCATTATACTGCTCAGGAAATCGCGTGCCCATTTCAGTTAACCAGATGGTACTGCACCGGAGCATTAAAAGGCATGCTGGGTGCACTGCAAATGACATAATCTCTGCAGAGTGAGGGGAACCGAGAACGCACAGTTACATGCCATGATGTTAGGTCTTGAGGGAGGAATAGGGAGTTACACCTGAATTGCGTTTTTGTTCTTAGTTAAAGAGAATGTTACTTGAGTGATTGATCTTTATTATGTACTGCCAAATGATGTAATTGATGTTACTGCTTTCTATATGCCTTTTTTTTTTTTTTCTTGGGGATCGTTGGAAGCGCTATACATTTGTTGATGTATTGCATTTTTTAATTTTTCTTTGGAAAACCCAATAAATGTTTCAGGGGGAAAAAAAAAGTGCAGGACTCATACGCTGCATATACGGTGTGTGGGTTTATACCCTTAAAGGGGTACTCTGGTGAAAATCTTTCTTTCAAATCAACTAGTGTCAGAAAGTTGTATAGACTCGTAATTTACTTATACTTAAAAATCTCCAGTCTTCCAGTACCTTTCAGCTGCTGTATGCCCTGCAGGAAGTGGTGTATTTTCTCTGCTGACACCTCTGTCCATATCATGAACTGAGAGTATTGAGAGTATTTTTCTGGTTCAACGTTATGAGTTTGTTTTTTTTGTTTTTTAAGAACAAATTACAAAAGAGAAAATCTATAAGCACTGACTTAAGTGCCAACAGTATAGATAACGTGTGTACAACAAGCTAACATATGGGTTAACAAAGAATGTAGGAGCAAGAGTAATAACATTTGGTATATGTGGGAGAGTATTCTTATGAGGATTTGTTCCTGACATGGACAGAGGAGGTGGCAGCAGAGAGCACTGTGTCAGGGTTGCAATTAATGCAGGAGCCTTCCCCCTCTGGTGCAGGGAGTCTTTGTGATGTCACTGAAGCCCATATTATAGTGGGTATATTATATATATTTTGTTTTCCTTTGCAGCAGATTGCTCCCTTCTTCAGAGGACAAACTAACACCCTTCAAGACGTCCCCTCTCCATCAGCCACAAGACCACAGCCCAGGCCCGCTCCTGTCCCATATTCTGTCTAATGTGCCGGAATCTGCCTTGGTCATGTGATGAGCATTGTTACCTCCAGCTCCGCCTCTCCCGCCCTGCTCAAAATCTACCTCAATGGATAATAAGTTCTAATGAGGACGCCGACCAATACATCTGTGACAAGGGTGCAAGGCAGCTGGAGACCCCTGCACTTCTGGAAATAAATGCAATACTGCAAGGAGCAATCCAGACAGGTTTTCACATGTGTATATTTTTTTTTTATAAAGTATTAGGAATAAGTGCCTGGGATGGAAGCGTCGTATCAGGATGTTTAGGGTTCTAGGAATCGAGCGATCCTTGACTTGTCGTCTTCCACATTCATCGGGGCCTTAGTCCTATGCAGAGCCAGGTCCAGGCCTTAGAGTAGGGAGCATTTCAGGAACTTGTTTGTCTGTTCTACTGTTGTGGTTGAGTTTTTATTGTTTTTTTTTTTTTTTTGTTCTTGCCAAAATAATATATTAATAATAAAAAAAAAAAAATGCACAAAGCTGACCAAAAGAGCTGACTTTTCTTTATACTGTCGCGGCCTGTTACGGAGATCCTGACTGCAGATGAAGCCTATGCTGTCCTGACCTCCAGCGGGACCGTGAGGACCATTGGCAGATGTCACCATACATATATATAGGCTAAATAAGGGGTAGGGAACCTTGGCTCTCCAGCTTTTGCAAAACTACAACTCCCATCATGCTAAAGCTTTGGCTGTCCAGGCATGATGGGAGTTGTAGTTTTACTAACGTAATACAGTAGTGTCGTTCAGTAGGAACAGAACAATCAATGATATAGAAAAGATAAGCTTAAAATTGACAATTTTATTAGATATACATTAAAATACATAATCAAACAAAGTATTTACAACAATCTCCAAGAAAGGAAGTCTTGGGCCTAGGAGGGGGGTAGGTGGTCAGTCTGTCTCTGTCATGTCTAGGAAACCTCCGTCCATACTGCAACTGTCAATTTTGAACTTATCCTTTCTATATCATTGAGAGTTGTAGTTTTGCAACAGCTGCAGAGCCAAGGATACCTATCCCTGAGCTAAATGCATGTGCAGGGGCTTTTCTATATGCTTTTTTCTTTTTTTTTTTTGATACTTTGTAAAAAGGTTTGTAATATCTGACCAAGATCGGGTGAGCATTGACTGATCCTTTATTAACCGGAGCTGAAGCAGAAACTTTACAGAGCTTTGATGCCGTTCTGGAACTAGCAGGCCTTATCCAATAGCGCTGTCATCTCTAGGATTGTCCCCTATGTTTAGATTGACCCCCCATCCGGCCTGGTTGCAGTGAACAGAGAAGGCTAGGATTACAGAACCAACCGAGCAGGCTGCTCCATGCTATTCTTGTACATACTCTAGAAACAAAAGCCATGGAAATAACGCTGCACTTTGTGCACAATAGGTCAGGGGGGCTTTTGACACCAGTCTGGGTATATCCTGTGGATATGGCATAAATGTCAGAAGGGCATACCCCTTTAAGGCTGGGTTCACACTACGTATATTTCAGTCAGTATTGTGGTCCTCATATTGCAACCAAAACCAGGAGTGAATTAAAAACACAGAAAGGATCTGTTCACACAGTGTTGAAATTAAGTGGATGGCCGCCATATAACAGTAAATAACGGCCATTATTTCAATATAACAGCCGTTGTTTTAAAATAACAGCAAATATTTGCCATTTAAATGGCGGCCATCCACTCAATTACAACATTGTGTGAACAGATCCTTTCTGTGTTTTTAATCCACTCCTGGTTTTGGTTGCAATATGAGGACCACAATACTGACTGAAATATACGTAGTGTGAACCCAGCCCTAATCTGTAATACATGTTAGATCAGGGATGGTGAACCTTTTGGCACTTCAGCTGTTGCAAAACTACAATTCCCATCTTTCTTAAACTTTGGCTGTCCAGTAAAGATAAGCGAACCGGGTTTGGGTTCAAGTCGATCCGAACCCGAACGTTCGGTATTTGATTAGCGGGGGCTGCTGAACTTGGATAAAGCTCTAAGGTTGTCTGGAAAACATGGATACAGCCAATGACTATATGCATGTTTTACACATAGCCTTAGAGCTTTATCCAAGTTTAGCAGCCACCGCTAATCAAATGCCGAACATTCGGGTTCGGATCGACTTGAGCATGCTCCAGGTTCGCTCATCTCTACTGTTCAGGCATGATAGGAATTGTAATTTTGCAACAGCTGAATACCAAGGTTCCCCCATCCCTGTGTTAAATAAATGATGGTTAAACCCTTGGTGTGAGCAGGGCCAGCCATGTAATGTGTATAGGGGCTTCCTGCTGCTTAGGGGAGGAGGGAAAAAGGATTGGACAGTTGGATTTCACATGCCTGATCCCATTCCATGCTTGTCCAAACCAATCATTCATGTGTCTGGTGAGAAGTGGCTGTGTGTCGGATGAGTGCAGTATACGGCCAGGGTTGGTTCAGTCGTAGCAGAATTGTTCCTAGCAAATCCAGCTACATCTGAACACAATGCTAGAATTGTTTCTGCTATCTGTAGTTTTTGAGAACTGTCTGTACTGATACACTGTGACAAACCCTCATCTGTGTGAGCGAGACCATTCTCTACACACTGTACACTATAGATTCCTATGCAGCATTGACTCCCTTGTCTGCCAGGTCTCAGGCTGACGCTATACATCATAGACACGTCCATAGTATGGCTCGGCCTGGGCTCCTTTCATCTTTGCTGTTTAGTCGAGGATTAATATGTTCACACATCATTACGCCGCGTTGTCCGTCCACAGGCCTCTTTCCAACCCTCCCCACCCCACGGCTCTGCTCAGTAGCAGGCGGCTGTTTTGAAGCAGCTATTAAGGTGAAGCAACTAAAATAAGGAGCAGTGTCACTCTATCCCCCCCCTCCTGCACAGCTGGGGTGTCATATAGAGATCCCTGAGGACGCCGAGTCCTCCCAGCAAAACTCTGGAATCCTGCAGCTGTCACAGAGCCGGGACAGAGTATCCCGGCCTGTACCGTAGTCGTGAGCGCTCACCCCCTGCGACTGAGGCCTTCAGCTGCAGGAAGATGACCACACCATGACCTACAGAGCATTTCCCCTGAGGAAGTCCTCCACTTATGTGAACATTACTCAATTCAGCCAGTGCAGTCCTCATGTGGACATTACTCCGGTCCTCCTCCCCTTATGTGGACAATACTCCGATCCTCCTCCCCTTGTGTGGTCATTACTCCGGTCCTCCTCCCCTTGTGTGGACATTACTCCGGTCCTCCTCCCCTTGTGTGGTCATTACTCCGGTCCTCCTCCCCTTGTGTGGACATTACTCCGGTCCTCCTCCCCTTGTGTGGACAATACTCCGGTCCTCCTCCCCTTGTGTGGACATTACTCCGGTCCTCCTCCCCTTATGTGGTCATTACTCCGGTCCTCCTCCCCTTGTGCGGTCATTACTCCGGTCCTCCTCCTCCTCTTGTGTGGACATTACTCCGGTCCTCCTCCCCTTATGTGGTCATTACTCCGGTCCTCCTCCCCTTATGTGGACATTACTCCGGTCCTCCTCCTCCTCTTGTGTGGACATTACTCCGGTCCTCCTCCTCCTCTTGTGTGGACATTACTCCGGTCCTCCTCCTCCTCTTGTGTGGACATTACTCCGGTCCTCCCCTTGTGTGTATATTGCTCCGGTCCTCCTCCCCTTGTGTGGTCATTACTCCGGTCCTCCTCCCCTTGTGTGGACATTACTCCGGTCCTCCTCCCCTTGTGTGGTCATTACTCTGGTCCTCCTCCCCTTGTGTGGACAATACTCCGGTCCTCCTCCCCTTATGTGGTCATTACTCCGGTCCTCCTCCCCTTGTGTGGACATTACTCCGGTCCTCCTCCCCTTGTGTGGACATTACTCCGGTCCTCCTCCCCTTGTGTGGACATTACTCCGGTCCTCCTCCCCTTGTGTGGACAATACTCCGGTCCTCCTCCCCTTGTGTGGACAATACTCCGGTCCTCCTCCCCTTGTGTGGACAATACTCCGGTCCTCCTCCCCTTGTGTGGACATTACTCCGGTCCTCCTCCCCTTGTGCGGTCATTACTCCGGTCCTCCTCCCCTTGTGCGGTCATTACTCCGGTCCTCCTCCTCCTCTTGTGTGGACATTACTCCGGTCCTCCTCCCCTTATGTGGTCATTACTCCGGTCCTCCTCCCATTATGTGGACATTACTCCGGTCCTCCTCCTCCTCTTGTGTGGACATTACTCTGGTCCTCCTCCCCTTATGTGGACATTACTCCGGTCCTCCTCCTCCTCTTGTGTGGACATTACTCTGGTCCTCCTCCCCTTATGTGGTCATTACTCCGGTCCTCCTCCCCTTATGTGGACATTACTCCGGTCCTCCTCCTCCTCTTGTGTGGACATTACTCCGGTCCTCCTCCTCCTCTTGTGTGGACAGTACTCTTGTCCTTCTCTTCCTCTTGTGTGGACATTACTCCGGTCCTCCTCCCCTTGTGTGGACATTACTCCGGTCCTCCCCTTGTGTGTATATTGCTCCGGTCCTCCTCCCCTTGTGTGGTCATTACTCCGGTCCTCCTCCCCTTGTGTGGTCATTACTCCGGTCCTCCTCCCCTTGTGTGGTCATTACTCCGGTCCTCCTCCCCTTGTGTGGACATTACTCCGGTCCTCCTCCCCTTGTGTGGTCATTACTCTGGTCCTCCTCCCCTTGTGTGGACAATACTCCGGTCCTCCTCCCCTTATGTGGTCATTACTCCGGTCCTCCTCCCCTTGTGTGGACATTACTCCGGTCCTCCTCCCCTTGTGTGGACAATACTCCGGTCCTCCTCCCCTTGTGTGGACATTACTCCGGTCCTCCTCCCCTTATGTGGTCATTACTCCGGTCCTCCTCTTCCTCTTGTGTGGACAATACTCCGGTCCTCCTCCCCTTATGTGGTCATTACTCCGGTCCTCCTCCCCTTGTGTGGACATTACTCTGGTCCTCCTGCCTTTCAGGGTATGTATAAAGCTGGGTGACATTAGCTAAAGGTATTCTGATGTAAAGTGATGGCATACTCCTAGGATAAGGCGCTCCTGCCACTCAGCAGTGCATTAGCCGGCAGTCAGACTTTGTTGGCCTCTGTGGGGTTGGCCTGGGTTCCTTGCACAGCAGGAGATGGAAGTGCAGCTGTGCAAGAAAAATAGCGAAGATGTTGGGAGTCCCAGAGGTCAGGCCCTCTCTGATCACATCCTAGCACTATGCCATCATGTTACACAACAGAACAAGGTGTTTAATGTGGCCCTCCAGCTGTTGCAAAACTACAATTCCCATCGTGCCTGGACATCTTCTTGTAGATCTTCCATCTAATTCTTTGTATTTCAGTCCCATAGGGCACAGGAGAGCAGGTTTCGGATTCTTTGGAGAATTAATGGACTCCAGTTGTGTATCACTGTGCCGAGCTGAACTCCCGTTTATATAATCGTTACACCCATCATCTTATCCATCTGTAAGGTGAGAGCCGTACGCGGTACTGATAGGTTTCACTGTGTGCTCTAGCACTTAGCGGCCTCTCTCTGCCATCTGCCTCATCTGGTGTCCAGGGCTCAGTGTACGTGTTGACAGATCCACCTGTTACTTGTACACTCAGGCGACGACCGTGTCAGGCTACGTTCTCACATGGCGACTAAAGCCGCACTGACTTGCAGATTGCTGCTGTTTTCAGACTGAAGCAGTTTGACACTGTGCTGTATGTGAAAACATGAAGGTGTCTATTTCTTAAAGGGATTATCCAGCACAGTCACTTTTTTTGCAAGAACAACACCACCCCTGCCCTCAGGTTGTGTGCGGTATTACAATTAACCCCTATTCACTTCATTGGAACTGAGCTGCAATACCACATTCAAACTGAGGACATGAAGAATGGAAGAAAGCAGCCATGTTTTTGTGAGCCTGGGCCCAAGCATATTTGCCCTGTATCTGTAGAACCCCTTTAAATAGCATTAACTTACTCATCAGTTACTGCTTGGAAACCATCAACAGGTTGGTCCACAGGTGTTTTAATAAAATATGGTCCTATTAGGATCCGTCGGCTCTTGTCATGTGGTCTAGTATTCTCCACAAAGCAAACACTTAAGAAGTTTGCATTGTGCCGTTCCTCTCTTACCTGTAAATATATCATTAAAGTCAAAGTTTTGATTGGTCGTGATCTGAGTGATTCAGCCTGTGGTGATTACTAGATAGAGCCAAGAGAAGGACACGACTGAACGCTTCACTCTCCCTGGCTTGATGCTGTCCTTAAACTTTTTTTGAAGTCTATCTTATGAAATAAAACATGGAGAACAACAAGCTGTGAGGAGTGAAGCGCCCAGCCATGTGCTTCTCCTGGCTCTGTCTAGTGATCATCCAGAGCTAAACACCCAGACCCAAACTGATTGAAACTTTTGACAAACCTTTTAAAGTTACAGTTACACTTTAAATGAAGAGCTCTGCCTTTCCATCCTCCTTACATAGTGACACGGTCATCACATACTGGCCATGGTCACACAGGGTAAGGGCACACAGAAATAACAGCGACACAATGCAGGGATCTGAGAACAGAGGTTCCAGAATAGTTTTTATTGGGATGGGAGGTATTTATGTGGCGCACAGAAGCGGGGGAATGATTAATAATATCAGACGTAGATTCTTTCCTATATAATTCTGCCGCCTTTACAAGCCCCTTGTGACATTGGCTTCATATACCGCTTCACAATGGCACATGGGGCAGTACCCCGGTCTGTACATTTAACCAATAAAGGTTCATTTTTTTCTATTTAAATTGTTACTTGGGACATTAGACGTTCCTCACTTGAGTCTAATCGCTCAGCATTTGAATACTGGTGGCTAAAGAAGTTGTATGCAGCCCTAGGGAGTCCTGGAAAACATGGATACCGTCATAGGCAACTCACGCTTGCTTGCTCACCTCTACTGGCACAGTTTCTATTTCCCTATTCTTTTGCTCCCTTTTCACAGACTGCTGCCCATGACCCATAAGATAGACAACTCCCCAACATAGACTGCTCCTTGTGTCTTATCTCATAGACTGCTCCTTGTGTCTTATCTCATAGACTGCTCCTTGTGTCTTATCTCATAGACTGCTCCTTGTGTCTTATCTCATAGACTGCTCCTCGTGTCTTCTCATAGACTGCTTCCTGCCCTGTTTCTCTTGCCTTCTCACACTAATCCCTATGCCCTCCATCTTACAGATAGCTCCACCATCCTACAGACAGCTTCTAAAACTCGCTATCAGATTGCTCTGTCTCTTCAGACTACTTATTCCTTCTCTCAGACTATTCCCCTACCTCACACTGTTCTTGATCTCCCCTCACAGACTGCTTCTCTCGGACCATTTCCCCATCCCACAGACTGCTTCTATCCTCCCTTCCTGTCACAGACTGCTTTTATCCTCCCCTCCTGTCACAGACTGCTTTTATCCTCCCCTCCTGTCACAGACTGCTTCTATCCTCCCCTCCTGTCACAGACTGCTTCTATCCTCTCCTGTCACAGACTGCTTCTATCCTCTCCTGTCACAGACTGCTTCTATCCTCCCCTCCTGTCACAGACTGCTCCTCTCAGACCATTTCCCCATACCACAGACTGCTTCCATCCTCCCCTCCTGTCACAGACTGCTTCCATCCTTCCTTCCTGTCACAGACGGCTTCCATCCTCCCTTCCTGTCACAGACGGCTTCCATCCTCCCTTCCTGTCACAGACGGCTTCCATCCTCCCTTCCTGTCACAGACACCTTCCATCCTCCCTTCCTGTCACAGACACCTTCCATCCTCCCTTCCTGTCACAGACTGCTTCCATCCTCCCTTCCTGTCACAAATGGCTTCTATCCTCCTCTCCTGTCACAGACGGCTTCTATCCTCCCCTCCTGTCACAGACTGCTCCTCTTAGACCATTTCCCTATGCCACAGACTGCTTCCATCCTCCCCTCCTGTCACAGACTGCTTCCATCCTCCTTTCCTGTCACAGACAGCTTCCATCCTTCCTTCCTGTCACAGACGGCTCCACCCCCACTTCATGTCACAGACGACAACTGATGTCATTGCAGTACACACTTATGGTAGTTGCCATGGAGCAGAGGTGTCAAACTTGCGGCCCTCCAGCTGTTGACACACTACACTAGTAGTTTTGCAACAGCTGTAGGGCCGCAAGTTTGACACCTGTGTCCTAGAGGGTGAATTTAAAAAAATTCTGCAGTACAGTTATTATAAGTGCAGGTCCTGCAGTCCGAGCACCAGGCAAACGTACGGCCTGGTGCATCCAAGGTCATGTTCCCATAGACTATAATAGGTTTATTACTTTTCACAATTGCAAACAGTATGTGAAAACCTAAATGACTTCATGTGCAAGGGGCCCTTGGTCAGGGCAGCTTTTTATTGCATATGTGAACATGTCCAGTCAAGCAAGCAGAGACCAAGCAGATTAGAAAGTTGCAAAACTTCATTATACATTACACTGGATGATCCCTCCAAAGTTAAAGGGGTGCTCAAGGGTTATAAGAAAAAAAACTTGGCCACCTGTCTATGGGTTCTGTCTGGTATTGCAACTTCTATCAAAATTGGAGGGGCTGAGCTGCAATACCACACATCACCTGTGGGCAGATGTGTCGCTGTTCTGACAGCAGCCATGTCTATCTAATCCATTAGTAGTAGCCTATCATTATGATATAACAGGACTACAATGTGCAGAGGATTCCAGACAATTACCGGAGATGCATTCCTACTCGGCCAAGTGTTCAGCGCCTGGAGCCCAGTCCTATTATCAGTGCCCTAAAAATAGTCCTGACCCCCTCACTGCACTGCCCCCTCTGCGCTGTACACCAGGTATGGTAATACAACACACACAATAGGAAACCATGGATCCCGGCCATCTCCTACACTTAGAGCTCTTCGTATATAGTAACTTGTATGGGGAGGAAGGGGTTACAAGACGCTCGTCATATAATCATTGTATAAGTAAAAAATCTTTTTCTCTTGCTTTGTGTTCCATTTCAGGATCATTAGGAAGATCTCTGCTAGCTGTCACTGAATGGCTGAAAAGCTGCACAGGCCTAATATCACAGCGGAGAGTTTCCACCATTGTACCCAGTGTAGAAAATGTTCTGTGAGCTCCAATCTACAGAGTCCTGACAGCTTGTTACAATGTATCAGCCTGGAGTCCAAGCCATTGTCTAATTATATAGCACCGACATATTGTGCAGCGCTGTACAGAGATCTCACAGTGGACTCTAATCACAATCTAAGCTCCCATTTATATATTATGTATGTATGTATGACTATGTCTCTGGAGTCTAGATCGGATACAATTGTAGCAAACCCAAAGCTGTGTCACCTATTAGACCAGGACAGGTGTTCAGCCACTAGACTGTTCCCATTCACTGGCAGCAAGCAGAGATCCTGCAAAGGAATGTCAACACATAGGAAATCTGATTTATTATTTTTTTTTACGTTTATACAAAGATTAAACTTCCTTTTTAAAGTAACAGTACAGTATAAATATTACTATAGGGTTCAGCTGACTAGTGTAAGGTGTTTGGGCACCAGTAGTGATGCTACAGCACGGGTAGGGAACCTTGGCTCTCCAGCTGTTGCAAAACTACCACTCCGATCTGTCCAGGCATGATGGGAGTTGTAGTTTTGCAACAGCTGGAGAGCCAATGTTCCCTACCCCTGTGCTATAGCGTACTTCAGTGCCTGTAATTGCATAGAGCTAGGGGCCACATGATGTGAGTGTTAGGGCCACAGGTGGTTCCAGGACACTGCTTTGAAGTAACACTCGCAGGTGCCTGTGCCCTTGGTGCCAACCTCCACCTTTGCTACTCCAGGGTATTTGGACCCCAGGATCAGCAGTGGATTGGGTGGTCTGCCAGTTGCTGCTGTGACTCATAACCTGCTATTCATCATTATCTGGAAGCCATTAGTGGCAGTGACAGGTGCCCCCTCCGCACCCAGTATCCCAGCAATGCTGACCCCTTCTGCAACAAGTGGGTTAAGCCAACAAGCACCCGGGTGACAGACTGCTGCTGTCGTGTCCGCACTACCTGTCATTCCCAGAATATTATCCCCCCCCCCCAGAAACAGCCTGTTCACTGAGAGCCCTCTGGTCACAGCTAGATCTAGGAGGAGAGAAGAACAACCATAGTGGTGCTAAGTGCGGTCACTACAGAAACACAGGGTCTGACATTATGTATAAGTGTTGTCGCCCAACTCTCTGCAGATCCTCAACAGCATATCAGTGGATACGGATAAGTGTGTGTGTGTGTGTGTATATATATATTCTTCTGATATATATAGATATATATATATATATATATATATATATATATATATATATATATTTTTTTTTTTATTATATAAAAAATTTCCCCCCAGAAAACCTACTGTCAGTCACTAATTAGGACCACCCACTTGACTCCTAATCCCAGAAAGAGATGGAATTTATATCCATAAGCGTTATACAGTATATTTACCCATAACACTGTATATATTGATCGTCTTAGCTCCCCCTGCTCTATAATATGCTCCATGCAAAGTATATGTGCTCCTGAACAGTGCAGAATTTTGGACACGTTATATCCAAGTAGATATATGTCCTTAAGTGATGATATCCCCCAGAACAGCCAGAAGGATCCAGGGGATCACTTGTCGGAGAAGGTTTCATTCCTCTGCTCGGGTTTGCAGTAACATATTTTCTTGGGCAGTGATCTGGGGATTTCAGCAGTTTGCGTGGTGCCAGGACAGCTAAAGATAGCCGTATAGCCCTCCGTGTCCGGGGTTACTGACCCTGATCCAGCCCATGCTGGACAGCAACAGCCGTCCACATCATGTATATACCTGACACCTAGTCACCAATAATAACCCTAGGAAATTCAGTATAAGGGCGAAAAATTAACAAAATATCAACAGTGCGGTAAACATTGTGACGTTAGATTACCAATCTATTACTATTACACCCATAATTCAACAAGAATATTACCTCCTATAATATACAGTGTAATACTGCCACTATATAGAAAGATACATCTACTATAATACTGCTCCTATATACAAGAATATAACTACTATAATACTGCTCCTATATACAAGAATATAACTACTATAATACTGCTCCTATATACAGGAATATAACTACTATAATACTGCCTCCTATATACAAGAATATAACTACTATAATACTGGCCCCTATATAAAGGAACATAACTACTACAGGAGACACCTGAGTGCACATGGTTTTAATCCCTCCTGTTTTTTCCCATTCTGTTTGCTGCAGCTATGGTGAGTGTAATTCCTTATCCAGACTTGTGCTGCTTGGGGGCGACCTTCTCCGCCGGCGGTGCTGGCCAGGTTCTGGTGTGGTGTTTTTGGGTCTGGTCCTGTGGCATGGGGGTCGCAGGGCCGTCCCATGGCCCCCGTTCCCTGACTGTGCACGCCTGCGGGGTTGGTGGCCACTGACTGGCACGGTGTGGACTTAGTGTAGGGACCCATGTGTATCAGATACCGGTACGAGGTACATGGGGCAGTATGGCTTGATCAATTCATACACAAAATTCTGATGTGTTTTTTATTTAGCCTAGCGGCACTAGTATCAGCCATAGGTGTGAGGTGCAGCACTCTGTTTCTTCCCTGAACCGCATAACTACTATAATACTGCTCCTATATACAGCAATATAACTACTATAATCCGACATGGAGAGAGAGGAGCGCCTGCACATAACTACTATAATACTGCCCCCTATATACAAGAATATAACTACTATAATACTGCCCTATATACAGGAATATAACTACTATAATACTGCTCCTATATACAAGAATATAACTACTATAGTACTGCTCCTATATACAGGAATATAACTACTATAATGCTGCCTCTATATACAAGAATATAACTATTATAATACTGCTTCTGTGTGATATGTTAGCAGCAGGGATGATAGAAGTTGTAGTAGTGTAGTGGTTTCTCCTCTCTCTGTAGTGATGTTTGGCTGCTTTCCTATGTCTCTGGTAGGGTGTAACCCTATGGTTGCCTGTGCTTGTTGTGCTGGCTTGCTCCGCTCTTAGGAATAAGACAAAAGTATTGGCTCCTTATAAGGATTCCAGACGCTTCTTCCTCCAGGTCACTGATTGATGCAGCTGGGAAGCCTGTGTGGCCCCGGAGGGTGATGGGAGCCCAGGGGCCCGGGGCTGGCAGTGGTTGGGGAGTTGCTGTATAACCTCCGCCCTCCTCCATGCTGACACTGATGATCCCGGATCTGTACAAGAGAATCACAGATCATTAGTTTTCATTATCACGTTTGGCTGAAGAATCTTTGGCAGCAAATAAGATTTCCAGCCAGGAGACCCAGAGGCTGCGCTCAGAGTTACAGATCAGTGCAGTGCATGATGGGAGTGATAGTACAGCAGGAATACAGAGGCTCACCAGACATTCACATACTTACATACTACAGTGTGGTGTATTAAAGGGGTACTCCTATCTGGACACAATCCCTGTTGGGGCATTTATCTAACTATCTGTGATACGATCTTCTGAGCTGGTGTATCTAACTCTATTATGTGTGATATGATCTGCTCAGCTGGTGTATCTAACTCTATTATGTATGATAGGATCTGCTGAGCTGGTGTATCTAACTCTATTATGTATGATAGGATCCGCTGAGCTGGTGTATCTAACTGTTAAGCTAGTGTAAGTAAACCGATCATGTGGCACTGTTGACCTGCGGTATCTAGGACTGTGTGATACTGACTGCTTAGCCACTGTATCTAATTCATCTAATACTATTAACAAGTGGGACAGATTAATTAGAGTATCTAACCTTGTCTTCTGTTACTGTCTGCTGTTACTGTCTGGGGTATCTAAGCCTTTGCGATACTGTTCACCTCTGGTATCTAAGTGGATTATGTGATACTTTGTTACTGAACAAACTATAACTAATCCAGTCATATATAATAGTGAATGTGGAGCCTCTGTATCTAAGCCTTTTAAAGATGTTTGATACTACCTGTGTATCATGTGTATCTAAGCCTATTATGATACATTTACAGTACATTCTGCTGAGCCTATTGTGTTATATTTTTTGCTGAATCAGTGTATCTAAGTGTATCATGTGTGATACTTTATGCTGAGCTGCTGTATCTACACTGATGTGTGATACTGCCTCCTGAGCTGGTGTATCTAAGAATGTAATGTATAATACTGTCCGTTGAGATGGTTTATCTTATGGTGACACAGGAACAAGAGAATCCTGCACACTGCGGCCCCATTCCCTTAGGGGTCCCGCCCTCCCTCCATTATAGGGGTCCCAGGAGGTGGACCCCCACCATCTGTGGATAGGGGGTAACGTTTAATCCCCTTAATTTTCCCTCATGAAAAAATAGTTGTATTTTGGTAACTTGCTCCTTTTCCCATAGATGTTGTTCCCTGTGTAATACTGTGACTCCCCAGCAGCTGGGAGGGGGTGCTGTCACCTATCACTTACTGTGAGCCCCCCTCTCCTCCGTATTACATATCATGCACCGGTCACTGGATCTGAGCGGTTCTTATAATTCTTGTTTTTGCTTTTTAATCCATCCACTTTATTACATATTAACCCAAGACGCAGGAGAAGCTGAAGTAATGGGGAGGAATACCGCCAGAATATCAGACACAGAGGTCACCGGGCGACGGACGCACGAGAGGGACGTCACAGCGCAAGGAACAATGAGGGCAGCGCTGAAAGCCCCGCTCCCGCATCTTACTGTCACAGATCTACATGTATAACGAGTGATCTCATCCACACAGGTAAGACTGCACTACTGACATACAGCGCCTACATTATACCACCATATAGTGTCTTTAGAGTAGTGTTATACATAATACTGCTGTATAGTATCTGCTTATAACATGTAATCTCATCCATACATATAGGCAAGACTGCACTACTGACATACAGCGCCTACATTATACCACCATATAGTGTCTTTAGAGTAGTGTTATACATAATACTGCTGTATAGTATCTGCTTATAACATGTAATCTCATCCATACATACATGCAAGACTGCACTACTGATATACAGTGCCTACATTATACCGCCATATAGTGTCTATAGAATAGTGTTATATGCAGATATTATACACTAGTATTATATATAACACTATTCTATAGACACTATATGGCGGTATAATGTAGGCGCTGTGTGTCAGTGGTGCAGTCTTGCATGTATGTATGGATGAGATTACTTGTTATATGCAAATATTATACACTAGTATTATATATAACAAGTAATCTCATCCATACATACATGCAAGACTGCACAACTGACACACAGCGCCTACATTATACCGCCATATAGTGTCTTTAGAGTAGTGTTATACATAATACTGCTGTATAGTATCTGCTTATATAAGGAGTAATCTTATCCGCACAGGCAAGACTGCACTACTGACATACAACGTCTACATAATACTGCCATATAGTGTCTATAGAGTAGTGTTATATATAATACTAGTGTATAATATCTGCATATAACAAGTAATCTCATCCATACATACAGGCAAGACTGCACAACTGACCCACAGCACCTACATTATACCGCCATATAGTGTCTATAGAGTAGTGTTATACATAATACTGCTGTATAGTATCTACATATATCAAGTAATCTTATCCACACAGGCAAGACTGCACTACTGACATACAGCGCCTACATTATACTGCCATATAGTGTCTATAGAGTAGTGTTATACATAATACTGCTGTATAGTATCTACATATAGCGAGTAATCGTATCCATACAGGCAAGACTGCACTACTGACAAACAGTGCCATATATAATACTCCTGTATCTACATAAAAGTGTCCATGTATGACTGATATATAGGCTCTGAATAATAGTGGCTCACATAATACCGTTATACAGTACACTATCTATATAATAGTACCTCAGAGTGCCCACATATACCGACATATAATGTCTTCAGAATAGTGTCATATACTGAAAACATAACAGTGCCATACATAAACGGTCATGCAGAGCGCTATTAATCCTGCTATATACTGTACACATAATAGAGGCTTAGAGGGCCCACATAATACCGCCACATAGTGTTTACATAATAGTATCATAGATAGCTTCCATAATAACAGGATCTAAAAATAGTGTCATCTAGAGCTCACATAATACTGCTATATAGCAGAACAGGAGGTAGTAGTACAGTCTAGTGTCCTTAGTGCGCTGTATTCCTCTCCAGCTGGTTCGCTTCAATGTATCAGTGTAGGTAAGAGGTATCAGGCTGGAGTCCAGGCAAATTAGCTCACAGAGCATTGTCCAGACTGGATACAGTCTTGGAGAGGTTTTAGGTCCGTACAGGTTTTCTTCTGGATTAAAAAAATATATATAAAGTTTCCATTCACTGACAGCAAGCGGAGATCTAATGGTGAGAACTGAAGCACAGGTAACATTAGAAAATGGTAGAACTTTTCCTGGTGCACCATGTGCCCTCATCCTCTGGGGGGCGATGTTTATTATCCAGATCCCTACAGTTATCAGCTATAATGTGACAGGGGTATCAGCTCTGGGCAGGAGGCAACACACACACTGTCCATGGGGAGGCGACCTAGAGCTGGATCATTGTTACATCAGTCTGTCCTCCGGGGCCTCAGTCCTGATCAATGTATCGATGCAAGAACGGTCGCTCAAAGGTTTTCTGTGTGGAGTTACTGACTGAATAATTCGTCACCTCTTACTGAGTCATTGAAGGTGTATGGTGTATAATAAGATATATATATATATATATATATATATATGTACATGAACATGTGTTGTATGAATATATATAGTTTATAATAGAAGAAAAAACAGTGGGATTACCCAAAATACAGAGACATAATGTCTCCACATATTCCCTACGATACTCTCTGCGTTGATATAGAGGATGTCTTTCATTAATGCTAATTCTCCCCTGAATGATTAGGCAGAGCTCTTCTGAACTGCTCTGCCTGATCTCAGAGAGAGAACAGTGTGACCATACAGATACAGCTGCACAGTCCTCTCTATCCCCTCCCTGCACTCATCTCTATAATCCTAGAGATATATGTGTGTCCATACAGATACAGCTGCACAGTCCTCTCTATCCCCTCCCTGCACCCATCTCTATAATCCTAGAGATATATGTGTGTCCATACAGATACAGCTGCACAGTCCTCTCTATCCCCTCCCTGCACTCATCTCTATAATCCTAGAGATATATGTGTGTCCATACAGATACAGCTGCACAGTCCTCTCTATCCCCTCCCTTCACCCATCTCTATAATCCTAGAGATATATGTGTGACCATACACATACAGCTGCACAGTCCTCTCTATCCCCTCCCTTCACCCATCTCTATAATCCTAGAGATATATGTGTGTCCATACACATACAGCTGCACAGTCCTCTTTATCCCCTCTCTGCACTCATCTCTATAATCATAGAGATATATGTGTGTCCATACACATACAGCTGCACAGTCCTCTCTGTCCCCTCCCTACACTCATCTAGCATTATAGAACTATGCAGTCTTAGGCTAGGTTCACACTATGTAACTGTGCGGCTGTATTTTTTATGCGGCTGTAAATGTGCGGCTGAAACTCCGGCCGTGGGAAAAAATAGACATGCGGCTCAAAACATACGGTCATTTACTTGGAAATCTGGTTCAACTAAAAATGACAAATAAAATCTTAGGAAAGTGATGCAAACACCTCTGGATGCATCTGGGAAAGCAGAGAACACAGTGTACAGGAATTGCTATTACCGGGGTTTGTGATCCTCTGCAGTATGCCGATGCCTCTCATGGTTAATATATTGAATTAATAAAACACATTTTCGTTGTAATAAAGTCCCTTTCGTTGTTCAATAATTAAATTTAAACGAATCCATCATTGTGCAATTAAATATACTGTTAAAATAAATAGATATATAAATAAATGTATATTTTTATATATATATTTATTTTTTGACAGTATATTGAATTGCACAATGATGGATTCGTTAGAATTAAATTATCGAACAACGAAACTGAATTTATTTCATCGAAAATGTGTTTTATTAATTAAATATTAATTAGTACAGGAAGCTCCACAAGCCGTTAATTCATATTCCCGGCAATAGAGCTTTCTGTACTAATCATCACTTTACTTTAATTAAAACATCAAATGTTTCTTCTAATTATGTTATCACAATAGCATTATTAGAAGAAACATTTAGAATTATATGTGCGCTCAGCTGATTGGCTGATCGGCTGAGCACACATATAATTAGCGGGTCCGCAGTACAGTCACTTCATTGTGCTGCGGACCAGCGAAGAGGACACATCGGGGTGAGTATAGAGCTCTCCCCACCCCCTCCCCAGCACTGCACCCCTCCCAGCAAGGAAGGGGGGGTCACTTAACCCCTTCCTTGCTGGGATGGGTGCAGTCTGACATCAGGGGATGCAATACATCCTCCCTTAACCCCTTGGGGGCCAGACTGTAAGCAGCGATCTGTAAAGATGCTGCATACTGTAAGGAGCACAACACCGCTCACAATGATGGGTGTTGTGCTCCTGTTTGTGTGTTTTTTGTGTGTTTCTCCCTTTTTGTTTTTCAGATATCGGTATCCTGTGGATTACGTCGGATTCCGTCGGCAGCCGTATATCCTATACTTTCCAGCGTACGCATGAACCACCAAAAATACCGCCGCATAATTACAGCCGCAAATACAGCCGCACAGTTACATAGTCTGAACCTGGCCTTAGGGTGCGTTTACACAGAGAGATTTATTTGACAGATTTTGGTAGCCAAGGCCAGGAATGGATTTGAAAAGAGGATAGATCCCAGTCTTTCTTGTATGACCTGATCCCTGTTTATAGTCTGTTCCTGGCTTTGGCTTCAAAGATCTGTCAGATAAATCTGTCTGTGTAAACACACCATTACTCTGTGCACCATTTTGAAAAAAAAAACACAGCTACGTTCTTGCAGAAACAGCGCCACCCTTGTCATCAGGTCATGTCTGGTATTACAGTTCAGCTTCATTCACTTTGATAGAACTGAGCTGCAATGTCATAGCCACACACAAGGACAAGAGTGTCATTGTTCTTGGAAAAAGCCTGGATAACCCCTTTAAGTTCCTAATCACATCATGCCTAGCTGTTACCGTTACAGTTGCAGTGGCATTTATTGCAGCACTCCTCCTATATACTGCACGTATATCACAGCCATGAAGGTCGCAGCATATCAGATGAATCCGCTGGGGCAGGGGTGATGTGAAATATGGGACTGGGAATGTGGCGGGCTCACAGGGGGTCTGACCACAGCAGGTGCCCAGTCAGTGCACAGCGGTGCCGCAGCCGGGGGGTTACCCTGCACTGGTGAGCCCTGCCAAGCAGCCCAGCTATGACATTCTATCCTAGGAGCAAATGGTATCAACACAACCTGCAAAGGGAGGGAGGGGAGAGAGGAAGAGGAGGAATCAGAGGGAAGGAACAGATTCACAGGCTAAGGGCATAGACTGGGAGAATGTACAAGGGGACTGGGGGCAAGAAGGAGCCGGGGACAAGATAATGCACAGGAGCAGAGGGGAATAAACCCTGGGGAGGGGGTCTGAGGGGGGACGCAGCGGACTGTCACACATTTAGTGCATAGCTCTTCGCGGTTCTCACTTTGCTGTACAGTGCTAGACCCACATAAGGATAGAAGGGTTGATGTGTGTGCAAGGATGGGATAGGAGTGAATACAGCTCTGGAGGCAGTGGATAGTGACTGCACCCGAATACTCAGGCTGCACAACCCTTACCAAGACTTCACCATGGAGATAATGGATGAGGATGACCCCCAACAGGTAATCAATCCTGCATGACGCTGATCTTCCCTTATTTGCTGAACAGTGGCTTTATCTCCTACTTGCATACATGTAGCAGAGCTGAATACGTCATTATTCTTTCTTGGAGCTGCTTTGCTTTGGCTTTGTTGCAACGCTCTTGATTAACATGTAGTATGTCATAATCAGCTCTGCTACATATGTGATACTCAGCTCTGCTACATATGTGATACTCAGCTCTACTACATATGTGATACTCAGCTCTGCTACATATGTCATACTCAGCTCTGCTACATATGTCATTCTCAGCTCTGCTACATATGACATACTCAGCTCTGCTACATATGTCATTCTCAGCTCTGCTACATATGACATACTCAGCTCTGCTACATATGTGATACTCAGCTCTGCTACATATGACATACTCAGCTCTGCTACATATGACATACTCAGCTCTGCTACATATGACATACTCAGCTCTGCTACATATGTCATACTCGGCTCTGCTACATATGTGATACTCGGCTCTGCTACATATGTCATACTCAGCTCTGCTACATATATGACATACTCAGCTCTGCTACATATATGACATAATCAGCTCTGCTACATATGACATACTCAGCTCTGCTACATATGTCATACTCGGCTCTGCTACATATGTGATACTCGGCTCTGCTACATATGTCATACTCGGCTCTGCTACATATGTCATACTCAGCTCTGCTACATATATGACATACTCAGCTCTGCTACATATATGACATAATCAGCTCTGCTACATATGACATACTCAGCTCTGCTACATATATGACATACTCAGCTCTGCTACATATATGACATACTCAGCTCTGCTACATATGACATACTCAGCTCTGCTACATATGACATACTCAGCTCTGCTACATATGACATACTCAGCTCTGCTACATATGACATACTCAGCTCTGCTACATATGACATACTCAGCTCTGCTACATATGACATACTCAGCTCTGCTACATATGACATACTCAGTTCTGCTACATATGTCATACTCAGCTCTGCTACATATGTCATACTCAGCTCTGCTAGTTTACAAACTGTGCTCTTCTACCCGAGTGTCTTCGCAGATCATTAAGTTGCTGGTAATGATATCTGGCAGAGCATCTTGTTCCCAGGAGTGGATTACTTATTCATTTTCATACAGCATTGACATTGCTGGGAGTTGTAGTTCCATGGAGCTGGGCAGTTAGACGTTACCTGTGTTATTGCTGCTGTGTGTTACATATATGATGTGTTACATGTATGTGACATTGGTATTATAGAGCGGACTGTATATTCCTGCGCTTTAGGATAAAGGTCCTAGGTGATCGGGGATAATAGACCCTGCAGGTGGTGGAGAATACACAGCAAGTAATAAAGTATCCACATATAATACTGTACATTCCCATATAACATCCAATACAGTGACCAGATAACACCCCATACAGTGTCCAAATAACACCTCATACAGTGCCCAGATAATATCCTCATACAGTGCCCATATAATATCCTCATACTGTGCCCATATAATATCCTCATACAGCGCCCAGATATTATCATACAGTATCCAGATAATATCCTCATACAGTGCCCAGATAATATCCACATACAGCGCCCAGATAATGTCCTCATAAAGTGCCCAGATAATGTCCTCATACAGCGCCCAGATAACCTCATACAGCGCCCACATAATATCCTCATACAGCGCCCACATAATATCCTCATACAGCGCCCACATAATAGCCTCATACAGCGCCCACATAATATCCTCATACAGCGCCCAGATAATATCCTCATACAGCACCCAGATAATATCCTCATACAGTGCCCAGATAGTATCCTCATACAGCGCCCAGATAGTATCCTCATACAGCGCCCAGATAGTATCCTCATACAGTGCCCAGATAATATCTATATACAGCGCCCACATAATATCCTCATACAGCGCCCACATAATATCCTCATACAGCGCCCAAATAATATCCTCATACAGCGCCCAGATAATATCCTCATACAGCGCCCAGATAATATCCTCATACAGTGCCCAGATAATATCCTCATACAGTGCCCAGATAATATCCTCATACAGCGCCCAGATAATATCCTCATACAGTGCCCAGATATTATCCTCATACAGCGCCCTGATAATATCCACATACAGCGCCCAGATAATGTCCTCATAAAGTGGCCAGATAATATCCTCATACAGTATCTACATAATAGCCTCATACAACGCCCAGATAATAACCTCATACAGCGCACACATAATATCCTCATACAGCGCCCAGATAATATCCTCATACAGTACCCAGATAATATCCTCATACAGCGCCCACATAATATCCTCATACAGCGCCCACATAATATCCTCATACAGCGCCCAGATAATATCCTCATACAGCGCCCAGATAATATCCTCATACAGTATCCAGATAATATCCTCATACAGCGCCCAAATAATATCCTCATACAGAGGCCAGATAATATCCTCATATAGTGCCCACATAATATCCTTATACAGTATCCAGATAATATCCACATACACTTCCCAGATAATATCCACGTACAGTACCCAGATAATATCCTCATACAGCGCCCAGATAATATCCTCATACACTATGCAGATAATATCCTCATACAGCGCCCAGATAATATCCTCATACAGTATCCAGATAATATCCTCATACAGCGCCCACATAATATCCTCATACAGCGGCCAGATAATATCCTCATACAGCGCCCAGATAATATCCTCATACAGTACCCAGATAATATCCTCATACAGCGCCCAGATAATATCCTCATACACTATGCAGATAATATCCTCATACAGCGCCCAGATAATATCCTCATACAGTATCCAGATAATATCCTCATACAGCGGCCAGATAATATCCTCATACAGCGGCCAGATAATATCCTCATACAGCGCCCAGATAATATCCTCATACAGTATCCAGATAATAGCCTCATAAAGCACCCAAATAATATCCTCATACAGCGCCCAGATAATATCCTCATACAGAGCCCACATAATATCCTCATACAGTATCCAGATAATATCCTCATACAGCGCCCAGATAATATTCTCATACAGCGCCCAGATAATATCCACATACAGTATCCAGATAATATCCTCATACAGCACCCAGATAATATCCACATACAGCTCCCAAATGATATCCTCATACAGCTCCGAGA
This sequence comes from Dendropsophus ebraccatus, assembly GCF_027789765.1. Lineage (NCBI taxonomy): Eukaryota > Metazoa > Chordata > Amphibia > Anura > Hylidae > Dendropsophus > Dendropsophus ebraccatus. The sequence continues at coordinate 11,362,639 of NC_091462.1, read as the reverse complement.
TAATATCTTCATACAGCGCCCACATAATATCCTCATACAGTATCCAGATTATATCTTCATACAGCGCCCACATAATATCCTCATGCAGCGCCCAGATAATAGTCTCATACAGCGCCCACATAATATCCTCATACAGTGGCCAGATAATATCCATATACAGCGCCCAGATAATATCCACATACAGCGCCCAGATAATATCCACATACAGCGCCCAGATAATATCCACATACAATGCCTAGATAATATCCTCATTCAGCGCCCAGATAATATCCTCATACACTATCCAGATAATATCCTCATACAGCGCCCAGATAATATCCTCATACGGTGCCCAGATAATATCCACATACAGTATCCAGATAATATCCATATACAGCGCCCAGATAATATCCTCTTACAGTGCCCAGATAATATCCACATACAGCTCCCAGATAATATCCACATACAGCATCCAGATAATATCCACATACAGTTCCCAGATAATATCCTCATACAGCGCCCAGATAATATTCACATACAGCTCCCAGATAATATCCTCATACAGCGCCTAGATAATATACTCATACAGTGCCCAGATAATATCTATATACAGCTCCCAGATAATATCCTCATACAGTGCCCAGATAATATCCTCATACAGCGCCCAGATAATATCTATATACAGCTCCCACATAATATCTTCATACAGCGCTCAGATAATATCTATATACAGCTCCCAGATAATATCCTCATACAGCTCCCAGATAATATCCTCATACAGTATCCAGATAATATCCTCATACAGCGCCCAGATAATATCCTCATACAGCTCCCAGATAATATCCTCATACAGCTCCCAGATAATATCCTCATACAGCACCCAGATAATATCCTCATACAGCTCCCAGATAATATTCTCATACAGTGCCCAGATAATAGCCTCATACAGTATCCAGATAATATCCTCATACAGCGCCCAGATAATATCCTCATACAGCGCTCAGATAATAGTCTCATACAGCGCCCAGATAATATCCTCATACAGCGCTCAGATAATATCTATATACAGCTCCCAGATATTATCCTCATACAGCGCCCAGATAATATCCTCATACAGCTCCCAGATAATATCTATATACAGCTCCCAGATAATATCCTCATACAGCGCCCAGATAATATCTATATACAGCTCCCAGATAATATCCTCATACAGTGCCCAGATAATATCCTCATACAGCGCCTAGATAATATCCTCATACAGTGCCCAGATAATATCCTCATACAGCGCCCAGATAATATCCTCATACAGTGCCCAGATAATATCCTCATACAGCGCCCAGATAATATCCTCATACAGCTCCCAGATAATATCCTCATACAGTATCCAGATAATATCCTCATACAGCGCCCAGATAATATCCTCATACAGCGCCCAGATAATATCCTCATACAGTATCCAGATAATATCCTCATACAGCGCCCAGATAATATCCTCATACAGCTCCCAGATAATATCCTCATACAGTATCCAGATAATATCCTCATACAGCACCCAGATAATATCCTCATACAGCGCTCAGATAATATCCTCATACAGCGCCCAGATAATATCCTCATACAGCTCCCAGATAATATCCTCATACAGTATCCAGATAATATCCTCATACAGCGCCCAGATAATATCCTCATACAGCGCCCAGATAATATCCTCATACAGTATCCAGATAATATCCTCATACAGTGCCCAGATAATAGCCTCATACAGTATCCAGATAATATTCTCATACAGCGCCCAGATATTCTCATACAGTATCCAGATAATATTCTCATACAGTGCCCAGATAATATTCTCATAGTTAGAAAATCTCTTATATAATAATCCAAAAACTTCTACATGGCATAAAAAAAAAATAATAAAAACACTACCATATACTAAGTAAATAGCAGAATCATATACTAGTGCCCCCCCGGGGCCTACATTCCTGTGCCCTGTGATGCTGATGCTGCGGTGATGTCGGGCCCTAAATGTCTCTAGAACATGAAGCTCCTGGGCCCCAAGGCATAATCTGTAACAAGACCCCGGCCTGCCATGTGCCATTTATAATACCGGGGTCCTCTTCTGCCTTCCAGGGGCCCCAGCAGACACCAGAGCCCTGTGGAGAGCCCAGCATCCCACTCCATGGCTATGCTCCTGTTTCACACATCGTAATATAGGATAGGACACGAAAGCTTATTCAGCTACATTAAAAACCAACATCAGAAGTTTATATATAATTTGATCAAACCATATTGCCTGCAGGAGCAATGGTGAGAGGTAACAGCTTGTTCACACTTGTGTTGCTTGGTGGCCGCTTTCTCCGCCAGTGGTGCCTGCGGGGTTTGGGGGGGCCCTTGGGGTTTGGTCCTATGACATTGGGGTTGCAGGGCCATTCTGTGGCCCCCCTTACCTGCTTGCACATTGCGGGGTTGGCGTTTGCTGACCGCCACAGTGTCGTTTAGCGGAGGGACTCGTGTATCAGAGACCTGCACGTTGGTACATGAGGCAATATGGTTTGATCAAATTATATACTCACTTCTGATGTCGGTTTTTAATGTAGCTGAACAAGCTTTCGTATCAACCATGGGTGCGATGTGCAGCCATTTCTGTTCTTTAGGCTTGTGCATATTATATGTATTACTGTACTATGTGTCTGTGATGGTTGTGACAGGGTCATATTTGTGGTTTATAATTGGGGAGGGAGGGGGGGGGGTATTACATACTCAGTCATCTATAGTAATGGGGATTACCAAGGCTTCGGCCTGGCAGGCGGTGACACCTACTTATATGGAAATCTGGATAAATACTGAATTTATTTGCTTTTTTACATATTATATTTATAGTGGGGAGCGTGTGACATTGTAAGACCAGAAAACAGATCTCACATTTATATGAATGAGCTACAAATCAGACAGATAGATAGACAGAGAGAGGGAGATTTCTTGCACTTATACCTATTACATGATGTTGATAAGTAATTCTCTGCTTTTCTTTTATAGGAGGAAATGTTTCTGGGCCCCAGCTTCCCACTGTTCCCCACTCCAGGTAATGTGACCTTCTGGGGCAACTCATCACAGGGAACAACCAAACCTGTCTGGTCTACTAACCTGGGGGTAACATCCCAGGTGATCTAGGGTAGTAACAGAGTCAAGAAATAGTGAAGACATCAATGAGAACATCCATAGTGTTATAGAGTAGTAAAGAGTCAATGATGCCATCCCTGGTGGTCTAGGACAGTGATAGAGTCGCTGATACCATCCCTGGTGTTCTAGGGCAGTGGTGGAGTCAATGATACCATCCCTGGTGGTCTAGGGCAGTGGTGGAGTTAATGATACTATCCCTGGTGGTCTAGGGCAGTGGTGGAGTCAATGATACCATCCCTGGTATTCTAGGGCAGTGGAGGAGTCAATGATACCATCCCTGGTGGTCTAGGGCAGTGATGGAGTTAATGATGCCATCCCTGGTGGTCTAGGACAGTGAGGGAGTTAATGATGCCATCCCTGGTGGTCTAGGACAGTGATAGAGTCGCTGATACCATCCCTGGTGTTCTAGGGCAGTGATGGAGTTAATGATACCATCCCTGGTGGTCTAGGGCAGTGATAGAGTCGCTGATACCATCCCTGGTGTTCTAGGGCAGTGATAGAGTCGCTGATACCATCCCTGGTGTTCTAGGGCAGTGGTTGAGTCAATGATACCATCCCTGGTGTTCTAGGACAGTGATGGAGTTAATGATACCATCCCTGGTGGTCTAGGGCAGTGATGAAGTCAATTATATGATCCCTGGTGGTCCAGGGCAGTGATGAGAAAACTCTCAGTAAAGATGCCAGCCACCTGTACTGCAGACCACCACACCTTGTATTTTTGGTGGTGAATGCCGCTGCCCCTCCCTGATCCCTCTGTAGGAAATAACATGTTCTGCCAAGCATAGCTGGCACATTACCGTTGCAGGGGTGCGGGGTGATAAGTGGTGTCCCTTATCTCCTGCACATGGCGGCTTTATGTAGGCTGCACTCACACAACCTTGTTATCTGGCTGCTGTCTCTGTTATCAGCCACAATGCGACATGGATGACACCAGAGAGAGATGCCCTGTGCCCGGCCGGGCGTCATACCCATCACTTCTATCACATTGAAGGAATTTCTCTCTGATTTCTCTCTCAGCCGATCTCGGGGAGGACGCCGGGGTGTACATGGAATTTATGATGAAGCGCAGATGCTACGACGCCATTCCTACAAGCTGCAAGCTGGTGGTGTTTGATACGTCTCTGCAGGTGGGTATATAATAACACTGGCATAGAGGAGAGGGCACCCCACTGCACCCGCCACCCTGCCACTGCCAGTGCGGTCTCCATGGATCCCACAGATGATGGGTCGGATTAGATCTGGGGAGTCTGGAGGACGAGTCACCATCTTGATCTCTCTGTCCTGTTCCTCATTCCTGTACAATGTCTGCAGTGCGGCCCCCGGGCATTATTCTGGTGACCGCTGCCATTACAGGGTCCCGCTGCCATGAAGGGTGGGCTTGGTGTGTATAATGGTTAGATAGGTGGTCGCTGTTACAGTAACATCCACATGATGCCAGGACACAAGGTCTCCAGCACAACATTGCCCATCATACTGCCCCCGCCATCTTGTCTTCTTCCCATAATGCATCCTGATGCCATCTCTTCCCAATGTAAGTGACGTACACGCACTCGGCCGTCCCCATGATGGAGAACGTGACCCATCAGACCAGACGTCTTCTTCCATTGCTCCAGTCCTGACAGGGGGTGACAGGGGTCACATAGGCTCTGACCGATCTGCTGGGCCCCATACACAGTGAGCTGCCACAGGTGTCATCTGACTCCTTTCTGTCATAGTCAGCAGAAAGTTTTGCAGCAGTTTGCTTTACAGCAGCTCTTCTGTGGGATCCGACCAGATGGGTCCTAACAAATCCCACCTCAGCAGCCACCATTGTGACATATAATCAGTTGTTTTACTGTTATGATGGAAGTATTGGTGTATACACACACATACACAAACATATATGTATATATATATATATATATATATATATATATATATACCACTAATGTTTTTATAACAATAATACAGGGTTCTACTACCATCCCGCGGTGGTGTTCTGTGTGGTGTGGGGCGGCACATTCTTCACATATCTGTCACCTGCAGTTTTATGTGAAAATAGCAAAGCAGAAAATAAATGGTTAGAAAAACCTCCAACTTTATGGTCATGGAAGGTTACATACACTGTACATACATATACTGTACATATATATATATATACATACATACATAAATACACTGACTGCACATACATATACATGCATACATATACATACATACACTGCACATACATATACGTACATACCTATTCTGTACATACGTATACTGCACATTCACATACACATACTGTACATTCACATACACTCAACGGCCACTTTATTAGGTACACCTGTCCAACTGCACGTTACCACTTAATTTCTAATCAGCCAATCACATGGCGGCAACTCAGTGCATTTAGGCATGTAGACATAGTCAAGACAATCTCCTGCAGTTCAAACCGAGCATCAGTATGGGGAAGAAAGGTGATTTGAGGGCCTTTGAACGTGGCATGGTTGTTGGTGCCAGAAGGGCTGGTCTGAGTATTTCAGAAACTGCTGATCTACTGGGATTTTCACGCACAACCATCTCTAGGGTTTACAGAGAATGGTCCGAAAAAGAAAAAACATCCAGTGAGCGGCAGTTCTGTGGACGGAAATGCCTTGTTGATGCCAGAGGTCAGAGGAGAATGGGCAGACTGGTTCCAGCTGATAGAAAGGCAACAGTGACTCAAATAGCCAACCGTTACAACCAAGGTAGGCAGAAGAGCATCTCTGAACGCACAGTACGTCGCACTGTGAGGCAGATGGGCTACAGCAGCAGAAGACCACACCGGGTGCCACTCCGCTCAGCTAAGAACAGGAAACTGAGGCGGCTACAATTTGCACAAGCTCATCGAAACTGGACAGTAAAAGATTGGAAAAACGTTGCCTGGTCTGATGAGTCTCGATTTCTGCTGCGACATTCGGATGGTAGGGTCAGAATTTGGCGTCAACAACATGAAAGCATGGATCCATCCTGCCTTGTATCAACGGTTCAGGCTGGTGGTGGTGGTGTCATGGTGTGGGGAATATTTTCTTGGCACTCTTTGGGCTCCTTGGTACCAATTGAGCATGGTTGCAACGCCACAGCCTACCTGAGTATTGTTGCTGACCATGTCCATCCCTTTATGACCACAATGGACCCAACATCTGATGGCTACTTTCAGCAGGATAATGCGCCATGTCATAAAGCTAGAATCATCTCAGACTGGTTTCTTGAACATGACAATGAGTTCACTGTACTCCAATGGCCTCCACAGTCACCAGATCTCAATCCAATAGAGCATCTTTGGGATGTGGTGGAACGGGAGATTGGCATCATGGATGTGCAGCCGACAAATCTGCGGCAACTGTGTGATGTCATCATGTCAATATGGACCAAAATCTCTGAGGAAGCTTCCAGCACCTTGTTGTATCTATGCCACCAAGAATTGAGGCAGTTCTGAAGGCAAAAGGGGGTCCAACCCGTTACTAGCATGGTGTACCTAATAAAGTGGCCGCTGAGTGTATATATATTGTACATACATATGCATATACTGTACATACATATACATACATGTACTGTACATACACATACATGCATATACTGTACATACATATACTGACATGCATACATCCACTGTACATATATATATATAGGGTATACATACATGTACATATACTGTACATACATATATACATATACTGTACACACATATACATATACTGTACATACACGTATATAAATATACTGTTCATACATATACTGTTCATAAATATATATATATGTACATATACTGTACATACATATACTTATACTGTACATATATACACACACTGTACATACATATACATTATATACACACTGTACATATTCATACATAATAGCAGTATACAGATTGATTTTGCAGTAATAGTTTAGAGTGGGCTGTTTGATTGGAATTCTATACATCCACTATATAGAAATTTTCATTGATCCTCTAATTTCCTCCTGGATGGGACCTTAAACCTACATTCTAGCTGAAGCTGTGGTATCATTTTGCCATTGTAGCACGGTCTGGCGGTATTATTTATGCTCAGTACTGTGGTGGTATATGGGACTAGTAAGTAGTACAATACAATTATTTAGCCCAACATGACAGTATGGTGTAGACGCTGCATATGTATAGTATGTATATGTATGTATATGTTGTTATGAATAGTTTGATGAATGTGAGGTATTTCATATTATCATGTCAGACTGATGTACTGTATATATAGTGCTATATGGTAGCATCATTGTCTAACACATGACAGTATTATGATGTGACTACATATATAATATATGGACAGTAGTACCAGGTCCCAGATCTTTATTTCTTTACTTCAGGAGTCACATTACCCCTGACGTGTAATTTCTACCGGGGTGGGGGTGGGGTGGGGGGTCGATTCCATATTACTGACTAAAGATATAGATATATCAGGTTTCTGGAGGGGCCCAGTTCTTTTCCCAATATAGAGTATGTGATATAATTACTGCAACTATTAGGGTACTGTATGGCAGTGTTATTTGGGTACTGCGTGTTGCAGTTTGGACTCCCTATGGCAATATTAGAGTATGAGGAGTGCTATTTTGCGTACACTCTATAGACTACTCTACTGTTATATAAGCGCTATATATCGCTATTATGTAGGCTTTTTGGATCACTATATAATTATTAGTTTGGCACCGTATGGCGGCATTACACGGCACATCACTATTTCTTGGCCCAGCCTGCCTTATATATTATTATAACCGTGTGTATGCTGGAGTATCCAGCTGTGCTCCATCGCAGTGTCTGTGTATGAGCCAAGCACATTAGAATTCCTCTGAAGTTCCGGACCCCCAGCGTCTCCTGGCAATAAGATGACCTTGTTTCTGGCTTTGTTCACACGGTATTCAGCTTCTTGATGTCTTTCCATTCCTGTCTCCTTCCCTTTTACAGATAAAGAAAGCCTTTTTGGCCCTGGTGGCGAATGGGGTGCGGGCTGCGCCGCTCTGGGACAGCAAGCAGCATTGCTTTGTGGGTAAGTTTGTGGGGGGGGGATATTAGGAAGACGTTTGGTGAATCAAGAATTCCACATAGAAGTACATAGGAATGGGGGTAAGGGGGGCGGTGGAGGGCGCTCATCTTCACCCCGTATCTCTGCTGTACACAAAGCTCTCAGGGATCGTATCAACATTTAGCATAATAATCCGAAGAAGGATCCAAAACATTTGTTTGTATTTGCATCAAATGAAAGGTTAGCACCAGCAGACGTGTATTCTGTCTTCACTTCTTAAAGGGTTTGTCCATTTTGTTTTTTTAAATCCCACCTTGTTAGAGAGTCGTGCTTGTTTTTTCCTCTGAGAATAATCCATATTATAGGTTGCAGGGAGGTAACTAGGATTGTGTATGCGTATGCGAGAAAGTTTTGTAAATTACTTCTATTAAGAAAAAATCCCCAGTACTTCTCAACTGCTGTATGTCCTGTAAGTGCTCTCTGCTGCCACCTCTGTCCATGTCAGGAACTGTCCAGAGCAGGAGAGGTTTTCTATAGGGATTTGCTGCTGCTCTGGACAGTTCCTGACATGGACAGAGGTGGCAGCAGAGAGCACTGTGTCAGACTGGAGAGAATACATCACTTCCTGCAGGACATACAGCAGCTAAAAGGTACTGGAAGACTGGAGATTTCTAAATAGAAGTAAATTACAAATCTATATAACTTTCTGACACCAGTTCATTTAGAAGAAAAAATTGCTGGAGTTGCCCTTTAAGTGTATAGGTTCCTTTTGGGTTCAAGTAAGGTCCTTTCTAAGGCCAGAAGGCCAGTGCTGGGTTATACATATAGATGTGAGAGTGCAGAGTAACGGGACCCAGAGGACATTACTTAAGATCCGTCATATAGTGTGAAATGGGAGATAAGACTCAGGCCCCCATTGGGCAGCAGTGATTGGCTCGTACGGACCCATTTCCCTTTCTTATTGTGACCCTATAAACAATAACCTTAGCTGATGCCTGCAGGTCTTTGACTCTTTGGACGCTCTTCTGGAATGTTCTGGGACTTCCTCAATCAGTTGTCGCTGCGTCCTTGTAGTATTTCTGGTATGCCCGCCGCCCCTGCACAGATTCACCCCTGTTCCAAGTCTTGGCTTTCATTGTGGAGTCCTGGAGCCTTAGAAACCATGCGGCAACACCGTCCGGCCTGCCAGATTTCACTGCTGGACTCATCAACCATAACAATGTGTCTGTATTAAAGGGACAGATCTGATATATTTATTATACCTAGTGCAGGGCCCGAGGGGGCGGAGCATGACACAAAGATTGGCATTGCACCAAAGAGAGAATCCTTGTGTTACGCTCCGGCCCAGCAATAGCCAAACCTTCATATTGCTCATAGATGCGAGAGGTGAAGTTCCACAATAGCAACAATGTGAGAACGTGTACATTATAAGTGTTCGGTTATTATTACAATAAGAATTGTATGACAGGGGATTTAAAAAAAAATATATTGTAATTGGTTTTATTAGGCAAATATGCCATTATCTGCATTCAAAAAGACTTTCCTCAGGTTCCCCCCCCCCCATTCGCTGCTCATTATCAGGTAATCTCGACTCTTTTACATCAGTCGGGCCCTGTGTAACCTATGGAGAGGGGAGGGGGAAGGAGGGAAATTAGTCACCAGCAGAGAGCAGAGAACAAAGGATTACACAGTGGGAGCTGTGTGAAGGCCAGAGAGGTCAGAGGTCAGAGAGGTCAGTGCTGACTTCAGAGAAGATAGCCGGTGATGTAACTGTAAATTAACTCTTTGTTGTCCTGTTTTGGTGCCTCATCTCCCTCCACCCCTCTCCTCTCCATAGACAACCATGAAGACAGGGGGCAGAGCTTCAAACTGCTTTTTCATTATAAAAATGCTTTTTTCGGTTAATAAACTCAATTACAAAGTTTCTTAAAATTGCCTGTACTATTGATTTCTGCAAAAAAAAAAAATAAAAAATTAAATGACAGTGACACTTTAAGGCTGGGTTCACACTACGTATATTTCAGTCAGTATTGTGGTCCTCATATTGCAACCAAAACCAGGAGTGGATTAAAAACACAGAAAGGCTCTGTTCACATAATGTTGAAATTGAGTGGATGGCCGCCATATAACAGTAAATAACGGCCATTATTTCAATATAACAGCCGTTGTTTTAAAATAACAGCAAATATTTGCCATTAAATGGCGGCCATCCACTCAATTATAACAATTATTGTGTGTCTTCAATCCACTCCTGGTTTTGATTGCAATATGAGGACCACAATACTGACTGAAATATACCTAGTGTGAACCCAGCCTAAAGCTGCCTGTGGGAGGGTCATGTGACCAAAATCTTTACTTATATGTAAGGCTGGTTTCAGATGAGCCGACTTTATCATGGGGATCTATCATAGGGATTTACAGTGTTTTCGGTTCAGGTCATAAGGGGTCAGGCCGGGACTTGCATTTGCTCCAGACATTACACGGTACTATGTGGGGGTCATTCCGTATTATTATCAGGTTCCGGCCCCATTATCCATACGCCGGACACGATTAGCGCTGTGATTACAGATTGTTGATGACTGACGGTTGTATCACTCTTGGTTTTGCAGGCATGCTGACCATCACCGACTTTATCAACATCCTGCACAGATACTACAAAGCTCCGCTGGTATGAGGACGGGGGGAGCTGTGCTATAGGTGCTAGCACACAGGAAACATAGCAGCCAATCACAGCAGTGCTTCTATAGGAGCTAGCACACAGGAAACATAGCAGCCAATCACAGCAGTGCTTCTATAGGAGCTAGCACACAGGAAACATAGCAGCCAATCACAGCACTGCTTCTATAGGAGCTAGCACACAGGAAACATAGCAGCCAATCACAGCAGTGCTTCTATAGGAGCTAGCACACAGGAAACATAGCAGCCAATCACAGCAGTGCTTCTATAGGAGCTAGTACACAGGAAACATAGCAGCCAATCACAGCACTGCTTGTACAGGAGCTAGCACACAGGAAACATAGCAGCCAATCACAGCAGTGCTTCTATAGGAGCTAGCACACAGGAAAAATAGCAGCCAATCACAGCACTGCTTCTATAGGAGCTAGCGCACAGGAAACATAGCAGCCAATCACAGCAGTGCTTCTATAGGAGCTAGCACACAGGAAACATAGCAGCCAATCACAGCACTGCTTCTATAGGAGCTAGCACACAGGAAACATAGCAGCCAATCACAGCACTGCTTCTATAGGAGCTAGTACACAGGAAACATAGCAGCCAATACACCGTACATAGAGCATACCTCCCAACTTTTGCAAAGAGCAAAGAGGGACATGTGCGCCGCGGTCCCCATAGCCACGCCCCCATAGCGACCCTTCATAGCCACGCCCCCATAGCAACCCTCCATAGCCACTCCCCTACAGTCACCACATGCTGCTGACTGAATAGTGCCTTATATAGTATCCAATCCCCCCAAAAATGCCCTATATAGTATCCAATCCCCCATTATAGTGCCCCACATAGTATCCAATGCCCCATATATGCCCCACATAGTATCCAATCCCGCACATAGTGCCCCACATAGTGTCCAATCCCCCACATAGTGCCTCACATAGAATCCAAACCCCCATATAGTGCCCCACATAGTATCCAATGCCCTCATATAGTGCCCCACATAGTAGCCAATGCCCCCATATAGAGCCCCACATAGTAGCCAATCCCCACATAGTGCCCCACATAGTAGCCAATCCCCACATAGTGCCCCACATAGTAGCTAATGCCCCCATATAGTGCCCCACATATTATCCAATCCCCCATATAGAGCCCCACATAGTAGCCAATGCCTCCATATAGTGCCCCACATAGTAGCCAATCCCCCATATATGCCCACATAGTAGCCAATCCCCCCATATAGTGCCCCCCACACAGTAGCCAATCCCCATATAGTGCCCCACATAGTAGCCAATCCCCCATAGAGTGCCCACATAGTAGCCAATCCCTCCATATAGTGCCCCACATAGTAGCCAATCCCCCATAGAGTGCCCCCCACATAGTAGCCAATCCCCCATAGAGTGCCCACATAGTAGCCAATGCCCCCATATAGTGCCCCACATAGTAGCCAATGCCCCATATAGTGCCCACATAGTAGCCAATCCCCCATATAGTGCCCCACATAGTAGCCAATCCCTCATATATGCCCCACATAGTAGCCAATCCCCCATATAGTGCCCCACATAGTATCCAATGCCCCCATATAGTGCCCCACATAGTAGCCAATCCCCCATATATGCCCCATAGTAGCCAATCCCCCATATAGTGCCCCACATAGTAGCCAATGCCCCCATATAGCGCCCCACATAGTAGCCAATGCCCCCATATAGCGCCCCACAGAGTAGCCAATACCCCCCATTAGTGTGGCCCCAGCGAAAAAAACAATAAACCAGTAACTCACCTGTCCGCCGGTCCCAGCAGCTCCTCTCCCGGCAGAGCGCGCACTCCCGTCATCCTCCGGGGCGGGCAGCGGGGTACAGAGTCACTGACTGTGCCGGAAGTGACCTGCAGCCTCTATATGAATTACTTCCGGTACAGTCAGTGACTCTGTACCCCGCTGCCCGCCCCGGAGGATGACGGGAGTGCGCGCTCTGCCGGGAGAGGAGCTGCTGGGACCGGAGGACAGGTGAGTTACTGGTTTATTGTTTTTTTCGCTGGGGCCACATATATTGCGGGACACGGGGGGCCGTTCCGGGACCGCGGGACAGCACCCCGAAAACGGGACTGTCCCGCGAAATCCGGGACGGTTGGGAGGTATGCATAGAGGTATCACCCAGCCTCCCCAGAATCCAGAATGGCTACAAGTGCACATAATAGAGTCTGTCTCTATGTTGTTTTATTACATCCTGAATTTCTTTATTATTAGGTGCAGATATACGAGCTGGAGGAGCATAAGATTGAGACCTGGAGAGGTAACATATATATATATATATATATATATATATATATATATATATATATATATATAATAGAAGTATTTATTCTTCTCCTGTTCTTAAGTGATCAGGCTCTGTCTTGTCTTGTAGAGGTTTACCTGCAGAGTTCCTTCAAGCCCTTGATCTACATAGCCCCTGGTGACAGGTAATATGGGATATGTGGCATCCAGTGCTGAGGGCCCCCTAGTGGTGGGGGTCGGTAGTAACCTATGATACATTGTATCTCCCCCCAGCCTCTTCCATGCCGTCTATTCACTCATCAAGAACAAGATTCACCGATTACCAGTAATGGAGCCGGTGTCGGGCAACATCCTCCACATCCTGACACACAAGCGTCTGCTGAAGTTCCTGCACATATTTGTAAGTAGAGATCAGAGGGGACACCAACCCTTCACGGGGGTCTCCATTGTCAGATTGGCTGTGATACAATGGAGCAATAAGGCCCAGCACCTCTATAGTTTGCACCTTAAAGGGGAACTCCAGAAAAAATGTTTTCAAATGAACTGGTATAAGAAAGTTATACAGATTTGTAAATTATTTCTATTTAAAAAAAAAAAATCCAGTACTCCAGATCATCTGCTGTATGTCCTGCAGGAAGTGGTGTATTCTCTCCAGTATTACATAGTGCTCTCTGCTGCCACCTCTGTCCATGTCAGGAACTGTCCAGAGCAGCAGCAAATCCCCATAGAAAACCTCTCCTGCTCTGGACAGTTCCTGACATGGACAGAGGTGGCAGCAGAGAGCACTGTGTCAGACTGGAGAGAATACACCACTTCCTGCAGGACATACAGCAGCTGATAAGTACGGAAGACTGGTGATTTTTAAATAGAAGTAAATTACAAATCTATATAACTTTCTGACACCAGTCAACTTAAAAAACTTCGAGGATGAGCAGCTAGCATGATTCACAATGGTGTAGCCAAGGGTGGGGGTTATAGGGTTAATCTGCCCTCTATGGTATGGACGGCATTGAGCACTTAGCATTTGTTCATGTTCAAACCAAGACAACGGAGAACCGAGCACATGTCATGTCAGCAGGTCAGTCTCATCTTCTTCCCAATGCCTCGGAGGGAAGGGTGAGGTAGGTCGGTGGGTATAGTAGTATGTATGTGAATGGCGACCAGCACTGGATATATATATATATATATATATATATAGATATATAGATATATATATATATATATATATATATATATATATATATATATATATCAGATGGGCAGATAATAGGTTATAGGTTCAGTTCCCATGGATCCTTAGCAGCACTGAACACATTGGGGGAGATTTATGAAAGGGTGTAAATATACACCTGGTGTAAACTGCTCACAGCAACCAATCACAGCTCAGCTTTAAGCTCTATTAAAATATATGAGGAGCTGTGATTGGTTGCTGGGAGCAGTTTACACCGGGTGTATATTTACACCCTTTCATAAATCTCCCCCATTGGCTACAGTGTATTTTACTTTCCTGCAGGGCTTGTGCTCATACACATCAGCCAATCTGAGCAGGCCGAGCTGCAGTGTAATGAGGAATGGGGAGGGGGCCACACTAGTGTAATGTAGACAATTTTTGTCCGTATTACGGCTGCAGTCCCTGCCTGATGGTGGCTCATCTGACAGCATCAGGCCGGGACTGGCAGCCGTAATACAGATGCTTATTACATGAGTGTGAGCCCAGCCAGAATGTGACCATATAACATGTAGATAGAGTACTCACCTTCTCTGGACACATTTCGTAGGGGGGCACCATACCCCGGCCGCGCTTCCTGCAGAGGACCATCGAGGAGCTGCGGATCGGCACCTTTAGAGATGTCGCCGTTATTCACGATACGTCAACTATTTACAATGCGCTGGAGATCTTCGTGGAGAGGAGAGTGTCAGCGCTTCCTGTAGTGAACGAGGCCGGTGAGTATGTGCGCTCACACTGAGGGATCACACATACATCTGAGGGTGCACTCACACTCAGGGATCACACATATATATGAGGGTGCACTCACGCTGAGGGATCACACATACATCTGAGGGTGCACTCACACTCAGGGATCACACATATATATGAGGGTGCACTCACACTGAGGGATCACACATACATCTGAGGGTGCACTCACACTCAGGGATCACACATATATATGAGAGTGCACTCACGCTGAGGGATCACACATACATCTGAGGGTGCACTCACACTCAGGGATCACACATATATATGAGGGTGCACTCACACTGAGGGACCACACATACAACTGAGGCTGCACTCACACTGAGGGATCACACATACATCTGATGGTGCACTCACACTGAGGGGTCACACATACATCTGAGGGTGCACTCACATTAGGGGTCACACATACATCTGAGGGTGCACTCACACTGAGGGATCACACATACATCTGAGGGTGCACTCACACTGAGGGATCACACATACATCTGAGGGTGCACTCACACTGAGGGATCACACATACATCTGATGGTGCACTCACACTGAGGGGTCACACATACATCTAAGGGTGCATTCACACTAGGGGTCACACATACATCTGAGGGTGCACTCACACTGAGGGATCACACATACATCTAAGGGTGCACTCACACTAGGGGTCACACATACATCTAACGGTGCACTCACACTAGGGGTCACACATACATCTAAGGGTGCACTCACACTAGGGGTCACACATACATCTGAGGGTGCACTCACACTGAGGGATCACACTTACATCTGAGGGTGCACTCACACTGAAGGATCACCCATATATCTGAGGCTGCACTCACACTCAGGGACCCTACACACATACACAGACTGTGTGTGCACACAGCATAAGGCTGGGGCTATATGGAACATTTGGGCCACAAATGGGGGTGTTTAACATAACCCAAAGGCTGTTGGAGCATGCTGGGAGTTGTAGTCACTGCCAGAGAACTGCACATAACACTGCATGCAATAATGCTCAATGCTTCCTGTTAGAAGCAAGTAAAAGCACAGATCTACATTGTTATGTCCTCAGCAAACAGCTCCCCATATCTCAGCTTCTCTGCCCTGTGTATACAGCAGAAGCTCTGTCACTTCCCTCCCAGTCACATTGTGCTGCGGTCTCAGGTACAGTCACAGCCCAGGGACCAGATTATTGGCTTCCTGCCTGGGGTGGGAACATTCACAGGGAAAGCTGAGTTATTATGAGTAAGAGTTCCTAACAGGAAGCAGAGAAGTTTTATATCAGGGCTGTATATAAATATACAGAGCCTTCCGCCAGCCCAGGACCTCTCCCCTTCCCATTGATTCCTGTGTGAGGAAGGGAAGTGACCACCCCCAGGAGCACCACTAGGGGCAGAGTGCCTGCTGAGAACCCACCTATGATATCTGCATCATATTAAAGGGGTACTACAGCAAAATTACATTTTCTTTTAAATCAACTCATGTCAGAAAGTGCCAGAGATTTGCAATTTACTTCTATTTAAGAATCTCCAGTTTCCAGTACTTATCAGCTTCTGTATGTCCTGCAGGAAGTGGTGTATTCCTTCCAGTCTGGAGAGCCGTAAAGGTTTTCTATGGGGATTTGCTGCTGCTCTGGACAGTTCCTGACATGGACAGAGGTGGCAGCAGAGAGCAATGTGTTGTACTGGAAAGAATACGCCACTTCCTGTACTGGATGACTGGAGATTTTTAATAGAAGTAAATCACAAATCTCCGGCACTTTCTCACACAAGCTGATCTGAAAGAAAACATTTTTCTCTAGACTACCCCTTTAATTGCTACCCAGCTTTCCCAGGAACAGGTAAAAGTATTAGAGCGTTAGAGACATTTTGCAAGCTTGTTAGAAGAGACAGGAATCCATGTATAAGCATAGGGCTTTAGGAGGCAGAGCAAGAAGTCATGACCGCTAAATGAGAAGGAACCTTCTGTACTTTTGCAACTTTCCTTTAATAAATCGCCTCCAGTGCAAACTGTGTGGCCCTGGCTTAGAGTCAGGAGACCCTGTGTAAGGGGGTCGGAGCACTGTCCATCTCATCCCTCTACAGCTGCTATTTGTGAACACACCAAAGCATTTACAGCTATATATAGCGCAGTAAGTGCATAATAAATCAGACAAATAGTACATGGCAGCTGGTGTCAGCCACACAGAACTCTATATCAGCGTATTATGTAATAGGTTACATTATATTCTGCTTGAATGTGGATGTTTATGATCCTATAAAATGTCACCAGGGGCTTTGTATTTATAATTACTTCCAGCTATATACAAGAATTAAAGGGATACTCTGCTGGAATTCTTTTTTCTTTTGAATCAACTAGTGTCAGAAAGTTCTATAGATTTGTAATTAACTTCTATTTAAATATCTTCAGTCTTCCAGTACTTATCAGCTGCTGTATGTCCAGCAGGAAGTGGTGTATTTTGTCCAGTCTGACACAGTGCTCTCTGCTGCCACCTCTGTCCATGTCAGGAACTGTCCAGAGCAGCAGCAAATCCCCATAGAGAAAAGCTCCTGCTCTGGACAGTTCCTGCCATGGACAGGAGTGGCTGCAGAGAGCACTGTGTCAGAATGGAGAGAATACACCACTTCCTGCAGGACATACAGCAGCTGATAAGTACTTGAAGACAAAATATTTTTAAATAGAAGCAAATTACAAATCTATAGAATTTTCTGACACCAGTTGATTTGAGATATTTTTTTGTACTGTGCCTATATACAAAAATATATCTACTATAATACTGCTCCTATATACAAGAATATAACTACTATATTACTGCCCCTATATACAAGAATATAACTACTATAATACTGCTCCTATATACAGGAATATATTACTATAATACTGCTCCTATATACAGGAATATAACTACTATAATACTGCTCCTATATACAGGGATATAACTACTATAATACTGCTCCTATATACAGGGATATAACTACTATAATACTGCTCCTATATACAGGAATATATTACTATAATACTGCTCCTATATACAGGAATATAACTACTATAATACTGCTCCTATATACAGGGATATAACTACTATAATACTGCTCCTATATACAGGGATATAACTACTATAATACTGCTCCTATATACAGGAATATAACTACTATAATACTGCTCCCTATATACAGGAATATAACTACTATAATACTGCTCCCTATATACAGGGATATAACTACTATAATACTGCCCCCTATATACAGGAATATAAATATCATAATACTGCTCCCTATATACAGGAATATAACTACTATAATACTGCCCCCTATATACAGGAATATAACTACTATAATACTGCCCCTATATACAGGAATATAACTACTATAATACTGCTCCTATATACAAGAATATAACTACTATAATACTGCTCCTATATACAGGAATATCACTACTATAATACTGCCCCCTATATACAGGAATATCACTACTATAATACTGCTCCTATATACAAGAATATAACTACTATAATACTGCTCCTATATACAGGAATATAACTAATATAATACTGCTCCTATATACAGGAATATAACGACTATATTACTGCCCCTATATACAAGAATATAACTACTATAATACTGCTCCTATATACAGGAATATAAATATCATAATACTGCTCCCTATATACAGGAATATAACTACTATAATACTGCCCCCTATATACAGGAATATAACTACTATAATACTGCCCCCTATATACAAGAATATAACTACTATAATACTGCCCCTATATACTGGAATATAACTACTATAATACTGCTCCTATATACAGGAATATAACTACTATAATACTGCTCCTATATACAAGAATATAACTACTATAATACTGCTCCCTATATACAGGAATATAACTACTATAATACTGCTCCTATATACAGGAATATAACTACTATAATACTGCTCCTATATACAAGAATATAACTACTATAATACTGCTCCTATATACAGGAATATAACTAATATAATACTGCCTCCTATATACAGGGATATAACTACTATAATACTGCTCCTATATACAGGAATATAACTAATATAATACTGCTCCTATATACAGCTAAAATTTTAATTACTTACCGTAATTTTGCTTTCTTCGAGGATAGAGGCAGCACACATGGGATATAGGTCCCTCCTACTTACTCTCAGGACCGCCCACCTACAAAAAATACCTGACAACAGGTTAACCAATTAAACATAATGACACCACTTAAGTACTCCTTCACACCATCCATACACTGTGTTCAATAAACTAGCCGATATGATGCTTAAACACACATTTATTGGGAGGGTATATCTGTGCTGCCTCTATCCTCGAAGAAAGCAAAATTACGGTAAGTAATTAAAATTTTAGCTTTCTTCTTCGTATAGAGGCAGCACACATGGGAGCTAAATAGCTAACTGAAATAGGGGAGGGTAGGTCAGATTGCAGCACTTAGTACCCCTGTGCTGAAGGCTGGAATACTGCTTAGATTGTCAATCCTGTAGTGCGATATGAACGTAGATGATGAAGACCACGATGCAGCATTACAGATGTCTATGACAGGCACTTGGGCTCTCTCTGCCCACGAAGTCGCCATTGCCCTCGTTGAGTGAGCCTTCAAGCCGGTAGGTGGATCTTTGCCTGTCTTTTTGTACGCTTCCAAGATTACCGTTTTCAGCCATCTCGCTATTGTGTCCTTGGCAGCCTTTTTCCCCTTGTTTGCACCAGTGAACTGCAGGAATAAATTTTCATCTCGCCTGAAGGCTTCTACCCTAGAGATATAGCAGGCGAGAGTTCTACCAACATCTAGTAGTCGTAGTCTTTGTTCTTCCTCACTGGACGGATCAGGGTAGAAAGACTGTAGTAGAACCTCCCTATTGATGTTCTGTACTGAGGCTACCTTAGGTAAAAAGGACGGGATGGTTCTTAACAGTACGCCTTCTGGAACAAATTTAATGAAAGGTTCTCTGGATGATAAAGCTTGGATCTCACCAAGTCTCTTTGCCGATGTTATGGCTACTAGAAAACAAGCCTTTAGGGTTAGCCACTTTATTTCCACCTCTTCCAACGGTTCAAACGGAGAGTCCATCAATGATTGTAACACAATCTGCAAATCCCATGCCGAGGTAGGTGATTTTACTACTGGCCTTAAGTTCCTTAGAGCTTTAAAGAACTTTGTTATTATAGGCTCTCCTGCAAATACACCGTCCGTGAAAGAGTTTATGGCCGTCATGTGTACTCTCAGCGTGTTAGCTCTTAAACCTTTTTGAAAGCCATCTTGGAGAAATTGTAGCACAGCTGGTAGAGATACAATCCCATGATTATTTTGCTGTCTCCATGAAGCAAATTTTTTCCATAATCTCGCATACAGCTTGTTAGTAGATTGTTTACGAGCTGATAATAACGTGCTGATTACGTCTTCTGACAATCCTTTTAATCTGTATCTAGTTCTCTCATGTTCCACGCCGTTAAATGCAGGCGTGACAGCTGAGGATGAAGGAACTGTTTCTGAGAGAGAAGATCCTTGTGCAGGGGGAGAGTCCAGAACTCCCCTCTGGATAGACGCAGGAGCAGTGGAAACCACGGTCTCCGAGGCCAATAGGGTGCCACCAGTATTGCTCTGGGTTTGTCTTGCACAATCTTCCTCAAGACTCTCTCCAGAATCGCTGTTGGAGGAAAGAGATATACGAATTTCTGTTTCCATGTCACTGAAAATGCATCCAGGATCCGAGGATTGTCCTTCGGATTCAGAGATGCAAACTTCTCCACCTTGCGATTCTGTCTGGTCGCCATTAGGTCCCAATCTGGGACACCCCATCTGTCCGTTATCTGCCAAAAATATTTTTGGTTCAGCACCCATTCGTTGGGACTCAGTGCTTCTCGACTCAGTAAGTCGGCCTTCACATTCTGGACTCCCTTTATGTGAAGCGCTGTAATCTTGAGAAGGTTCTCTTCTGCCCAAGTCATTATCATTCTGCACTGCCTCTCGAGCGCGGGGCTTCTCGTCCCCCCCTGCTTGTTTATATAGTATACGGTGACTGAATTGTCGGACTGTATCAGGGCTGCTTTCCCTTTTATCAGAGGTGCAAAGTGTAGAAGCGCGAGACGAGCCGCTTTCATTTCCCTCATGTTCGAAGAAAGTCGAGATTCTGCAGCAGACCATGTCTTCTGTACCCAGCTGTCTCCGAGATGGGCTCCCCAACCGGTTGCAGATGCATCCGTAGTTATAACTACTGACTCGGTTAGAGCAAACGTGTTGCCGCTGGACAAATTGCTCTGCACCAGCCACCATTCCAGCTGTTTCTTCGTCCACTTCGAGATGGCCAATGATTGGTTCAGTGACGTCGGACTCCTGTCCCAAAAGTCGAGAATTTCTCTCTGTAAAGGCCTCATGTGTGCCCTCGCCCAGGGCACTGCGTCTATGGCTGCTGTAAACAGTCCCAGTACTCTCATCGCTTGCCTTATCGTCACTGAACTGGCGCGAATTAATTGACGGACTTGACTCTGTAGATCTCTGAGTTTGTCTCTGGGTAAAAACAGTTTCAACTGATTCGCATCTATTATGAGGCCCAGGAATTTCTTTATTGGAGCTGGGTGTAGATCTGATTTCTTCAGATTGATAAGAAATCCCACCTCCTGCAGTAAATGAGTCGTCCTCTGGAGGTGTAGTAGCAGACGCTCTCGAGAGGATGCGATCAACAGCCAGTCGTCGAGGTAAGGAATCAGTTGTATGCCTTGCAGGCGAAGATGGGCTACTAAGACGATGGCTACTTTTGTGAAGACCCTTGGGGAGGAGGTGAGACCAAATGGGAGGGCACAAAACTGGTAATGACGTACTTCTGCGCCTACCTGAATTGCTACTCTCAAGAACCTTCTGGACAACGGATGAATGGGAATATGGAGGTATGCGTCCATTAAGTCCAGTGAGACCATGAGGTCCCCTTTTTGTATCAATGCTGTTGCTGATCTGATGGTCTCCATCCTGAATTTTTCTTTTGTTACAAACCGGTTGACATAACGTAAGTCTATGATTAAACGCCATTTTCCCTCGGTCTTGGGCACGGGAAAGAGCATCGAATAAACCCCTCTTCCTTTTTCCTCGTCTGGCACTGGTTCCAACGCTCTTTTTAGAAGAAATTCTTGTAACAGAGTGGGCACTACATGATCCTTTGGACGGTTTATGATTAACCTCTCTTTTGGTCTCTTTATGAACTTTATCTTGTAGCCTGTCTTTATTATGTCGAGAACCCATCTGTCTGTAGTCACTGCCTCCCAAGCCGGAAAAAAGTTCTTTAGTCTTGCACCGACTGGCTGAGTGACTAAACTCCTGGCGTCAGAATTCAGATTTGGTCTGTACTGATTGCCCTTGTTTGGGTTTACGATTTTGTGCAGTCTTCTGGGGGCGTCTGTTGGAGTTGCCGGAAAAGTTTCTATTACGAAAAGTATTTCTACCTTTCGTTTTGAAAAATTTATAAGGCTTTTTCCTTTCTGATTGTGGAAAAGCTAGTCCTTTGCCTTTCTTGCATTTTTCTAGGATCTTCTCCAACTGCGCGCCAATTAATTGTCCAGGTTCAAATGGAAGAGAACAGAAGTTATTTTTGGAACTGACCTCTCCTTTCCATGGTTTTAACCAGACAGAACGTCTGGCAGAATTTGTAAGCGCCAAGTTCTTTGATGCAATTTTTAGCACATCCACTGGGAAATCACAAAGATAGTCCGCTGCAAGTTTAATACTCTTAACCTGCTCCAGCAATTCCTCCCTTAGAACTCTATCCTCGATGTCTCTGGACAACGTGCTCAACCAAACTCTCATGGCTCTTGCAACCGGAACTGTAGAGAGCGCCGCCTTACTGAGATCTGCAGAGTTACAATATGCCCGTCTTAATAAGACATCGGTTTTTCTGTCACTCGCATCTCTCAGCAAGGAAGAATCATCTGATGGTAGCAGAATATTCTTCGATAGCTTTGAAACAGCTGGATCTATTTGGGCTGGCTTCTCCCAGGATTCCGACTCCGTAGGGTCAAGACGGTATACGGCCCTGAACCTAGAGCCTAACTCTATGCGGCGATCTGGTCTCTTCCATTCCTTTTCCATGATCGTTTTTAGAACTGGGTGTCCCGGGAGGACTGTAGATTTCTTACGTGGAAAATAATATAAATTTTCTCTCTCTTTTGACGAAGTCTTATCTCTCTTTACTTCTATAATCTCTTTAACAGCTTTTATTAGTCCATCCGCATTTTCTTTTTTAAATAGAAAATAATCTTCTGATACTGGGGCCTCAGTTTCTGAGTCCGTGGAATCGTCCAGCTCAGAGTCCCATGAATCCGAAGAATGTTCAGACGGAGATCTCTCTGCTATTTTGGACTTAGATTTCCTCTTAAGCCCTGAAGTGGAAGGAGCTGGCGTTGAGGCACTAGGCATGTGTGTTTTGAACCACGAAAAAAAGGCTTTAGCCTCATTAATAAATGCTGAGGTCTCCTCCTGAGGCGCTCTGTTTCTCTCTGCCTCTTGTTCCACACACAGGTCACAGGTGGCTGAAGGGAGATCATCTGGGAGGGGCTGCTCACAAACATCACAGAATCTGTGTCTAGTTTTGCTTCTCCTCTTACTGGCAGATGAATGGCTTGACATCTGCAAGAAGCATACACAAGTAAGTGGCTATGAAATACACCAATACAACCTCAAAGAGTCTCATTAGTACAGACTGCGTCCTTAGAAAACCCCCTCCAGCACCTTGGTAAGCAGTGAATCCGGCTGCCTCGCACACAGAGGTGCTGCACGCCGGCCACTCGCGCTTTAAATACCCCTAGGGAGGTGTCACGCTAGGGGATGACGCACTTCCGGTCCGGCCGCGGACCGGAAGTAAACCCACCATCCGTGCCACAGTAGGTTACATTACCGGCCAGGTGAGACGACGATCATAGCTGTTGTGTCCTAAACCGCTCACCGCTCACCGCGATGTCTAAGGAATTCCTCCTTACCGGCCGTACTGGGAGCCGTGGCTTCAGATGACGTACTTCCGGTCCGTGAAACGCAGACCGGAAGTAGTATGGCCGCCGTTTGGACCGCAAGCGAACTACTGAGCGCCGGCCGGAGCATGAAGCGCAGGAATTAAGCCAGGTAAAGCGTACCATCTAAAAAGACAGGAACAGATATACAGACTCACCATCTCCTTGCAGGGCAGCTATAATCCTGGTACTGAAACCATCCAGCCCTGCTGAGTACTGTATAGCAACATAGCCAGGCAAAGCCACTGGCCGATGCATGTAAGGGGCCATATAACTGCCAGAGCACCAGAAATGGCATGGTTACCCTTACTATTACTGTCATGCAGTGGGTGCTCTGGCCAGGGTTACCCACATTGGCCACCCTGTAAAAAATAGAAAACAACATAAGTTACTAAAAGGTGGGCATTTAGCAGGTGAGCTACAAACCTCACCTGCCCTCCTGAATAGGAGGACAGAAAAAAACACAGTGTATGGATGGTGTGAAGGAGTACTTAAGTGGTGTCATTATGTTTAATTGGTTAACCTGTTGTCAGGTATTTTTTGTAGGTGGGCGGTCCTGAGAGTAAGTAGGAGGGACCTATATCCCATGTGTGCTGCCTCTATACGAAGAAGAAAGGAATATAACGACTATATTACTGCCCCTATATACAAGAATATAACTACTATAATACTGCTCCTATATACAGGAATATAAATATCATAATACTGCTCCCTATATACAGGAATATAACTACTATAATACTGCCCCCTATATACAGGAATATAACTACTATAATACTGCCCCCTATATACAAGAATATAACTACTATAATACTGCCCCTATATACAGGAATATAACTACTATAATACTGCTCCTATATACAGTAATATAACTACTATAATACTGCTCCTATATACAAGAATATAACTACTATAATACTGCTCCCTATATACAGGAATATAACTACTATAATACTGCTCCTATATACAGGAATATAACTACTATAATACTGCTCCTATATACAAGAATATAACTACTATAATACTGCTCCCTATATACAGGAATATAACTACTATAATACTGCCCCTATATACAGGAATATAACTACTATAATACTGCTCCTATATACAGGAATATAACTACTATAATACTGCTCCTATATACAGGGATATAACTACTATAATACTGCCCCTATATACAAGAATATAATTACTATAATACTGCTCATATATACAAGAATATAACTACTATAATACTGCTCCTATATACAGGAATATAACTACTATAATACTTCTGCTCTGTATAACTATTTTGTCCAGCTTATCCCTATGTGGCAGTAATCCTTGTGTTCTTTTCCTTACAGGTCAGGTGGTGGGGCTGTATTCCCGCTTCGATGTGATAGTGAGTTTCCGCTCTCCTTTTCCTCTCTCTGTATATAACAGCCTGCAGCACTCGCCTCTCTCTGTATATAGCAGCCTGCAGCACTCACCTCTCTCTGTATATAACAGCCTGCAGCACTCGCCTCTCTCTGTATATAACAGCCCGCAGCACTCGCCTCTCTCTGTATATAACAGCCTGCAGCACTCGCCTCTCTCTGTATATAGCAGCCCGCAGCACTCGCCTCTCTCTGTATATAACAGCCTGCAGAACTCGCCTCTCTCTGTATATAACAGCCTGCAGCACTCGCCTCTCTCTGTATATAACAGCCTGCAGCACTCGCCTCTCTCTGTATATAACAGCCCGCAGCACTCGCCTCTCTCTGTATATAACAGCCTGCAGCACTCGCCTCTCTCTGTATATAACAGCCCACAGCACTCGCCTCTCTCTGTATATAACAGCCCCCAGCACTCGCCTCTCTCTGTATATAACAGCCCACAGCACTCGCCTCTCTCTGTATATAACAGCCTGCAGCACTCGATTCTCTCTGTATATAACAGCCCGCAGCACTCGATTCTCTCTGTATATAACAGCCTGCAGCACTCGCCTCTCTCTGTATATAACAGCCTGCAGCACTCGCCTCTCTCTGTATATAACAGCCTGCAGCACTCGCCTCTCTCTGTATATAACAGCCTGCAGCACTCGCCTCTCTCTGTATATAGCAGCCTGCAGCACTCGCCTCTCTCTGTATATAACAGCCTGCAGCACTCGCCTCTCTCTGTATATAACAGCCTGCAGCACTCGCCTCTCTCTGTATATAACAGCCTGCAGCACTCGCCTCTCTCTGTATATAGCAGCCTGCAGCACTCGCCTCTCTCTGTATATAGCAGCCCGCAGCACTCGCCTCTCTCTGTATATAGCAGCCCGCAGCACTCGCCTCTCTCTGTATATAGCAGCCCGCAGCACTCGCCTCTCTCTGTATATAACAGCCTGCAGCACTCGCCTCTCTCTGTATATAACAGCCTGCAGCACTCGCCTCTCTGTATGTAACAGCCTGCAGCACTCGCCTCTCTCTGTATGTAACAGCCTGCAGCACTCGCCTCTCTCTGTATATAACAGCCCCCAGCACTCGCCTCTCTCTGTATATAGCAGCCTGCAGCACTCGCCTCTCTCTGTATATAACAGCCCGCAGCACTCGCCTCTCTCTGTATATAGCAGCCCGCAGCACTCGCCTCTCTCTGTATATTACAGCCCGCAGCACTCGCCTCTCTCTGTATATAGCAGCCCGCAGCACTCGCCTCTCTCTGTATATAACAGCCCGCAGCACTCGCCTCTCTCTGTATATAACAGCCCCCAGCACTCGCCTCTCTCTGTATATAACAGCCTGCAGCACTCGCCTCTCTCTGTATATAACAGCCTGCAGCACTCGCCTCTCTCTGTATATAACAGCCTGCAGCACTCGCCTCTCTCTGTATATAGCAGCCTGCAGCACTCGCCTCTCTCTGTATATAGCAGCCCGCAGCACTCACCTCTCTCTGTATATAGCAGCCTGCAGCACTCGCCTCTCTCTGTATATAACAGCCTGCAGCACTCGCCTTACTGTATATAGCAGCCTGCAGAACTCGCCTCTCTCTGTATATAACAGCCTGCAGCACTCGCCTCTCTCTGTATATAGCAGCCTGCAGCACTCGCCTCTCTCTGTATATAGCAGCCCGCAGCACTCGCCTCTCTCTGTATATAACAGCCTGCAGCACTCGCCTCTCTCTGTATATAACAGCCTGCAGCACTCGCCTCTCTCTGTATATAACAGCCAGCAGCACTCGCCTCTCTCTGTATATAGCAGCCTGCAGCACTCGCCTCTCTCTGTATATAGCAGCCCGCAGCACTCGCCTCTCTCTGTATATAGCAGCCTGCAGCACTCGCCTCTCTCTGTATATAACAGCCCCCAGCACTCGCCTCTCTCTGTATATAGCAGCCCGCAGCACTCGCCTCTCTCTGTATATAACAGCCTGCAGCACTCGCCTCTCTCTGTATATAACAGCCTGCAGCACTCGCCTCTCTCTGTATATAACAGCCTGCAGCACTCGCCTCTCTCTGTATATAGCAGCCTGCAGCACTCGCCTCTCTCTGTATATAGCAGCCCGCAGCACTCGCCTCTCTCTGTATATAGCAGCCTGCAGCACTCGCCTCTCTCTGTATATAACAGCCCCCAGCACTCGTCTCTCTCTGTATATAGCAGCCCGCAGCACTCGCCTCTCTCTGTATATAACAGCCTGCAGCACTCGCCTCTCTCTATATATAACAGCCCATAGCACTCGCCTCTCTCTGTATATAACAGCCTGCAGCACTCGCCTCTCTCTGTATATAACAGCCTGCAGCACTCGCCTCTCTCTGTATATAACAGCCTGCAGCACTCGCCTCTCTCTGTATATAACAGCCTGCAGCACTCGCCTCTCTCTGTATATAACAGCCTGCAGCACTCGCCTCTCTCTGTATATAACAGCCTGCAGCACTCGCCTCTCTCTGTATATAACAGCCTGCAGCACTCGCCTCTCTCTGTATATAGCAGCCTGCAGCACTCGCCTCTCTCTGTATATAACAGCCTGCAGCACTCGCCTCTCTCTGTATATAACAGCCTGCAGCACTCGCCTCTCTCTGTATATAGCAGCCTGCAGCACTCGCCTCTCTCTGTCACTCTATAGGGGGATTATATCTCTTCTCTCCGGCAGAAGTCACTGAATACCCCCTGATTGCTTCTAATTTTAGTCCTCCGCCTTCTATATTACACTAAATAGCTGTAAATAGCACAATAGCCGGGACCATGTAAACAGACACATATCTGCTTCCAGGCGTCGTGTACAGGGCATCGAGTTCATCTGGTCCCCAGTATACTGCCCTATATTTCCCCCCCTCCCCACATATATATGATAGAGGGCCCTGATTGTCCACCGACACATTTCGTGCTGTATATGTACATATGTTATACACGTCCGCGGTGCTCTATGAGGACTGCGCTTGTGTACCTGCTCATGTCATGGTGTTGTTTCTTCTATTCCCTCCATGTATAACAGCATTTAGCAGCCCAGAAGATTTATAATAACCTGGATATAACGGTGGGGGAGGCCCTGCGGCGGCGCTCCCTGTGTCTGGAAGGCGTCCTTATGTGTTACCCCCATGAAACCCTGGAAACTGTGATAGATCGAATAGTAAGAGAACAGGTACTGACCGCAAACTGCAAACATCTATTAGTATCACTATATGCAAACTGTACATATATACAGGAGATACCCAGGTTATAGCAGCTGTACAAATATAATTATACACAGGAGATACCCAGGTTATAACAGCTGTACATATATAATTATAGACAGTGTATACCCAGATTATATCAGCTGTACATATATAATTATATACAGTATATACCCAGGTTATATCAGCTGTACATATATAATTATATACAGGACAGACCTAGGTTATACCAGCTGTACATATATAATTATATACAGGACAGACCTAGGTTATACCAGCTGATCATATATAATTATATACAGGAGATACCCAGGTTATACCAGCTGTACATATAATTATATACAGTATATACCCAGGTTATACCAGCTGTACATATATAATTATACACAGTATATACCCAGGTTATACCAGCTGTACATATATAATTATATACAGGAGATACCCAGGTTATACCAGCTGTACATATATAATTATATACAGTATATACCCAGGCTATACCAGCTGTACATATATAATTATATACAGGAGAGACCCAGGTTATACCAGCTGTACATATATAATTGTATACAGGAGATACCCAGGTTATACCAGCTGTACATATATCACTATAAACAAGCTGTACATATATACAGGAGATACCCAGGTTATACCAGCTGTACATATATCACTATATACAAGCTGTACATATATACAGGAGATCCCCAGGTTATACCAGCTGTACATATATAACTATATACAGTGTATACCCAGGTTATACCAGCATGCTCTATAAGATGACATGGATATAGCGGTATTTGTCTGTTCCCTATGTTCTTCTCTCTCTCAGGTTCATCGTTTGGTTCTGGTGGATGAGGAGCGTCGGCCCCGTGGGATTGTGTCGCTCTCTGACATCCTACAAGCCCTGGTTTTAACCCCCGCAGGTATTGATGCCCTTAATTCCTAACCCTGCGATGGTCTTTCCTACCTTCACCCTGCACCTCCTTCTCCTCTCTGAGGCACAGGTACGCTCCCTACAGTGCTTGGCAGGAGCAAAGCGTCCGTGTGAGAATTGTCTGGAAAGTTCATCTTTGCCCTTTGTACCCGGGAACCTCAGAAATGGCCCTTTATGCTGCCTCCAGGTTTTTGCTCGGCCTGACATGTCGCTTCCCTCTCTGTTTCTTTCCCTCTGGCTGCTCTTCTGAGGTGTCCTGGGGCGGCTGCTCTCTTCTTCCTTCCAGTTCTTTGGTCAATGCCCATTGTCAAAAATCAGGAAAAAACAAACTCTAATGACTCTATAAAAGCAATAACGCATGAGACATTGCATGCCCTGATACTGTCATGATTTGGAGCTAGTTTGCTGAATATATCAGGGAATCGCTTAAAGGGATTGTTCAGTTTAAAGAAATACACCATAAGAAATAAAGGGGGTTCTTGGTTTAGTATAGTTATATGTAAATGGGGAGAAGCTGGAAAGAGTGTCTGTTGAAACCAACCTAAACACAGCGGGTATCATCCATCAGGGGCCGGGATCAGAGATAACTCAAATCCCAGACATTTACCCGCCTAGATGCCGTGTTGCATAGTGACCTCATCATCTAGGTGGTTACATTCTGTGTGTCAGTGTCCTCTAGTTACCAATCAGCCCCTCAGAGACACAGTCTGGCTCCGCCATGCTTGTAAGCAATATGGCACACACACCATAATATATAGTCATGTAAAAAATAAATAAACAATATAAAATAAAGTTGAAAAAATCTAAACTACAAAAAAATAACAAAATTTTTACCTAAAAAAATAAAATCACCTGCTAAAATATATTGTTGTTTATAGATCACACAAAACGCCATAAAAAAACCCCCATAATATAAAGTAGCCGCATTACAAAAAAAAAAGGGTTAAGAAAATGGCCTCTGCCTGAAAATGGTGTCAATAAAAATTGTCGTTTTCCCCTGCAGGAAACAAGCAACAAGACAGCTGCATAGATATTGCCATTTTACCCTGCAAAAAACGAGCAACAAGACAGCTGCATAAATACAAAACTAAAGAAGTGGCGGGGGTCGGACTACCACGCAAAGCGTTTGTAGTGTAATAAAAATAACAAAAAGTATATAAAAACCGTCTGCAGGATAACATAATTTATACCGCACAGTTACCTCACAAATCATAAAATCGCTCCATATTTTTTATTTCACCCCATAAATATAGGTTTATTTTTTCATTTTGCGATACAACATAAAGGATAACAAAAGATTCCATTAAAAAAAAAAAACATACAACAAGAAAGAAAAATAAAGCCCCAGCAGTGGGAGGGGTTGAGGCGACTCCCTGTTATATTCAGCAAAGTAGCTCAAAACTGGAGAAATAGGTGAAAGCTCCTCCCCCGAGATCCCAAGGGAATGATGGGGCAGTAAGAATCCGTGCCCCCCCCCCCCCCCCCCCCCGTACACTGCACGCACCTTTTCGCCTTCTTGCACATGTAAACCCTTCTCTTCTCAGTGATGACATCATCGCCGGTGACGTCATCCTGAATATTCTTTCCGCTTTAAGGGTTTACTCCACTGCTTCTGGTGTTTTCTGTCGCCCATCCAGCAAGCTCCGCCTTTTCTCTGACATCTTCTCTTTCTGTCTGCTTCTTCCAGGTCTAGACCGCAATTCCTTGTGATGGAGTCAATGGGAATGCGAGGAGTCGACCAGACACAGAGGAATGATAGGACATTTTGTGGCTAGGGGGCGCTGTTTCATCACTCCAAGGTGATTGGATGCCTGGTCATGTGATGTTTGGTGACAGAAGCAGGCTCCATTGCCGCTTGGAGGATGTCAGGGGTCACAGATGTCGCCTTGATGTTTTCTGGCAGTAATGGCGGCGTCTTGGCTCCGCCTCCTCTTCATGGTGTATACTAAGAGATACAATATACTGTACTATGTGTTCATGAGAAGTTTACAGACTGGAGCTGGAGATGTTTCCGGTTTCATCCATGATGGAGACGTCCTCGGACCTGTGATCAGGGTCATCACTATGACGATAGATAGGTGTCTAGGTATATACTGTGTACACCGCCCGCAGTTATGTATATATCTCATTGTACGTAGGAAATGTAACGGTGGACATTCTGTTTCCTCTTCAGTCCTCACGGGATCATAACTGAGCTGATAGAGTGAGTGGAGATCATGTGTAAAGAGCGTCTCCCTCTCTGGAGGACTTGTCTTGTCCAGAACCACCCAGACAACCCTGCGATTTGAATGGACCTGGTGTAATACTCCTTTTCTCCTGTGGTGGCGCTGCAGGGAAATGAAACACTTGCTGCTAAGTTCCCCCACAAGTTATATATGATTACTAAGGGGGTCCCAGGGGCACGACACCTTGTGATCAGTTTGTTTTTGTGGAGACTTTCTACTAGTAGGATTTTCAACCAGTTCAGTCTCCACCTTTACCATTAGCTGTATAGCAGCTTTGTGTAGGATTAAAGGGAACCTGTCACCCCCCGTGCCGGGGTGACAGGCTCCCGACCCCCCGTTAGAGACCCTTATACTTACCTCATCCCGCCGGGTCCCGCTTCTGGATTCGGTCGGGTCCCGGAGATCTCAGCCGCTGCAGCCCGGCGCGCGCGCTGACAGATGAGTCCAACGCTCATAGAGAATGACGGAGCGCTGGACTCTCCTGTCATTCTCTATGGGTGTTGGACTCATCTCTCAGCGCGCGCGCCGGGCTGCAGCGGCTGAGATCTCCGGGACCCGACCGAATCCAGAAGCGGGACCCGGCGGGATGAGGTAAGTATAAGGGTCTCTAACGGGGGGTCGGGAGCCTGTCACCCCGGTACGGGGGGTGACAGGTTCCCTTTAAAGGGGACCTGTCATCACTTTCATGCTGCCTGAACCACAAGTCATTGGGGCAGCACTGCCTGCCTCTCCATCACAGCTTCCCCGTGCCTTGCAGGCCTTGATCAATAAGTCTTCCCTATGCTTAACCCTATATAACTGGGAGAAATCTATCAATCAAAGCTGGAGGGACGGGGAAAAGTCAGTAACCGCCCAGATGACGCAGGCAGCATTAAAGTGATATGACAGGTTCCCTTTAAAGTGTCACTGTTGTGTCACAATAGTCCAGGTGATTTTAAGAAACTTTGTAATTGTGTTTATTAGGCAAATCTGCCATCATCTGCATTCAGAAAGCCTTTTCCCAGCCCCCCCCCCCCCCCTCCTCTCTCATATTCACTGCTCATTATCAGGAAATCTCAACTCATTTACATCAGTCGGGCCCTGTGTAACCTATGGAGAGAGGAGGAGGGAGATTAGTCGGCAGCAGAGAACAAAGGATTACACAGTGGGAGCTGTGGGAAAGCCTGTATTCAGAGGTCAGTGCTGGCTTCAGAGGAGATAGCCTGGTGATGTAGCTGTAAATTAACTCTTTGTTGCCCTGTTTTGGTGCCTCATCTCCCTCCACCCCTCCCCTCTCCATACACAATGATGAAGGGGGAGAGCTTCAAACTGCTTTTTCTTGATAAAAATGCATTTTTTGCCTAATAAACCCAATGACAAAGTTTCTTAGAATCGCCTGTACTACTGATTTCTGAAAAAAAATTTTAAACGACAGTGACACTTTAAGAATTTATTCATCTTTCCTCTTTGTATGTTGTGTTTTCTATCATTGTAGATCAGTAACTGATTACAGCTTCTCCTTGGAAACCATCATCAAGTAGGCTCGACTAATGCCGCCCCATTCAGGCTCCAGGGCCGGGTTCAGCTGTGACATTTATATATATAGGCTTTACTATATAGTGGTATATAGCGGCATGTACAGGCAGTGCTGGTTCTGAGAGGTAACACTCGCCAGTGGATTACTGCACGACACGTAACTATAAATACTCAACATACAAAATAGAGGCAGAGCATAGGGATAACGGATCCATCAACAGCAAGGTGGGGAAACCGACAACAAGCAGGTGTGGATGGATCAGTGGATGAATCTGTTATATTGTGTTTGTGATGAACCGTCCTGATTCATAATAAAAAGTGCTGATTCTTGTGATGCGTCTTTCCCCTATCTTTACACGTTATATAAAAAAGCGTCGTGTGACCCTGCGTCATGTGACCCTGCGTCATGTGACCCAGTGTAGTGTGACCCAGCGTCATGTGACTTCCTTACACAATATCCAGTTCTTCCTATGTCAGTCAGCCTGGATGATGAGTTATTGATGTTTGTGACGCTGAACATTCACCTAAAATCTGTCTAGATGATCTGTCAGCAGCCTCCAGCCTACTTACTGATGGTTTCCACCTGCCAACAGATTTCTATGTCTTCCCTGATGACATTTTATAGCTGATGGAGTGTCACCCCAGTATAAGGTTGTCACCTATAAGAAGCCCAGCGATTACAGCTGCCCCCGTATCCCGTATCCTGAGGGGCACCATCACCGCCCTATAGGAGACCCCAGTAAATGAAGCCTTATAGTTGGGGGTCTTATTGCAGATTCTGCATTCGGACACCATATTGGGGAATCGCTATACAGGTAATGAAGTGTTGAATCCTGCACTGACTCTAGTTCTCTATATGTGACCGGATACTGTATTGGTGAGTATATATGTATACTGGGATTGCACTAATATTCAAGTAGCGTATCTTGTATTTTGTTGGAGGGTCTTTTTGTTGTATTTGTACATGGTGGCTCCTGCAGTACATCATAGAACTGTACAGACATGGTTCTGAAATAGTAGTAGCACCTGATCCATATATAATATCTTCTTCTCTAGTCACATCCAAAGCTGTACTTAGAATTCCGCAGACATATATGAGGTTCTCCTTTACCATAACTTTGCTCTACCCAAACAGCTTAGTTTTGTCTATGTCACCGTCTTCTGAGCTCCCACTAAGGTGACTGCAAACCTGCAGCTTTGGATGTGACTGGAGGATACACAGTATAAGTGTGCATAATTCATGTTTCCACCATGTCTCATCCATAAAAATAATAAACCTGTGTTATTTCCTCATCTACTTCTATGTGTCATCTGCTGTTTATAAGGGGGTGTGCAGAGCAGGGAAGAAGCCCAGTCTCTTGACTATTACAACAGGTAGGTTATGGCTGGAGCAGGATAGTTCATAAAACTGGTGTATGTGAGGGTATCTGGGGGTATGCTGCTCTCTTTAGTCCATGTGGTTGTCACGGAGACTGATCCTATTTGACTCAAAGTTGGTGTAAAAAGTCTTTACTTACATGTGATGCTGCAGTTCCCAATAGTGGGGTGCAGGTCTCGATGGTTAGTACTAAGTCTTGCTGCTTTGTACGTATCTCCAAAGGTCTGTCCTCTCCTTTCCTTCCTATACTCAAGACTCTCTACTTAACCAGAGGTGGTCAGGCTGTGAGCTGTACTGAACTTTGCACAAGGTCTGGTGGCACTGGCTGTATGACATCCAACCATAGTCCAATGGGGTACCGATAGGACACTGCACAATGACCTCACATTACCACAGAATGTATCAAGAACAGGGATATACCTAGAAGCTCCAGGACCCAAGTGCAAATAACTATGGAGCCCAAATAATAAGGTTTGGCCCTGTCGGGGGCCTATTGACCATGCCAGGGGCCTATTGACCATGTCGGGGGGCCTATTGACCATGCCAGTGGCCTATTGACCATGTCGGGGGACCTATTGACCATGTCGGGGGGCCTATTGACCATGTCAGGGGGCCTATTGACCATGTCGGGGGCCTATTGACCATGTCGGGGGGCCTATTGACCATGTCAGGGGCCTATTGACCATGTTGGGGATCTATTGACCATGTTGGGGAGCCTATTGACCATGTCAGGGGGCCTATTAACCATGATGATGGGGGGCCTATTGACCATGTCGGGGACCTATTGACCATGTTGGGGGGGCCTATTGACCATGTCGGGGGCCTATTGACCATGTCGGGGGCCTATTGACCATGTAGGGGAGCCTATTGACCATGTCGGGGGCCTATTGACCATGTTGGGGGATGTATTGACCATGTCAGGGGGCCTATTGACCATGTCAGGGGGCCTATTGACCATGTCAGGGGGCCTATTAACCATGATGATGGGGGGCCTATTGACCATGTTGGGGGGGCCTATTAACCATGATGATGGGGGGGCCTATTGACCATGTTGGGGAGCCTATTGACCATGTCAGGGGGCCTATTGACCATGTTGGGGAGCCTATTGACCATGTCAGGGGGCCTATTAACCATGATGATGGGGGGGCCTATTGACCATGTTGGAGAGCCTATTAACCATGTCAGGGGGCCTATTAACCATGATGATGGGGGGGCCTATTGACCATGTCGGGGGCCTATTGAGGCCCTGTGGTCATTCTCTGCAGATCCTATCCCCTATACAGTGTGAGCCTGGAGATGGGT
The DNA here is from genome assembly GCF_027789765.1 of Dendropsophus ebraccatus. Taxonomy (NCBI): domain Eukaryota; kingdom Metazoa; phylum Chordata; class Amphibia; order Anura; family Hylidae; genus Dendropsophus; species Dendropsophus ebraccatus. The sequence goes on along the minus strand of NC_091462.1, from coordinate 11,326,587 downwards.
TGTGTCACTGTGAGGAATGACGCAGCTCATCCATTGTGAACTCTCTGATACTCGGTGAGTTCCTAGTACGAATTCCTCGTATCCTGAGTTCCTAGATTCACGCTCCCCGCACAAGAGGTTCAGGTTATTGGAAAACCCCGGGGCAAGCAAGTGGAACACCAAGGTTAATGGATGACAGGGGATGGGTGTGCAGGCAAAGGTTGTCCTGACCATTGGAAGGAGTGTGGCGTCCATGGCCCTCCTCCTACATCTGCAGGGAACGGTGGGCTCAGCTGTTTCTCCATGACCCCTCAGAACCCGCCAAGACCTGTCACAGAGATGTCCATTATCTGCTGTGGGACCAAGAGTAGCCGGCAATCTTCCTACCGGCCCCATGAGACCCCACCATGGCTCCTCAGCTTCTTCTTTGCACTTCAGGTAAGTTAAGGATACTCAATTACACCCTCCAACTTATGGCTTGCCAACTGTTAGAAGACTACAACTCCCAGCATGCTCAGAGGGGCTGTTTAATCCAAAGAAATGAAGGGGCTCTTTAATCCAAAGCAATAGTCTCCAACCTTTTTCTCTCCAGAAGGCTTTCAGGGCATGCTGGGAGTTGTAGTTTTGGAACAGCTGGGGGGGGCCACGGGTTGGAGACCACTGATCTAGGTGAGTGGTGATATAACTGGCTTGATATATGATTCTGCTCTCACCCTCCAGCACGTCTTGATTCAGACCTCTCTACTCTGCACCTGTCACCGCCTCTTCCTGCAGCATCGCCCGCTGACACCCCAAGGTCAGAGCCGCCTATTGGCCCGCAGCCTCTTCATCTGTGGTATCAGCACCGGCTTACAGAGCGGCCTGGGAAGCAGGTATTGTCTTCAGATTCATTGGGCAATGAGACTCCATTCTACAAGATTTTTCCTTTAAAGGGGCCATGTGACCATGACAATGCTTTCTAATCTCTTGGCATCATGTCATAGAGCAGGAGGAGCTGAGCAGACTGATATATATAATCATAGGAATATATCCTATTTAACTTGCTCTTCTTATTCTATGGAGTCTAGCAGACAGTGCCACTCAATAATAGGACCGCCCACTGGACTCCTTAGCATAAGAGGATAGGAGATTACAATCAATAGACTACAGGTTATACGGAATCTTTTCCAGCACAGATATACATCAATCTGCTCAGCTCCTCCTGCTCTATAACATGACGCTGATAGATTCTATGGCATTTTCATGGTGAACGATCACTTTAAGAGCCAAAGCTTTTAAGACCAATGTTGTAGTTTTGCAAAGAGGTTGTAGAACACTGATCTAAAGTAATAGTTTGCTCATTTTATGGTCTAAAACAGACAAAAATAAATTGAGGGTCTAAACAAAAACCTCCACGGAGCTCTGTAGTTGCGCCAGGTTATTATCTCGCTCTCCTAGAATAAACCCATTAATACTCAGGAAATGGAGCGGAGACGAGATCGGCCTCTCTGTGCTTGTATCTGACTACTTGCTGGCATTATTCAGCAGTAACAATCCTCTGACCAGTCCCTGCCGATCCTGCACAGATAACTCCTATTTACAGCACAGACCAGATAGCTTGGCTACTTCCATAATCCTGGCAGCCGTCCCCATCCCAACCATAATTGGAATATCCCTTTAAGGACCATTTAAAGGGTCTGTGGCAAAATGTAAGGGACGTCTATTGGCACCTATAAGATACATGAGCAGAGTATTCAGACCAATTGTATTACATGAAGTTGTCTATATATCCAGGTTGTGCTGCTGAGTCCACTATCATGGAAACCAAAGGGACTGTAGAGGTGGGTGGTCTGACCCTATGCCCTCCCTCCCAGTGGGTTATATGACACTTTTAATACATACACTGTACTAACAGTGCAAATACTTGATTAAAACTCTCCTACCATATTGCTCCTTTGCAGACTTATGTGTCTCCATGGTTACAGACTACAAACAAGCCCTGTGTAGTCTGGTCTCCAGTCATGTTACTGCACTCCCACCATAGAAGTAAGGATAAATGGATGGAAGTAACACATGACAGAATTCTTGTTAAAATCCCTTTATTACCACATATCCCATGTAGAGGTGCAGCACTCGTTATAGTGTATCAGTCCTCCCCTCTTAGGATCAGCCCTGCTGCACTGTCAGGACAGTATGGACTATGGTTGGGTTGGTCTCTTCTAGTTAGCTGTGGTTGGAGCTCTAACCCCACAGACTGTGCGTTGGAAGTTTTTGTAATTATTTGTTCTATTATTTCTTTTAGGTTTTGTTCTTGTTACATAGAAGTATATGTGATAGATATGTGAGGAGTGTGCGGACTCAGTATAACATCACATATTGTTATAAACAAATAAAAACACAAGAATATCACATACATTGTTATATCTATAACTAATTACATAGTATGTATAGGTACTCACTCAGTGTGAAACCTGGGCCTGTTTTCTTCTCCCCCCTGTGCTTCTCTCCACCATACTTCTCCCCCCTACTTCTCTCCTGTGCTTCTCTCCACCATACTTCTCCTGTGCTTCTCTCCCCCATGCTTCTGTCCTGTGCTTCTCTCCTGTGCTTCTCTCCACCATACTTCTCCCCCCTACTTCTCTCCTGTGCTTCTCTCCACCATACTTCTCCCCCCTACTTCTCTCCTGTGCTTCTCTCCACCATACTTCTCCCCCCTACTTCTCTCCTGTGCTTCTCTCCACCATACTTCTCCCCCCTGCTTCTCTCCACCATACTTCTCTCCCCCATACTTCCCCCCCTGCTTCTCTCCCCTGCTTCTCTCCACCATACTTCTCTCCACCATACTTCTCCCCCCTACTTCTCTACTGTGCTTCTCTCCACCATACTTCTCCCCCCTAGTTCTCTCCTGTGCTTCTCCCCCCCATGCTTCTCTCCCGTACTTCTCTCCCCCATACTTCTCTCCACCATACTTCTCCCCCCTACTTCTCTCCTGTGCTTCTCTCCACCATACTTCTCCCCCCTGCTTCTCTCCTGTGCTTCTCTCTCCCATGCTTCTCTCCTGTGCTTCTCTCCCCCATGCTTCTCTCCACCTTACTTCTCTCCCCCCTGCTTCTCTCCACCAAACTTCTCTCCCCCTGCTTCTCTCCCCCATCCCCATGTTTCTCTCTCCCCTGTTTTTCCCCCATCCCCATGTTTCTCTCCCCCATCCCCATGTTTCTCTCTCCCCTGTTTTTCCCCCATCCCCATGTTTCTCTCCCCCATCCCCATGTTTCTCTCCCCCATGCTTCTCTCCCTGTCTCTCTCCCCCTGTTTCTCCCCCATGCTTCTCTCCCCCATCCCCATGTTTCTCTCCCCCATTGTTTTCTCGTGTTTCTCTCCCCCATCCCCAGGTTTCTCTCCCCCCCTTCCTCCTCACCTCCTCCGAGATGGTCGCCGCTGCTGTCCACCTCACCTACTGGCCCGGATGTGCTCCTCCAATCAGCGTAGACCGGGAGCGTGGTGCCGCAGCGCACCACGCTCCCGGTCTCCGCTGATTGGATAGGAGCAGCACGTCCGGGCGCTACAGGCGGCCAGTAGGTGAGGCGGACAGCAGCAGTGGGGCGATCTGCAGGGGCACCATAGTTTGGGGAACTTTCCCCGCGGCACACCCGACCATGTGTCGCGGCACACTGGTTGAAAATCACTGGTCTAATTGAATGTGATGTACATAGAGTCATTGGGCTTTACTGGAGCCCATGGCTGTTCCGCAGCATCTGTGGCTCTTCTGTCCCTTAAGGTCCTATTCCACGGAACGATTATCGTCCGTATTCGGACGATACCGACCGCTATGGACGATATTCGTCCCGTGGAATAGAGTGCAAAGATCAGCCGACATCGTTCATGTGGGCTGATCGTTGCAGTCGCTTATTTTTCAACATGTTGAAAAACAAGTGACTGATAAAGCAGCGATCTGCAGCCGTCGCTCCGTTGAATAGGAGCATCGCCAGCAGACGCTTCTGTATCCTATGGGCTGCCCGGACGATCAGCGATCACCCGGGCAGCCCCCCCGCAGCTCCCCGCCGCCCCTCCCGCACTCACCTGCTTGCTGCAGGCGCGACGAATAGCGGCGGCAGCGAGCGGGGAACAAGGAGCAAACGAGCGCTGAGAGTGCTCGTTTGCTCCTCTAGACAGCCCGTGGAATAGGGGCATTAGAAGGTACTATATGTTTGTCAGCAAGGTTCAGGGGCAGATAAATAGCCGTATGACTGCAGGATCCGACTACTCAGGGTTTGTAGTCTGTAACCATGGTGACACATAGGAGCTGTAATCACAGAACAAGAGGCTATTGTTTATTGTACTGGATACAATTGTATCATTCCTCAGCTGAGAGCAGGACTAGCTATGTACAATGTATCAGTCTGGAGCTTACAGAGCATTGTCTACACTGGATACAGCTGAGAGCAGGACTAGCTATGTACAATGTATCAGTCTGGAGCTCACAGAGCATTGTCTACACTGGACACAGCTGAGAGCAGGACTAGCTATGTACAATGTATCAGTCTGGAGCTCACAGAGCATTGTCTACACTGTATACAGCTGAGAGCAGGACTAGCTATGTACAATGTATCAGTCTGGAGCTCACAGAGCATTGTCTACACTGGACACAGCTGAGAGCAGGATTAGCTATATACAATTTATCAGTCTGGAGCTCACAGAGCATTGTCTACACTAGATACAGCTGAGAGCAGGACTAGCTATGTACAATGTATCAGTCTGGAGCTCACAGAGCATTGTCTACACTGGACACAGCTGAGAGCAGGACTAGCTATGTACAATGTATCAGTCTGGAGCTCACAGAGCATTGTCTACACTGGACACAGCTGAGAGCAGGACTAGCTATGTACAATGTATCAGTCTGGAGCTCACAGAGCATTGTCTAGACTGGATACAGCTGAGAGCAGGACTAGGTATGTACAATGTATCAGTCTGGAGCTCACAGAGCATTGTCTAGACTGGATACAATTGTATCACTCCTCAGCTGAGAGCAGGACTAGCTATGTACACTGTATCAGTCTGGAGCTCACAGAGCATTGTCTATACTGGATACAGCTGAGAGCAGGACTAGCTATGTACAATGCATCAGACTGGAATCCAGGTTGTGTAGTTACCGGTAAGGGTTTTCAGCCTTTTTATTAATGTTTCCATTCACTGACAGCAAACAGAATAAAAAGTTTATCGGAAAGTTGGAGAACTTTTCATTCCGTGTCCTGAGGAAGAACATTCCAGCCAATGGTCCTTTCCTCATCAGGGTACAGATCAGTAAGAAGTGTTTAGTGGTCCACAGACTGTGATGGTTGGCCAGGGCCTGTGCTCGGTCGATGACTACCTCTCCCATCATGCAGGTTACCCCTGGTGCAGGCTCCAACCTTCGAGCTCCTGGTCCCGGCCATCATCCTCAGCAAATACAAGGATGTGAATGAGTCTACAGCAGGAGGCGGTGAGTCTCATCCTGACATGTAACTCCATGAGACACAACCTAAGTACATTACATAACATAATAGGCCTCCAGCCTGCGGATCTCCAACTGCTGCACACTACAACTCCCAGCATGCTCTGATATGCGGCATTAGAATTTGTGGGAGAGCTGCAGGCTGGAGACCATGATGTCTCTCTGGTTCTTGTTGGCTTAGAGGTAAGGCTGCACTTTCCCCACCTGTCCTCACCTGCTAAACTCTCTGCTTCCAGATGCTGCTGGATTGGTGGATTGTGCAGGACCCTCGTGTGACCTCCAGCCCCTCACACAGGTCAGTATGATCAGGAAGGAGGATACAGTATATACAGCGGCCTGTATACTGGGTGTGTGTAGTAGTTGTGATGAGACTATGGCTGCCCTCTGACCCCTCCTCACTATGACTGCTGGTTCTGCAGGTATCGGGGGCGCTGCTGGTCTCTGGGCTCCTGCAGCTTCTCTTCGGGGTCTCTGGACTCTGGGGTTGGATCTTACAGTTCTGTGGCCCCATGGTCATTGCTCCTGTTCTCTCCATTATTGGACTTTCCTGTTACAAACCTGCGGCCACACTCTGTGCCTCCAACTGGGGGATCTCCATGAGGTGAGCTGCTGCTGCTCATTGCTTATCCTCCAGAGCTGCACTCACTATTCTGCTGTTACATCATGTCTTATCTAACAGTCGCCTCCAGAGCTGCACTCACTATTCTGCTGTTTCATCTAGTCTTATCTAACAGTCGCCTCCAGAGCTGCACTCACTATTCTGCTATTACATCATGTCTTATCTACCAGTCACCTTCAGAGCTGCATTTCCAATTGTTCTGTTGCATCATATCTTGTGCTCCTGTCATATCTAGAGCCACATTCTCAAAGGGGTATTCCAGTCAAACATAACTTTTGATATGTTGCTTCCCATGCTGAGCCTAACAATTCATTCCAGATCTATTCAGTCTCCTTCCCCCAGTTCTCAGCTGGTAAAACACAAAAATCTGTGTGTGAGCCTTTCTCTCTGTCTCCTCTCCTCCCTCCTCCCTTCTGAGACATCTGATGTAAATAAGTCCCTGGAAGGCTGTATCTGCAACATTGTAGCTTTTTTTATAATGCTGGGACGGTTATTCTGAGGTCAAGTTGCTGATGAACTCACTGTGATTGACCCTTCCAGCATTATAAAGAAGCTACTATGTTGCAGATACAGCCTACCAGGGACTTGTTTACATCATCTGTCTCAGAAGGGAGGAGAAGAAGGTAGAGACAGAGAGAAAAGCTCACACACAGATTTTTGTGTTTTCAGCAGAAAGCAGCAGCTGAGAACTGGGGGAAGGAGACTGAATAGATAATAACAAGTATGGAAGGAATTGTTAGTCTCACCATGGGCAGCAACATATCAAAAGTTATGTTTGAGTGGAATACCCCTTTAATTCTGCTTTTGCGTCCTATCTGAGAGTCAGTCCCTATTCTGCTTTTACATTACATCTTATACTCCAGTCACCTCCGAAGCTGCATTCACAGTGCACTTACATTACATCTTATACTCCAGTCACCTCCGGAGCTGCATTCACAGTGCACTTACATTACATCTTATACTCCAGTCACCTCCGGAGCTGCATTCACAGTGCACTTACATTACATCTTATACTCCAGTCACCTCCGGAGCTGCATTCACAGTGCACTTACATTATATATTTTACTCCAGTCACCTACGGAGCTGCATTCACAGTGCACTTACATTACATCTTATACTCCAGTCACCTCCAGAGCTGCATTCACAGTGCACTTACATTACATCTTATACTCCAGTCACCTCCGGAGCTGCATTCACAGTGCACTTACATTACATATTATACTCCAGTCACCTCCGGAGCTGCATTCACAGTGCACTTACATTACATCTTATACCCCAGTCACCTCCGGAGCTGCATTCACAGTGCACTTACATTACATCTTATACTCCAGTCACCTCTGCTGTAGGATTCATAGTCTCACATCTATCTCAACACCTCCTGCTTGTTCAGCATATTTACAGCCTGAACCTTCATTGTTCTTTATGGGAGCTGTATGACACCTGTCTGTGGTAGCCAAGCTCCGTCTCCCACAATGCACTGGGGCAGGGTATTGACTGAATGATGTCTTGTTGTATTGCAGCCTGATTGCAGTGACTGGTCTATTGTCACAAACCCTCCGCTGTGTGCACCTGCCTCTGTGTAGCTGGGGAGCGGTGGAGAGGAGGTACGCCCCCATATTCCGTATGCTCTCCGTAAGTCAGCAGATCACAGGTATCGTCCACACCAAGCATTACCGGCCGTCGCTCACACCTCACCCCATTTCTTTGCCGGTTCTGACAGATCTTCCTCCCTGTTTCTTGCATCTGGATTATCTGCAGTTTTTGGGTTCAGGATCCGGTGGAGTTTCCAAGTGACGTCCGTGGGGTACAGAACACCTCAGAGACCACCGCTGAGGATCCAGAGGGGGCGCTCACTGCCCTCATAGGGAACATCACCCAACCCGCCCCATGGTTCCAATTCCCATATCCAGGTATGGATAACCTCATGTGTGATACTATCTGCTGTATCTAAGCCTATCATTTGTGATACTCTCTGCTGAGATGATGTATCTCAGCCTATGGCTGGGTTCACACTACGTATATTTGAGGCTGTATAGCAACCAAAACCAGGAGTGAATTGAAAACACAGAAAGGATCTGTTCACACAATGTTGTAATTGAGTGGCTGGCCGTCATATAATGGCAAATATTTCCTGTTATTTTAAAACAACGGCTGTTATATTAAAATAATGGCCGTTATTTACTGTTATATGGCGGCCATCCACTCAATTTCAACATTGTGTGAACAGATACTTTCTTGGGTTTTCAATCCACTCCTGGTTTTGGTTGCTATGAGGACCTGACATGAGGACCAAATACAGCCTGAAATATACTGTGTGTGAACCCAGCCTATAAGTGTGATACTGTGAATAAGAATCTGGGCACAAGGTTTATTAACACTGATCTCTGATTTTGCCCAGGAGCCTCGGGGTGGCCTCACCTGAGCCTGGAGACGGCCGGCGTGGGGGCAGCGATGGCCGTCATCTCCAGCCTGTCCTCACTTGGCGCTTATATCTTATGTGCTCGGATGCTGAACTGCCCCCCGCTCCCCGCACACTCCTGTAACCGAGGGATCAGCATGGAGGGGATCGGAAATATCTTATCCGGAATTATAGGGAGCGTGTGCGGAGCGGGATCTAACATTCCCAGCGCCGGAATAACAGGAATCACACAGGTAACATATACTATATATATATAGGGGGCAGTATTATAGTAGTTATATTCCTGTATATAGGAGCAGTATTATAGTAGTTAGACTTGACAAAGCGCTGAGGCGCGAAACAGTTGTCTGCTACACGCTCCCGCACCCTTGTCACCGCTCCCTCCCTGTGATGTCTGAATAAACGCACAAAGAGATCCCTTCATCCGGTGAGTGCTTGGACTTATTTTCTATTTTATACATTATAGTAGTTATATTCTTGTATATAGGAGGCAGTATTATAGTAGTTATATTCCTGTATATAGGAGCCGTATTATAGTAGTTATATTCTTGTATATAGGAGCAGTATTATAGTAGTTATATTCTTGTATATAGGAGCAGTATTATAGTAGTTATATTCTTGTATATAGGAGCAGTATTATAGTAGTTATATCCCTGTATATATGGGCAGTATTAAAGTAGTTATATTCTTGTATATAGGAGCAGTATTATAGTAGTTATATTCCTGTATATAGGAGCAGTATTATAGTAGTTATATCCCTGTATATATGGGCAGTATTAAAGTAGTTATATTCTTGTATATAGGAGCAGTATTATAGTAGTTATATCACACAAGCTACAAAGAGATGTCGGCACTATCGCATTCAGTGGTAAGCAATGCGTTCACAAATGTGTTATAAGTGTAGGAAGTGTCACTTATGGTGTCTCGGGTAACGGGATTGTTTGGACCCGATAGAGTTGCCTTTATGTGGTGCTCAGACAGGTATGCAGAGGTAAGTTAATCCAATATAATGCACAAGCCAAGTAGTGAAGCAGCAGAAAGATGACCCGTAGCACTCACCAGTCTTCAGGCAATCCGTATCTTTATTTCAGGGTGACATCAAACAGGTTGGTGTGGGGCAGGGGGAGACAGATCCAGCAGATGCTGTGCCCTCGGGCTACAGCCGTTTCGCGGGTAAACTTCCCGCTTTCTCAAGCCACTGAGGTTCAAACCCGGGAGTCAGTTAGTAACCTCTCACTCTGACGTCACCGGTGGGGGGTGTGACAGCACACAAACATAAACACAAACACACGTGGTGGAAAAGTGACACATTAAAAATGTAACAAGATGTGGAGGAAAGATGGGTTAGTTACATAAAGTACATAGTATTAGGGATCGAAGTGATCCTGAACATTGCTGGCCGCTTCTGAGTAGAATCGGTGTTCCAGTAGTTTTGCCAAAGCAAACTTTATGAATGAACTGTAGAGTAGTAGTGTAGTACCGTTCTTGGCCACACTGGTGCTGCACTCATACCAGCTTCAGCTAATGTGTCAGTTTTGTATCCAGTTGGAGATGAGGCAATTAAATGTGGCAGAAACTTCAATGGGCAGACTTGGTTACAGGAAAGCCACCAGTTCATTGCGCTCATTTAGTCCCAGGCCTCCTAAGGCGTTTGTCCTAGAAATCCATTTTGCCTCTTTCCTTAGAAGCAATTTGTGGCGATCTGTGCCTGGGGACCAGGTGTTAACTCTTTCTATCCCAGCAAAGGACAGGGCATTCTGGTCACTGTTGTGCGCGCTTCTGATGTGGTCGATCAGCCGATAACATCCTTGTCCGGTCCTAATGGATCTAAGGTGTTCTTGGAATCTTTTGAAGAAGCTTCTTATTGTGGATCCTATATAGAACCTCCTACAGGGACAGAAGATAGCATATACTATGTAGTCGCTACGACAGCAAATGGGTTGGCGTACTTCAGCCTGATAGGCTCCCAGTGTGACCCGGGGGCCTTGTTCCATGAAGTTGCAGTAGTTGCACCTGCCACATTTCTTGTTCCCTGCGGGGTTTAGTTGCTGTAACCAGTTCTTCTTCTGGTTGCCTGATTTAAAGTTACTTGATACCAGGACGTTTTTTAATGTTTTGCTTCTTCTGAATGAAATGAGAGGTTTTTTTGCAGCGATCTCTCCTATGGCGTTATCACTTTCCAGTATATGCCAATTGTTATATATCACTTGTCTTATAGTGTTAGCTGCTGGACTGTACTTGAAGGTGAAGATAAATCTTTGATCTTTTTCCTCCTTTTTCTTTTTTTTAAAAAGGTCCTTCCTGGGTATTTTTCTCACTTTTTCCAGGGCTGTATTTATTACGTGCAGTGGGTACTCCCTTTGGAGCAGGTCAGTTTTGAGTCTTGCTGCTTGTTCTTCAAAGTCCGAATCAGCTTCGTTTATTTTTCTAAGCCTGATGAATTGGCCGTACGGGATCGCTGTTTTCACATGTGTCGGGTGATAACTGTTGAAGTGCAGGTAGCTATTTGTTGCTGTGGGTTTTTTAAAACCTTTTGTGGTGACTCCATCGCAGGTTTTTTCAACTTTTACATCCAGAAACTCTATTGAGGTTTCACTGAAATTGCTTGTAAAGTACATATTGAAAGTGTTATTTGCATTCAGGTATATTATGAATTGATCAAATTCTTCTTTAGTGCCTTCCCAGGCAATGAAGATGTCATCCACAAATCTGGTATATTTTTTAATCTTTAGTATACATGGGTTGGTGGCATTAAAGATAAACTTTTCCTCAAAAGCAGCAAGATAAAGATTTGCAAATGTGCATGCTACCGGCGTCCCCATTGCAGTCCCGGATCTCTGTGTGTACCATTTGTCATTAAAAGTGAAGCAGTTATTAGTGAGTATTAGCTCTAGAGCCTCACAGACAAAGCTTATGAACTCCTCACTTTTTTCGGCTGCTTGTAAGAAAGAGCCGATTACCTCGATCCCTTTTCCCTGTGGGATCTTGGTGTATAAGCTCTCGACGTCTATCGAAGCTAAATTCCAAGAATTTTCCCACGTGCCATCTTTAAGGATTTTCAGGAATTCGGTCGTATCCTTGCAATAGGATGGAGTTGAGTCCAGTATTGGTCTGAGCAACCAGTCGATGTACTTGGATAAGGATTCAGTGGGGCTGCCTATCCCCGAGACTATTGGTCTACCTGGGGGGGCTGTGAGGGACTTGTGAGTCTTGGGTAGGAAATACCATCTTGGTCTCTTTGGGTTTTCAGCCACTAATTTCTCTGCAGTCTTTTTACTGATCACATTCCTTTCCATGCTTTTTCTCAGAAATGTCTGGATTTTACTCTGGATTTTCACCGTGGGATCAGAGGGGAGGGGTTCGTAAATTTCTTTGTTCAGGAGTTGTCTTTCTGCTTCTTTTAAGTAGTAGCCCTGTGACATCACTACTATATTGCCGCCTTTGTCGGCCTTTTTTATGACTAGATCTGTGCGGGATTTTAACCATTTGAGGGCTTTTTGCTCTTTTTGGGTCAAGTTGGGGTCCGCTTGGGGGTAGATGAGTGCCTTCATGTCCCTCTGTACTGAATTGTGGAAAACATCAATATTGCTGCCTTTTTGTATTTGGGGGTTAAAGCTGGATTTATTTCCCCCTTTGAACTCTGACATGCTGGGTTCAGTGGTATTTATGGCAGTGTCATTACTTAATTCAGCCAATGTGATTATACTGGCACGTTCCTCTGCTGAGAGATCTGAGGCTGCGCTGAAGCCTAGGGGTCCCACTACTGTCTGCATTTCACCTTCCCGTTTTTCTTTATTTTGGTTATTATACTTGTTCTGCTTGAAAAATTTGCATAGATTAATTTTTCTGATGCCCTTATAAAGATCAATTTCGAAGTCAGCACTGTTGAATTCTTCAGGTATGCAATAGTTAAGTCCTTTTTCCAGTAAGTCTAAACAGTCCTTATCAAGATCCACTCCAGATAAATTTACGACCGAGTATTTATTGTTTTTCTTTGTTAGTGGAGGTCTTTCCAGGTGACCTTCCTCTTCTTCTCTGCTGTTCTGGTCGTTCTTTTTTGTTTTACCCCTTCCTCTCCGTGTTCTTCTCCTTCTAAAGGGGTTGGTGTGGTTTTTGGTGCGTTTTTTGATGTTCCTGCAGCTTCCGATGTGCTCCTTCCTGGATTCCCTGTAGTTTTACTTTGCTCATCTGAAGAGCTAGATTCCGTTTCTGTGGTCCAATAATCTTTTGTTTTGCGGGTTTGTTTTGGTGTCTTTTTCCTGTAACTCCTGTTTGTTTTTTTCTTTTCTTGCCAGGAAAAAACCTTTCCTTCTTCGTAATCTTTTCTGTCACGTATAAATTTGTCTTTTTTTCTTTCTTTAATTTCTGTTTGTAAGGGAACTAGTCTTCTCTCTAGTCGCCTGCAGAATTGCTGGTTTTGTTGTTCTGTTTGTCTTGTCCTCAGTTCAATCTTTGCCTTACATAGCTCTGTGGTCACTTTTTCATACTCTTCTTCATTGCGTTTAAGTGTCAGCAGCATGAATTTGAATGAGCTCTCGAGTTGAAGTTCAGTCCACTCTGCAAGGAAACTCTGATCTTCTTGGAACTGTGATACTTCTTTATATATTCTCAGTCCTCTTGGGACCCTTTTGGCATTTTTATACGATTTTAGTGATTTTACAGTCCAGAATAATCTGATTTCTTTCTCTGCCAGCTGGATGATTTTGAACTCGAGGCTTTTGGTACTTATAAGTTGTAAATCTTCTTTGAGATCGCATTGCTCAAAGAAATCCTCCACACCTTCTCTCCCTGCACCCAGAGCCAACTCTGCCACGTCCTGAACCAATAATTCTTCTTCCATATCACTTGCAGACATAAATCAGAACTGAACCACCGCGATGTGCTCAGACAAAAGTACAGTCAATTAAATCACACAAGCTACAAAGAGATGTCGGCACTATCGCATTCAGTGGTAAGCAATGCGTTCACAAATGTGTTATAAGTGTAGGAAGTGTCACTTATGGTGTCTCGGGTAACGGGATTGTTTGGACCCGATAGAGTTGCCTTTATGTGGTGCTCAGACAGGTATGCAGAGGTAAGTTAATCCAATATAATGCACAAGCCAAGTAGTGAAGCAGCAGAAAGATGACCCGTAGCACTCACCAGTCTTCAGGCAATCCGTATCTTTATTTCAGGGTGACATCAAACAGGTTGGTGTGGGGCAGGGGGAGACAGATCCAGCAGATGCTGTGCCCTCGGGCTACAGCCGTTTCGCGGGTAAACTTCCCGCTTTCTCAAGCCACTGAGGTTCAAACCCGGGAGTCAGTTAGTAACCTCTCACTCTGACGTCACCGGTGGGGGGTGTGACAGCACACAAACATAAACACAAACACACGTGGTGGAAAAGTGACACATTAAAAATGTAACAAGATGTGGAGGAAAGATGGGTTAGTTACATAAAGTACATAGTATTAGGGATCGAAGTGATCCTGAACATTGCTGGCCGCTTCTGAGTAGAATCGGTGTTCCAGTAGTTTTGCCAAAGCAAACTTTATGAATGAACTGTAGAGTAGTAGTGTAGTACCGTTCTTGGCCACACTGGTGCTGCACTCATACCAGCTTCAGCTAATGTGTCAGTTTTGTATCCAGTTGGAGATGAGGCAATTAAATGTGGCAGAAACTTCAATGGGCAGACTTGGTTACAGGAAAGCCACCAGTTCATTGCGCTCATTTAGTCCCAGGCCTCCTAAGGCGTTTGTCCTAGAAATCCATTTTGCCTCTTTCCTTAGAAGCAATTTGTGGCGATCTGTGCCTGGGGACCAGGTGTTAACTCTTTCTATCCCAGCAAAGGACAGGGCATTCTGGTCACTGTTGTGCGCGCTTCTGATGTGGTCGATCAGCCGATAACATCCTTGTCCGGTCCTAATGGATCTAAGGTGTTCTTGGAATCTTTTGAAGAAGCTTCTTATTGTGGATCCTATATAGAACCTCCTACAGGGACAGAAGATAGCATATACTATGTAGTCGCTACGACAGCAAATGGGTTGGCGTACTTCAGCCTGATAGGCTCCCAGTGTGACCCGGGGGCCTTGTTCCATGAAGTTGCAGTAGTTGCACCTGCCACATTTCTTGTTCCCTGCGGGGTTTAGTTGCTGTAACCAGTTCTTCTTCTGGTTGCCTGATTTAAAGTTACTTGATACCAGGACGTTTTTTAATGTTTTGCTTCTTCTGAATGAAGTAGTTATATCCCTGTATATAGGAGCAGTATTATAGTAGTTATATTCTTCTATATAGGAGCAGTATTATAGTAGTTATATTCCTGTTTATAGGAGCAGTATTATAGTAGTTATATTCTTGTATATAGGAGCAGTATTATAGTAGTTATATTCTTGTATATAGGAGCAGTATTATAGTAGTTATATTCTTGTATATAGGGGCAGTATTATAGTGGTACACGGGGCAATATGGCTTGATCAATTCATATACAGACACTCTGGTGTTGATTTTTAATACAGGCCTAGCGGCATTAGTATCAGCCATAGATGGGATGTGCAGCCGTTCCATTCTCTCCAGTTCGTGTTTTACAGTTCTCCCTCTCTGAACAGCTCGCACTCCTTTATAAGACCCACATGACCAAAATTAGCAGGAGATGCCTGTGCTCACATGTCTGGACCCTATGTCTTCCCCATTCTGTGAGAGCAGCAATGGTAAGTGTAATACCATATCCATACTTGTGTCGTTTGGGGGCAGCCTTCCCCGCCGGTGGTGCTGGCTGGGTTTTGGTGGGGCTTTTTGGGTCTGGTCCTGTGACATTGGGGTTGCAGGGCCGTTCCATGGCCTCCCTTCCCTGCACGTGCACGCTTTGCGGGGGTGGCGGTCGCTGACCGACACGGTGTGGAGTTAGCGCAGGGACCCGTGTGGACCAGAGGACCTGCGTGGTGGTACACGGGGCAATATGGCTTGATCAATTCATATACAGACACTCTGGTGTTGATTTTTAATACAGGCCTAGCGGCATTAGTATCAGCCATAGATGGGATGTGCAGCCGTTCCACTCTCTCCAGTTCGTGTATTATAGTAGTTATATTCCTGTATATGGGAGCAGTATTATAGTAGTTATATCCCTGTATATAGGAGCAGTATTATAGTAGTTATATTCCTGTATATGGGAGCAGTATTATAGTAGTTATATCCCTGTATATAGGAGCAGTATTATAGTAGTTATATTCTTGTATATAGGAGCAGTATTATAGTAGTTATATTCCTGTATATAGGAGCAGTATTATAGTAGTTATATTCCTGTATATAGAAGCAGTATTATAGTAGTTATATTCTTGTATATAGGAGCAGTATTATAGTAGTTATATTCTTGTATATAGGAGCAGTATTATAGCAGTTATGCGAGTAGTAGAAAAGAGAGACTGGGGCACTCACCAAGCTTCCAAGCTGAGTTTATTGCGACTTCAATCCATAGGTGAGGGAGGACAGATGGGATAGCGGGCGCTTACACCCCGGGGACGACGTTTCACGCCCAATCGGCGCTTCTTCCTGCCGGGGAATTATAGCAGTTATATTCCTTTATATAGGGGGCAGTATTATAGTAGTTATATTCTTGTATATAGGAGCAGTATTATAGTAGTTGTATTATTGTATATAGGGGGCAGTATTACAGCATTTATATTCTTGTATATAGGGGCAGTATTATAGTAGTTATATTCCTGTATATAGGGGCAGTATTATAGTAGTTATATTCTTGTATATAGGAGCAGTATTATAGTAGTTATATTCTTGTATATAGGAGGCAGTATTATAGTAGTTATATTCCTGTATATAGGAGCAGTATTATATTAGTTATATTCTTGTATATAGGAGCAGTATTATAGTAGTTATATTCTTGTATATAGGGAGCAGTATTATAGTAGTTATATTCCTGTATATAGTGGGCAGTATTATAGTAGTTATATTCCTGTATATAGGGAGCAGTATTATAGTAGTTATATTCCTGTATATAGGAGCAGTATTATAGTAGTATATTCCTGTATATAGGAGCAGTATTATAGAAGTTATATTCCTGTATATAGGGGCAGTATTATAGAAGTTATATTCTTGTATATAGGAGCAGTATTATAGTAGTTATGCGGTTCAGGGAAGAAACAGAGTGCTGCACCTCACACCTATGGCTGATACTAGTGCCGCTAGGCTAAATAAAAAACACATCAGAATTTAGTGTATGAATTGATCAAGCCATACTGCCCCATGTACCTCGTGCCGGTATCTGATACACATGGGTCCCTACACTAAGTCCACACCGTGCCAGTCAGTGACCACCAACCCCGCAGGCGTGCACAGTCAGGGAACGGGGGCCATGGGACGGCCCTGCGACCCCCATGCCGCAGGACCAGACCCAAAAACACCACACCAGAACCCGGCCAGCACCGCCGGCGGAGAAGGTCGCCCCCAAGCAGCACAAGTCTGGATAACTATGGTGAGTGTAATTCCTTATCCAGACTTGTGCTGCTTGGGGGCGACCTTCTCCGCCGGCGGTGCTGGCCTGGTTCTGGTGTGGTGTTTTTGGGTCTGGTCCTGTGGCATGGGGGTCGCAGGGCCGTCCCATGGCCCCCGTTCCCTGACTGTGCGCGCCTGCGGGGTTGGTGGTCACTGACTGGCACGGTGTGGACTTAGTGTAGGGACCCATGTGTATCAGATACCGGCACGAGGTACATGGGGCAGTATGGCTTGATCAATTCATACACAAAATTCTGATGTGTTTTTTATTTAGCCAAGCGGCACTAGTATCAGCCATAGGTGTGAGGTGCAGCACTCTGTTTCTTCCCTGAACCGCATTATAGTAGTTATATTCTTGTATATAGGAGCAGTATTATAGTAGTATTTTTTTTAAACAGGGGTGGTATCATCTTAACTCTTACATATCAATTGCTTTTCAGGTGGGCAGTCGTCACTCGGCTCATGTATGCGCATTACTTTTTGTTCTCCTGGGTTGCTCCCCGAGGTTGTCTCAGTTCCTTATGACTATCCCTTCTGCTGTCCACGGTATGATCAGTGACACCAGATATCACAGACTCCATTATACTGAACACCATTATAAAACACTCTCCAGCATGTTGTGCTCCATATTCTGGTACCGTTGTTGTATAGCAGTGCTCAGTAGACTGTGGTACAGGGGTCTCAGGCTCACCTCAGTTCTCACTTGATCTGCAGGGGGCACTCTTTCTCTGACCTTCTCCATGGCAGTGGGTGGTGGAGTCTCTTTCTTCCAGTATGCTGATATAGACTCAGGAAGGAACATCTTCATTGTCGGCTTCACCATGTTCATGGCTTTACTGGTTCCGCGCTGGCTGGATGCGGTGCCAACACAACTGGACACAGGTGAGATGGTGCCTGCCTGTCCTTTAGCAGTGGATTATATACTGCTACATGCTCAGGCTCGTATTCTTCTTCTCCTCCAGGATGGCCTGCCCTGGACATGCTCCTGCTATCCCTTCTCACCACTCCTATATTTCTGGGAGGGTTATTCTCATTTATATTGGACAACACAGTGGAAGGTGAGAGGAACTAAAGACCCTAAAATTCCCATAACCTTCTTACTGCAGAAACCTCTTCCTGTCTGCCTATAATGGGTATACAGCTCCTGTGCAGACCTATATGTCTTCATGGTTACAAGCTACAGTCAGCCCCTTTGCACTATGATCTTGTAGTCACACTGCGCTCTAACCAGATATTAATGACTACATAGTGATTGATGATTACAGGAACCGACTACACAGAGTTTGTTTGTAGTCTGTAACCATGGAAACACACAGGAGCTTTTTTTTTTTTTTTTTGCTTTCTCTCTGGTTACATTGTTGCAGCTCTCACATTTGTGTCTGTATATAAGGATACTATAAATTAACACTGACTTTGATTTCATTCTCTTACGTCCAGGAAGCCTGGAGGAGCGAGGTCTACAGTCAGATGACTCCCAGAAGGACTCGGCATTCAATAAGGAACCTCACAAGGATGAGGAAGGAGAGCTGGCGCAGGTTTATGGACTCCCTCCGGCCCTGTCCTGCCTCCTGCCAGCCACATATCCCTTCTCGCAGCTGTGCTCTCCGCCAGCTAAATCTATTGTGATTGCAGAAGGCGAGGATGACAAACTGCTGGGAGGACCCCCTGCCATAGAGCTGGAGCTGAGATGTATGAGGAGCATAGAGGATCCTGGAGCCTCTGTATAGTATCTACTGTAATATTTATAGTTTTATAAAGAGAATTTATTTAACTTCTGCAGCGTGCTTCACTGCGTCCTATCCTGAGCACATAACACGAGACATATTCTGTTATATAAAGGATCCTTCAAGCCTCCTCCCCACTCTTATAGCCTGCGGCGTCACTTACTACAGAGGAGAACAACGCATCCATCCTTCACATTGCATTTGTATTTGCCCTGAGACAGTTCTTTACATCCTGCTATAACTGTATCCTGAGTTACATCCTTTATTATACTCCAGAGCTGCACTCACTATTCTGCTGGTGGGGTTACTGTATACATACATTACAGTACTGATCCTGTACTGATCCTGAGTTACATCCTGTATTATACTCCAGAGCTGCACTCACTATTCTGCTGGTGGGGTCACTGTGTACATACATTACATTACTGATCCTGAGTTACATCCTGTATTATACTCCAGAGCTGCACTCACTATTCTGCTGGTGCAGTCACTGTGTACATACATTACATTACTGATCCTGGTCTCTTCCTGAGTTACATCCTGTATTATACTCCAGAGCTGCACTCACTATTCTGCTGGTGGGGTCACTGGGGCATGTTTTTTACACCGGGCTTACAAATGTCCCCGGAGCTCAGGGTATTTATGTAGAGGCCCATTGCCTCTACATAAATCCCGAGCACACAGAGCCTGTCCGTGAGAAAATTTGGAAACCTACGCCAGCTCAGAGCTGACATAGGTTTCAGTATCATTTTTTGTAGCAAATGATAAATGAAGTGGACCCAGAGTCTCATGTGCGTCTGTTCACTACAGAGACCAGAGTAAGACTCTCCATAGGGGACTTGGCATAAGCCAGGGCCCTACTTGGCTACTGCAGGGACCGTTCTGGCTTGCGTCCTTCCTCTACCAAAGCCAGAGTAAGACTCACTAAGATGTGGCTACACTTCCTCTCCCCATGTGACTTCCTCCTACAGCATCTGTAATGTGTGCTGTGAGTTGGTGAGAAGAGAGTGCAAGAGAAAGAGAAGGATAGAGATAGGTAGAAAATAGAAAGAGCTCCCATTGGTGCACAGATCCTAGAAACAATAACCATTTAGTTACCTACAGCTGTGCAATACTGAGGTACACAATATACATACTAGTGACATCTAGTGGAAAAACTTAAGGACTACTTCAATACCACTTCTACTTAGAAGGCAAGAAACACCACAATACAATCTAACCAGAATTGAGGGGTAGGTTCAGGCTGTTGACCCTCATAGGTATAAGGATAAGCATCACTGGCAGGACGCTGCTAAAACAAGGCATTGAACGACTCTACAATAGAGATTGGTCCCACTTTTTAATACCAGCACATACTGACAGCTCTACACAGGTTCTGCCAACTATACAAGTGATTACAGTGCAGTTACAGGCAATAACTCACAGGGGGCATCTTCTTTGAGTGAAGGGGGCTTCTCCAATCAGGGTTGTTTACTTTTCCTTTTGTATCTCCATTCTGGCCATCATTCCCTCGTCACTAGTCATCCCTATAGGATCTGCCAGACAAACATTTTAGGCTCCTCACTCCCATCTGTTCCCCTATATAGTAGTTCCCTCTGTATTCATATAATAGTTATACCCTTCTGTGCCCCTATATAGTAGTCAGGCCCCCTCTCTGCATCTGTATAGTAGTTAGGCCACCTTGTGCAGGTAGCCCCATAGAAGGGAGAATCCCCTGTGTAGCCATTTCCCCCATAGGTAGTGTCCCTAGTGGGTAGGCATCCCCCTAAAAGTACCCCCCAGTAGTAATCACACTAGTATGCAGTATACTCCATGTAGGTACCCCCATTGTAGGTAATCCCACCTAGTTGCTACCCCCCCCCCCATGCAGTCATCTCCCATTGTAGTTGACCCTTCTTCCTCCTATGTAATAATGTAACCTGGTAGTTAATTCACCCATGTAGTCACCCCCCTGTAAGTTAACCCCTTGCCTCGTGCATGCATCATTCTGTAAATTAACCCCTTCCCTCGTGCATGCATCATTCTGTAAATTAACCCCTTCCCTCGTGCATGCATCATTCTGTAAATTAACCCCTTCCCTCATGCAGGCATCATCCTGTAAGTTGCCCCATGTGCGCATCCGATTTCCCCTGTAAATTAACCCTAGGCAATCATCTGTAGTTTATTCCCCTCCCCCTTAAAGGCATCTTCTTGTTAAGTAGCATATCAACTCTCGACCGACCCCTATGCTTACCATGTAGAAAAAAAGCATACTCACCTAGCTGCAGCGTCTTACGTTTTCTTCCTTTAACTGCTCTGAGCGTGCGAGAAACATCATTTGTGCAGTGGAGCGCTGGGGGTAAGGAGTGGACTCCTGTGACCAGTATGCTGCCTGTGGCCACAAGAATGATTAAAGGGGTTGTCCTGCGAAAATCTTTTTCTTTTAAATCAACTGCTGTCAGAAAGTTATATAGATTTGTAATTTACTTCTATTAAAAAATCTCAAGTCTTCCCATACTTATTAGCTGCTGTATGTCCTGCAGGAAATGTTTTATTTTCAGTCTGCTGACATCTCTGGCCGAGACAGGAACTGTCCAGAGCAGGAAAGGAGAGCACGGAGTCAGACGGAAATAGAACATTTCCTGCGGGACATACAGCAGCTGATAAGTATGGGAAGACTTGAGATATTTTTTTTAAATGCAGATTACAAATCTATATAATTTTCCATCACCAGTTGATTTGAAAGAAAAAGATTTTTGCGAGTAGAATATTGCAACTCTGTAATCGTTCATCAGAAGTACAAGTTGAGTGGATGAATAATACTCTAAAGTACATGCTCCACCGTTGCCGATAAATTGAGTCGAACAACATATCGACATAACACAACAACATAACTAATAACAACTACAGTCCCCCTATAGCAGTTTGCCTAGTCTGCCTCCATGATGGTACCTAAGTCACAGCTAACCTGAAGGAAATTTATTGGTGATGTCACTGCAGCCTACCTGACCAACGCTCTCCTCTAGTGATGTCACAGCTTATCTGAAGAGAGAGAAAGTAAAAGAAATGGGTTGATGTTTAACAGTGTGATGTCCTGTTGGTGCATGTACCCTATGAATTGTAAAGTGCTGCAGCATGTTGGCAAAGCTTACTAGTAGTGACCTCCTCTGATCCTGCAGTCTGCAGCGCCATCTAGTGGCAGAAGCGAGCATGTACACATAGAGGTGGATTCTAAACAATAAGACACATCAGTCTGTTCCACTTCACTTTGCTTTTACTATTTTAGGGTGGGTTCATACTGAGGAATTCTCGCGGATAAACTCCATGTCACTTCCTTCGATGTATAGCGGAATATGCCAGCCCATAGAATGGTGTCTATGGAGCCGGCGGAATGGCGCGCGGACAGACAGCGGAATTCTGCAGAGTTTATCCGCGAAAATTTCCTCAGTATGAACCCACACTAAGGGAATCTGTCCGCACCAGCACTAGTTTATTCTGTTAGGTTCAATTCCCCTAATAGAAATGTAATATAGTTATTTTTTTTTCTCATTATTGTATGATTTTTAAAAGAGCCAAGAATTCCTGATCAGGTCCAGATTAGTTTAGTTTTGTTTAAACAAAGATGAGAGAAAAAAAATAACTATGTTCCATTTCCATTAGGGGATTCGAACCAAAGAAAACAAACTGTTGAGTGTTGAGGTGTGCTAGAGTGCGGCACAAAGGCTGAGACACAACTGCTCCACTATAGTAGGAGACTGGAGATTATATATAATCCTCTGCAGGGACTAATCCCCATAAGGCCCCATTCTCACTAGGAGACCGCCAGCTACAGTAGCTCAGGTAGGGCCCGGGTGCTGACAGATTGCCTTTAAGTTCTATTTTGCACTTTTTGTCCCTTGTTCTCAGATCTTCTCCGAAAACCGAAGAACCGGAAAAGAAAATGTCCCGAATAAAGGAGAAGATGAATGTATCCACTAATATATAGTATTTCTGATCTCATAATGTAATTGTGTAGGGTGTCTGGCAGCAGATCTGAGGTCAGATCAGACCAAGATATGAAGAGGGGATGGAAAAAGCAAGGTAACCAGTAGCACAGAGTATTTCAGGAGGAGGCCTGTTTCTTTCCAGCAAAGAAAAGTCGCATAGATACCATCATTTTATGCTTCTATGCTGTAACATATGTAGTAGATGCTCTCCCTCTATGGCAGCTGATTACACAGATTATACATGTAGTTGTCACCCACTTTATAATAAATAATATAACAAGATAGAAATAATCTCTCTTGCATTGTCAAAGCGGGAAAGGCCATGAGCTCCGGGAAGTGAAAGTGCGCTACTGAAGCCATCCACTAGATGTCGCTAGTACTCAGGTGCCCGAGAGCTCCCCGGGAACGTCTGCTGGGCTGCTCTGTTTCCGGGAGGAATATTGTAGCGGGCGGACTGGTTGGCAGCAGCAGGTAGGGAAATGGTCCTGGCTATGGTGGGATGTATGTGCTGCCGGTCACTGAGCAACATAACTACACACTGATACATTACACCCGCGGACTGAGGACACCCTGTAACTACAGACTGATACATATACCTACAGACTGATACATATAACTACAGACTGATACATTGTAACTACAGACTGATACATATAACTACAGACTGATACATTGTAACTACAGACTGATACATATACCTACAGACTGATACATTGTAACTACAGACTGATACAGTATAACTACAGACTGATACATATAACTACAGACTGATACAGTATAACTACAGACTGATACATATACCTACAGACTGATACATATACCTACAGACTGATACATTATACCTACAGACTGATACATATAACTACAGACTGATACATTATACCTACAGACTGATACATTGTAACTACAGACTGATACATATAACTACAGACTGATACAGTATAACTACAGACTGATACATTATACCTACAGACTGATACATTATACCTACAGACTGATACATATAACTACAGACTGATACATATAACTACAGACTGATACATTGTAACTACAGACTGATACATTATACCTACAGACTGATACATTGTAACTACAGACTGATACATATAACTACAGACTGATACATATAACTACAGACTGATACAGTATAACTACAGACTGATACATATAACTACAGACTGATACATTGTAACTACAGACTGATACATATAACTACAGACTGATACATATAACTACAGACTGATACATTATACCTACAGACTGATACATTATACCTACAGACTGATACATATAACTACAGACTGATACATATACCTACAGACTGATACATTGTAACTACAGACTGATACATATAACTACAGACTGATACATATAACTACAGACTGATACATTGTAACTACAGACTGATACATTATACCTACAGACTGATACATTGTAACTACAGACTGATACATATAACTACAGACTGATACATATAACTACAGACTGATACAGTATAACTACAGACTGATACATATAACTACAGACTGATACATTGTAACTACAGACTGATACATATAACTACAGACTGATACATATAACTACAGACTGATACATTATACCTACAGACTGATACATTATACCTACAGACTGATACATATAACTACAGACTGATACATATACCTACAGACTGATACATTGTAACTACAGACTGATACATATAACTACAGACTGATACATATAACTACAGACTGATACATATAACTACAGACTGATACATATACCTACAGACTGATACATTATACCTACAGACTGATACATTGTAACTACAGACTGATACATTATACCTACAGACTGATACAGTATAACTACAGACTGATACATTGTAACTACAAACTGATACATTATACCTACAGACTGATACATTGTAACTACAGACTGATACATTGTAACTACAAACTGATACATTATACCTACAGACTGATACATTGTAACTACAAACTGATACATTATACCTACAGACTGATACATTGTAACTACAAACTGATACATTATACCTACAGACTGATACATATAACTACAGACTGATACATATAACTACAGACTGATACATTGTAACTACAGACTGATACATATAACTACAGACTGATACAGTATAACTACAGACTGATACATTGTAACTACAAACTGATACATTATACCTACAGACTGATACATTATACTTACAGGCTGATACATATAACTACAGACTGATACATTATACCTACAGACTGATACATTGTAACTACAGACTGATACATATACCTACAGACTGATACATTGTAACTACAGACTGATACATTATACCTACAGACTGATACATTGTAACTACAGACTGATACATTATACCTACAGACTGATACATATAACTACAGACTGATACATATAACTACAGACTGATACATATAACTACAGACTGATACATATAACTACAGACTGATACATATACCTACAGACTGATACATTGTAACTACAGACTGATACATATAACTACAGACTGATACATATACCTACAGACTGATACATTATACCTACAGTCTGATACATTGTAACTACAGACTGATACATTATACCTACAGACTGATACATATAACTACAGACTGATACATTACACCCGCGGACTGAGGACACCCTGTAACTACAGACTGATACATATAACTACAGACTGATACATATAACTACAGACTGATACATATAACTACAGACTGATACATATAACTACAGACTGATACATTATACCTACAGACTGATACATTATACCTACAGACTGATACATTGTAACTACAGACTGATACATTATACCTACAGACTGATACATTATACCTACAGACTGATACATATAACTACAGACTGATACATATAACTACAGACTGATACATATAACTACAGACTGATACATATACTTACAGACTGATACATATAACTACAGACTGATACATTATACCTACAGACTGATACATATAACTACAGACTGATACATATAACTACAGACTGATACATATAACTACAGACTGATACAGTATAACTACAGACTGATACATATAACTACAGACTGATACATATAACTACAGACTGATACATTATACCTACAGACTGATACATTATACCTACACACCGATACATTATACCTACACACCGATACATTATACCTACAGACTGATACATTATACCTACAGACTGATACATTATAACTACAGACTGATACATTACATATAGTATACACTCAGGACGGGATGCTTAGCGGCACCACAAAAAACTGCGGCAGCTATTCATTGAATAGCGGCCACAGAAAACATGTCAGTGCACGCGATGAAGCGGCGGCTTTGGGCGCACACTTCATTGTGAGCAGTCGGGAACTTCTTAAAGGAGAAGTTTGGGCAAAAGCATTTTTTAATATGTTATTAGTTAGGGAAAGTTAGACAAATTCCTAATATACATTAATTATGGGAAATGCACATTTACTGCTATTTCCCTTAATTTAGTAGATCACGGAGACTTCAAAATCTCAGAAATACCGTGACGTCACGAACCGGGGATGTAATTCCAATGGAGTGTCCAGCAGGGGGTGCACTACATGTAGAAGTCAATGAGTACCATTGACTTCTATATATATATAGTGCGCCCCTGCTGGACACTCCATTTCAATTACACCCTGATTTGTCTATGGAACAGGTGAGTCTGCACACTACTACTCCCCCATCATCTATCTGCTCATAGTATGAGCAGATAGATGATGGGGGAGTAGTAGGCCTCAGACCAGGGCCTACTCCCCCCCTGAGACCGGGCCTCAATTAAATAAGCGGACGAGCAGGGGCAGCGGCGACAGGGGGTCCGGACGGGTCCGCCGCTGTAATTGAGGCCCCGGTCTCGGGGGGTAGTAGGCCCTGGTCTGAGGCCTACTTCCCCCCTGAGAACGGGGCCTCAATTACAGCAGCGGACCCGCCGGACAAGCAGGGGCGGCGGTGATGGGGATAGCCCTGGTACTACTTTCTCATCATGTGCTCATAGTATGAGCACATGATGGGGAAGTAGTACCAAGGCATATGTGGTGGCAGCGGGCGGATTGGGGATGGCCCTGGTACTACTCCCCCATCATCTATCTGCTCATGCTATTAGCAGATAGATGATGGGGGAGTAGTACGATGTGTAGACTCACCTGTTCCATAGATGAATCAGGGTGTAATTCCAATAGTGTCCAGCAGGGGCGCACTATATATAGAAGTCAATGGTACTCATTGACTTCTATATATAGTGCGCCCCCCTGCTGGACACTCCATTGGAATTACATCCCCGGTTCGTAACGTCACCAAATTTCTGAGATTTTGAAGTCTCCGTGATCTACTAAATTAAGGGAAATAGCAGTATATGTGCATTTCCCATAATTAATGTATATTAGGAATTTGTCTAACTTTCCATAAGTAATAAGATATAAAAAAATGCTTTTGTCCGGAGTTGTCCTTTAATACTGTGTATTGTCCCCTCTAACATCAATGACAGCTTGAAGTCTTTTGTGGTAGTTGTGGATGAGGCTCTTTATTTTCTCAGATGGTAAAGCCGCCCATTCTTTTTGGCTAAAAGTCTCCAGTTCCTGTAAATTCCTGGGCTGTCTTGCTTGAACTGTGCGCTTGAGATCTCCCCAGAGTGGCTCAATGATACTGACCTCAGGAAACTTAAATGACCACTCCAGAACCTTCACTTTGTTCTGCTGTAGCCAATGACAGGTGGACTTGGCCTTGTGTTTTAGACCGTTGTCATGTTGGAACGTCCAAGTACGTCCCATGCGCAGCTTCCGGGCTGATGAGTGTATATTTGCCTCAAGTATTTGCTGATAACCGTCTCCATTCATCTTTCCTATAACTTTGACCAAGTCTCCTGCACCTTTGTGGCTCACACATCCCCATCATCAGCGATCCACCTCCATGCTTTACAGTAGGAATGGTGTCCCTTACATCATAGGCCTTGTTGACACCTCTCCAAATGTTATCTTTTGGTCTCATGACTCCAAATGACCAGAAGTTTTGAGGCCTGTCTCTGGGTTGTTTGGCGTATTGTAGGAAAGATACTTTGTAGTATTTGTGCAGTAATGGCTTCTTCTAGCGACTCGACCATGCAGCCCATTTTTCTTCAAGTGCCTCCTTATTTTGCACCTTTAAACAGCGACCCCGCTAGTTCTCAGAGAGTCCTGGATTTCAGCTGATGTGACGACTTATGGCCTTGTCTCATAGTAGGCCTCTCTCTGTTGCCCATAGCAACCAATCACAGCTCAGCTTTCATTTCTCATACTGCTTTGAAAAAGTGAAAGCTGAGCTGTGATTGGTTGCTATGGGAGCTGTGATTGGTTGCTAAGGGCAGCGGAGACAGAGCAGAGACAGGTTCCTTTATACACTGCTTTCTGAGCTGTTTCATCAAAACGGACCGTATTCAAGGATGTGTCTATAATAATGTGTATAGGATGTCAGGGAGTAGTCACTCAGTCCTGCACCAAACACTCCACAGAGCAGTGTGCAGACACTGAACAAGCAGGGAATCCTGCCATACCATTACATATGTGGGGAGGGGGCAGTGGGGACAGGCGACCCTCCACCTCATGTCCGTCATCTAGACGCTGCGGCTGCTATCGCTGGTTAGGTCGGCAGTGGCCATTTATAGGACAAGCCTCTTACATTTTATCTCATGCTATATCCTGACAGGAAGAGAGCGCGGACGCCATGACGCTGTCACAGGATACAGACACTCACCTCCTGAAGCTGCCATGGCAGACCCTGCACATCGGTGACTGCAGCTTCTTCACTAAAGTCCGTTTTACAGATTCCTCATATTGTCTCCTTGTGTCCGACCTCAGCGGTGCCTGGTGTGAGGAGGCCGCGGCTGATGTCATACAGGAGAGGTCAAAGGTGAGGAAGGTGCCTAATACAGGATGTCACTCAGGATCAGTAATGTAATGTATGCACACAGTGACCACACCAGCAGCATAGTGAGTGCAGCTCTGGAGTATAATACAGGATGTAACTCAGGATCAGTAATGTATGTACACAGTGACCCCACCAGCAGCATAGAGAGTGCAGCTCTGGAGTATAATACTGGATGTAACTCAGGATCAGTAATGTAATGTATGTACACAGTGACCCCACCAACAGAATAGTGAGTGCAGCTCTGGAACATAATACAGGATGTAACTCAGGATCAGTAATGTAATGTATGTACACAGTGACCCCACCAGCAGAATAGTGAGTGCAGCTCTGGAGTATAATACAGGATGTAACTCAGGATTAGTAATGTAATGTATGTACACAGTGACCCCACCAGCAGAATAGTGAGTGCAGCTCTGGAGTATAATACAGGATGTAACTCAGGATCAGTAATGTAATGTATGTACACAGTGACCCCACCAGCAGAATAGTGAGTGCAGCTCTGGAGTATAATACAGGATGTAACTCAGGATCAGTAATGTAATGTATGTACACAGTGACCCCACCAGCAGAATAGTGAGTGCAGCTCTGGAGTATAATACAGGATGTAACTCAGGATCAGTAATGTAATGTATGTACACAGTGACCCCACCAGCAGAATAGTAAGTGCAGCTCTGGATTATAACACAGGATGTAACTCAGGATCAGTAATGTATGTACACAGTGACCCCCCCCCCCCCCCCCCCCACACACACACACCAGCAGAATAGTAAGTTCAGCTCTGGAGTATAATACAGGATGTAACTCAGGATCAGTAATGTAATGTATGTACACAGTGACCCCACCAGCAGAATAGTGAGTGCAGCTCTGGAGTATAATACAGGATGTAACTTAGGATCATTAATGTAATGTATGTACACAGTGACCCCACCAGCAGAATAGTGAGTGCAGCTCTGGAGTATAATACAGGATGTAACTCAGGATCTGTACAGATGTAGTAGACTCCCACGTTGAGATTCAATTTACATGTTCTCCCCATCTTTCCCATACAGGAGCTGAATAAACGCCTTAAAGCTCCCATCTCCTCGTTCCTCAGCCATCTCTCCCAGCTCATCCGTCCCCTGTTGGATTCTAAGGACAAGGCACCCAACACGTTGTCCTGCACCCGCACCCGGGGGACACTGATGCTGCACGTGAAGAGTCAGCTCTCTGGGCTCCCGTTTTACTGGGACTTTCACTGCAGAGAGGCCAGCGTCAGCATGGTGAGAGACGGGAAAGGCGGTTTGACCATAACTTGTCACAACCAGACCTGCATTCAGAATTCTTCCGATTACTTCTTAGCTCTTAGGCCGCAGGATATGTTGTGTTTCAGCAGCTTCTCCCAGTCCGTACAGAATATGCTTTGCTGTATTGTATTATTACTGTTACAGCCCTGCCCTACAGCAGCATTCAATCTGTGGTCCTCCAACTGTTGCCAAACTACAACTCCCAGCATGCCCTGACAGTCCTTGTCTCCTAGGCCAGGGTGAAAGTTGAAGCTTTGCAGCTTTAGATCTACAGCTTTGGGAACCCTGCACTCCAGGATAAGGACGGTGTTGTACTTACAGACTCCACAGAATTTTGAATGCAGCTCTGGATGTACTTGGGACATAAGTTATAATAAGATTCAGTTTTAACTGAATAAGATATTCACAAACAATAATTTTAAGGTTGATGCTATTTTATGTCATGGTGGTGATGATCTTGTGATTTGCTATGTGACCATTAGATGGCACCATTTCCCTTTATGAGATTACATTGTAACCTGTTCTGCTCCATCTGTGCAGAGTTCTGTGGGCAGCGCAGAGACTTCTCAGTGATGTCTGCATTAATGTTCTGGATCTTTCTAGATGTCAAAGCAAATACACAGTATAGGAGCAGACATCCGCATTATGAATCACTAGACTCTGATTGTCACCAGCATAATTTCATAGACCCTTATAACAGCTGGTGTGGCATGCTGGGACTCTCCTGGGACTTGTAGTTCCACAGTCACAGGTTGTACGTTATATCATACTGCAGCCAGCAATGATCATTGTAGGTGATGTCATAGACACATGGTATACTATTATAGCATTTGGTCACATACATATGATTGCTGTCGGACGTTTTAGCCGACAGCTATCTCCCCTGATAAACATGCACACTCAGCTCGGCCAGACATCCATGTGCTTTGAATGGTGAGAAAATCAATGTCAGACTTCTCTGGCAGCAGCTTATCCTCCTGAGAATTTGTTATTTTTTTAAAATCAACTGGTACCAGAAAGTTATACCGATTTGTAATTTACTTATCTTAAAAATCTCCAGTCTTCAGTACTCATCAACCGTTGTATGTCCTGTAGGAAGTGGTGTATCCTTTCCATTCTGACACGGTGCTCTCTGCTGCCACTTCTGTCCATGTCAGGAACTGTCCAGAGCAGCAGCAAATCCCTATAGAAACCTTTCCTGCTCTCAAGACTGGAGAGAATACACCACTACCTGCAGGACATACAGCGGCTGATAAGTACTGGAAGACTTGACATTTTCTTAATAGAAGTAAATTACAAATCTCTGGCACTAGTTGATTTGAAGGGAAAAAAAGCTGAACAATCCCTTTGACAGCCAACATGCTCCTCACCCTCATGCCTCTCTAGTTATATTGTTCTTATAACAGATCAGGACACCTTGTACCTCTGTTTGATTGACAGGTATGCCGCCACTTCCTGCAGCCGCTGATTTCCATGACCAAAGCCCTGGACGCTCAGTGTCAGGAGCTGTGCACCCTACTGAGGAGGAAGGATGAAGAAATTCAGGACTATCAGGAGGGTGGAGCCGTACTATCTCGGGGTGAGGAACTTACTGAGGTGACTTACTAACAGCTGGAGCTGTGCAGGATCAGGAAAACGTGGCTTCTTTCTTCCAGAAACAGTGCCACGCCGGTCTATAAGTTTTTTCTTGAATTGCACCTCAGCTTCATAGAGGTTAGGTTACAGAGCTGTAATACCGCACACAACCTGAGTACAGGGTGGCGCTGCTTTGGAAAGAGATGAGTCATGTTTTTATGATCCTATGCAAAAAAAATTGCAAGGAAAGTATAATGGATCTTGTATCAGATGACGGAGATTATTCACCATCCGCCTCCATATTCACACATAGCTGTCACTGTTCTGGGTCAGGTACCATGCAGTAGCTGTGCAATACAGGAGCTGTGTCTGTGCAATCCGCTGCTGGCTGTATTGTACAGCTGTCACCCCTGTATAGTGGTTGGGATTGAAGATGACACAAATCTCTGCCATTTAACCCCTTAGATGCTATGGTCAGGTATGACTGTGGCATCTTGGTGGTAAAGAAACAGGGAGCCCACCCTCTGTCACACCAATGTCCCCCCTGCTACATGACTGCAGCTTACCAATGGGCTGCCATGACAGCAGGGAGTGTAATAAAAGTGTCCAGATCTCAGGAAGCATTGCAGAGTATTATACCAGTGATCAGACTGACTAAAAAGAAAGAAAATTAAAAATGAGAACGTTTCCCAGTTAAAAAAAAATGGTATGAAAATATTGAACCCACAAAAAACGAGCCCTTACACAGGTCACAATGGAAAAGTAAATACGTAAAAAAAAAATTAAGACAAAAACTAATGATTTAATAAAAAAAGTTACTGTACAAAATTAGTAACACAGAAGAAAACGGTATAAATTGGGATCAATGATAATAAGCCGCAGTTATTGTGTTATTTATACCGCACAGTGATTGCCAGAAATACAACAAATATCTATCAAACCCCCCAAAATGGAAAACATATATAAAAGATTAATAAATGTTTCTTCAGTGCACTGTACCTATACCCGACAATGGGGGCATCAAATATATATACAGTGGTGCCTTGGATTACGAGCATAATTCGTTCCGGGACGGCGTTCCCATAAGAAATCATAGAAATGCAGACAATTGGTTCCACACCCCAAAAATAATGATTTATTATTCTGAATAACATGTAAAACAGATGAAACAAACATTCAGAAACAGCAGAATATGTGATATTATAAGTTACTGTACAGTAATGGAGAGGATGGGAAACACAAGGGCGGACAGAGACTGCAGGGAGCATGAAGGAATGAGCAGGGCAGATGTGGGCACATACATGCAGCGCTCTCTGTCCGGGGAGAGAGGTTACAGCTATGGAGAGATTACCGCCACAGTCCTGTCCCCTGATGTAAGCCCCAGCCTGAAGTGGATCGCTATGATTTGGAAGGTGAGGGAGACTTCCTGGGTCAGAGTACAGGGCTGTAGACCGCGCTGTGCAGACCATGCCCCTCCTCCACAGTACAGGGAGCTCTTACACCAAAGCAATGCTCTTACACCAAGTCACAATTTTGAAAAACTGTGAGCTCATACATCAAAACGCTCTTAAGCCAAGTTACTCTTAAACCAAGGTACCGCTGTATATCTATGCTACTACCTGGAAACCCAGCCACATCTTCACAGTGTTAAAATGGGTCCCTGTGACTGTGTGTATATATATATGTGTTATATATATATGTGTGTGTCTATGTTATATATTTTAGCTTGGCTAATCATCATATTTTCTAAACTCTGAGGCCCATTGATTATTATTATTGTTTTTTTGTAGAACGATTAAAAACTGAGACTTTTGATGAAAATTCCTTCTGCAAGTCTTTCATGAGCAAGGTGAGTCTCCTCTCTCCGGAAGGGCAGCAGGTCCCATCAGACACTGAAGCTTAGATTTAGGTCACAATCATAACCCCTTCTGCCGTCAGTAATGTTTGGCTTGCTTGTAACTCTGCAACTTCTAAGAACTATATATATATATGTGTGTGTATATATGTATGTATATATATTTATATTTATTACTATTGTTTTCCCCCCGTATACACAAGAGGGTCTGTTTTTTGCTGGACCAGTAGGAGGCGCCCCTCTTCCTACCATAAATACTGCGAAACTGAATATATAATTCCTTATAATGATTTATGCTATTGCATTGATCTGTATATTCAGTGCTCTGCTCAGGTACACTGTACAGGCAGATTCATAGCAGGCATGGAGGCCATGGTGCCAATCGGACCCCCAAAAAAAAGGTGCCGCACCTGTCAGGTCACTGTTGACATGCCACTGTAACTTCTAGTCATGGCATATAAAGGGTTAAACAGCCAGGATCAGACTGAAGTCTGCTCCTGGTAAGTAGATACAGTCTGCACCCTCCTCCGCAGACACCTCAGCTACTGGTGGCCATACTGGTAGTCACCTGGTAGTCACAGAATACGACCCAGACCTATAACCAGCTATTACACTCTAAGCATTAATGTCCCTTTGATGGTGTTTTGTGGGAATTGCAGTAAAGTGTTCATCCTCCTTATGCTGATATGTATATGATACCTCATGCAGATGTTTGGGGTGGCACCAGTTGGCATGAGCTTGGCGTTTTGTGGTATGACTTCAGCACACGCCTTATACAAGGTGTGTATATAAACACACAGGGCTGCAGGGACTTGCCTCCTGCCCGCGCAGGACTGGGCTGTCATCCTGAGATGGAGGTCCTGTTTATTTTTTTATTAGATAATAATCGAGGGGCAAAGGATTGTGGGACAAAGAGAAAATGATATAGATATACTGTGTATATATATATATATATATATATATATATATATATATATATATATACATATATATATATACATATAGAGATAGATAGATAGAGCAGACATTGCACTGGGTTATATTGCAGTCTGGTCAGTAGCGCCCGGGGCCCTGAGCTCCTGGGGGGCCCATGACCACCCAAAAAGACTTATACTTTCAGTGGTGTACTGTCTCCTGGCTACACTTCCGCCATGATTTGCAAAAAATCAGTTTTTTTATGGCAATTTTGCACAAATCAGGACATCATGACATTATCTGTCCTGTACTATGAACGCCAGGCTAGTGCTTCCATAGTTACAGTGGGGTGGGGGGGCCCAGGCTAGGTGAACAGCCCGGGGCCTATGGTAAAGTTAATCCGCCCCTAAGTCTGGTGAACAGTAAAGGGCATAGTAAACCAGAGGGGCCAGCCATGCTGAAAAAATGGTTGTCTGCAGAACTGAAATAGATAATATTAGTATCCCTGGTGGTCTAGGGCAGTGAAATAGTCCCTGGTAGTCTAGGGCAGTGAAATAGTCCCTGGTGGTCTAGGGCAGTGAAATAGTCCCTGGTGGTCTAGGGCAGTGAAATAGTCCCTGGTAGTCTAGGGCAGTGAAATAGTCCCTGGTGGTCTAGGGCAGTGAAATAGTCCCTGGTAGTCTAGGGCAGTGAAATAGTCCCCGGTAGTCTAGGGCAGTGAAATAGTCCCCGGTAGTCTAGGGCAGTGAAATAGTCCCCGGTGGTCTAGGGCAGTGAAACAGTCCCTGGTGGTCTAGGGCAGTGAAACAGTCCCTGGTGGTCTAGGGCAGTGAAACAGTCCCTGGTGGTCTAGGGCAGTGAAACAGTCCCTGGTGGTCTAGGGTAATGGGTGGGGGAGGTTGCTGTCAGCTTCCCTTGTGGTCAGGAATAACAGTGCAGTTAAGGGCAGTTCCTCTGGTGGCCAAAGGCAGTGAAACAGCTAATGCTACTATCCCTGGATGTCTAGGGGCACAGATATGTTAGTACCAGCTTTCCTGATGGCCAGAGACAGTAAAGGAGATAGTGCCAACTAGAGCAGTGGAGAAATGAGGACCAGCATTCCTTGTGGCATAGGGCAGTGAAATGGTTAATACTGTCATCTGTAATCTTGGTGATTAGGCTAGTAGTAGTATCAGCTTCCCTGGTGGACTAGGTAGAAGTAGTTTTAGCTTCACTGGTGATTAGGTTAGTTGTTAATTCCAGCTTGGATCAGTGTTTGTTTGTAAGCGGTGACCATAGAGACACATAGCTTTGCATAGGAGCTGTAAACATAAAACGGCATGTGTCATTGTTGTTTCATTTTTTGTTGTTGCAGAAATCAATAGTACAGGCGATTTTAAGAAACGTTGTAATTGGGTTTATTAGCCGAAAAATGCATTTTTATTAAGAAAAAGCAGTTTGAAGCTCTCCCCCCCCCTGTCTTCATCATTGTGTATGGAGAGGGGAGGGGTGGAGGGAGATGAGGCACCAAAACAGGACAACAAAGAGTTAATTTACAGCTACATCACTGGGCTCTCTCCTCTGAAGTCAGCACTGACCTCTCTGACCTCTGAATACCGGCTTTCACACAGCTCCCACTGTGTAATCCTTTGTTTTTTGCTCTCTGCTGGCGACTAATCTCCCTCCTCCCCCTCCCCTCTCCATAGGTTACACAGGGCTCAACTGATGTAAAAGAGTCGAGATTTCCTGATAATGAGTAGTGGATATGAGAGAGGAGGAGGGGGGGGGGGACCTGGGGAAAGGCTTTGTGAATGCAGATAATGGCAGATTTGCCTAATAAACCCAATTACAAAGTTTCTTAAAATCACCTGTAAAAATAAAATAAACAACAGTGACACTTCAATGTAATTATTAGTGAAGACATTTTACTTTTGTTTTTATTTCTTGTTTGCAAAAATATTCATATCCTTTTCCTGGAGAAGAGCGATCTGCTGGGAATCCAATCTGCCCCTCACTACCTACTATAGTAACATACCAACCAACATAGTGCCATATAGTGCCACCACCATATACAGCAAGGATAACAAACTACTGTACATAGTGACAGTAAGTAGTGCCACATAATGCCAGAATAGTGAGTGCAGCTCTGGAGTATAATACAGGATGTAACTCAGGATCAGTAATATAATGTATGTACACAGTGACCCCACCAGCAGAATAGTGATTACAGCTCTGGGGTATAATACAGGATGTAACTCAGGATCAGTAATGTATGTACACAGGGATCCCACCAGCAGAATAGGGAGTGCAGCTCTGGAATATAATACAGGATGTAACTCAGGATCAGTACAGGATCAGTAATGTAATGTATGTACACAGTGACCCCACCAGCAGAATAGTGAGTGCAGCTCTGGAGTATAATACAGGATGTAACTCAGGATCAGTAATGTAATGTATGTACACAGTGACCTCACCAGCAGAATAGTGAGTGCAGCTCTGGAATATAATACAGGATGTAACTCAGGATCAGTACAGGATCAGTAATGTAATGTATGTACACAGTGACCCCACCAGCAGAATAGTGAGTGCAGCTCTGGAGTATAATACTGGATGTAACTCAGGATCAGTACAGGATCAGTAATGTAATGTATGTACACAGTGACCCCACCAGCAGAATAGTTAGTGCAGCTCTGGAATATAATACAGGATGTAACTCAGGATCAGTACAGGATCAGTAATGTAATGTATGTACACAGTGACCCCACCAGCAGAATAGTGAGTGCAGCTCTGGAGTATATTACTGGATGTAACTCAGGATCAGTGCAGGATTAGTAATGTAATGTATGCACACAGTGACCCCACCAGCAGAATAGTTAGTGCAGCTCTGGAATATAATACAGGATGTAACTCAGGATCAGTACAGGATCAGTAATGTAATGTATGTACACAGTGACCCCACCAGCAGAATAGTGAGTGCAGCTCTGGAGTATAATACTGGATGTAACTCAGGATCAGTACAGGATCAGTAATGTAATGTATATACACAGTGACCCCACCAGCAGAATAGTGAGTGCAGCTCTAGGGTATAATACAGGATGTAACTTAGGATCAGTAATGTAATGTATGTACACAGTGACCCCCCCCCCCAGCAGAATAGTGAGTGCAGCTCTGGGGTATAATACAGGATGTAACTCAGGATCAGTAATGTAATGTATGTACACAGTGACCCCACCAGCAGAATAGTGAGTGCAGCTCTGGAGTATAATACAGGATGTAACTCAGGATCAGTAATGTATGTACACAGTGACCCCACCAGCAGAATAGTGAGTGCAGCTCTTGGATATAATACAGGATGTAACTCAGGATCAGTACAGGATCAGTAATGTAATGTATGTACACAGTGACCCCACCAGCAGAATAGTGAGTGCAGCTCTGGAGTGTAATACAGGATGTAAATCAGGATCAGTAATGTAATGTATGTACACAGTGACCCCACAAACAGGATAGTGAGTGCAGCTCTGGAGTATAATACAGGATGTAACTCAGGGTCAGTAATGTATGTACACAGTGACCTCACCAGCAGAATAGTGAGTGCAGCTCTGGAGTATAATACAGGATGTAACTCAGGATCAGTAATGTATGTACACAGTGACCTCACCAGCAGAATAGTGAGTGCAGCTCTGGAGTATAATACAGGATGTAACTCAGGATCAGTAATGTATGTACACAGTGACCCCACCAGCAGAAAAGTGAGTGCAGCTCCGGAGTATATTACAGGATGTAACTCAGGATCAGTAATGTAATGTATGTGCACAGTGACCCCACCAGCAGAATAGTGATTACAGCTCTGGAGTATAATACAGGATGTAACTCAGGATCAGTAATGTAATGTATGTACACAGTGACCCCACCAGCAGAATAGTGAGTGCAGCTCTGGAGTATAATACAGGATCAGTAATATAATGTATGTACACAGAAACAGTATTGTTGATGTAATTACACTCACTATGTAACCTATAACTAATAGTAACAGTTTCCTCATATATTTTCTGTAACTATTTTGCTTTAATTCCATTTGTTGTTCTAATCCGGGGATCACAATGTGTCCTGGTCATGTGATGGTGACAGAGGCTCCAGCAGCCAATCACAGGAGACATCTCTGACAGATGGCTCTCCTGTGAGACACAGTAATAAAACGTTTTCTTTATCGTCTCCGCCAGGAATAACATCCAGCGAGGTCTCAATCAGCTTCATCCACATCTGGGATCACCTGACTGATAAAGGGGCTTTACGGGGATTTGTTGTTGACATCACGTGTTGGTTTTGGATCGGTCAGCCGTAGCTTTCCTCTTCGGTCGTGGCCGCCTCTCGATCAGGGAATGTTATTTCTAGCTCTTAATTCTTTTTTCTCTTTTCTTGAGGCGTAATGAGCCGCATCTGATTGTTTATGTTGTGGGATAATATAAGGTCTCACTACTATGACTGCGCGTGGAGCTGGCTGACGCCCAACGGGTTACTTTTTAAGGGGGCGTGGCTAAGAGTCGCCACAGAATGCTCCAGATTTATTAATCACAAAACAGGTTGTGGCTAAATTACTGCAAATTTGGTGCATTTAGTTGTAGATTTTTTAAAATCCCTTTTTATTGCTTTTTTTTCCAGACGTCCTTATACAGGGGCAGGACCTGATAGGTGTCAGAAAACCGTGGGCGAATCTGTACCAACTAGTAGGGGTCAGATTATCAGGCAGTTATAGGGAAGTATTAGGAGTATCAGGTATTCCAGTATATCAGATAATTGTGGGCACATCTGTAGGATTTGATTGCTGTGATGCTGTGACTATGATAACATGCTGATGGATGAAATTACTAAAATGTCATTAAAGGGGGACATTGTAGTTATGGGTGACTTCAACATGCCGGATGTGGATTGGAATATCCCTTCTGCACTTACATGTAAAAGCAAGAATGTAATGGAGACCCTTACAGGGGCATCTCTAAAACAGCTTGTGAAGTCACCTACCAGAGGAGAGAACATTCTAGATTTAGTATTTACTAATGGGGATCGGGTGTCTGAAGTTAGAGTGGAAGAAAATCTAGGTTCCAGTGACCACCAGTGTCTATGGTTTGACGTCCAATCCCATACTACCAGTGGCGTAGCCACCGTGGTCGCAGGGGTCGCCGCCGCGACCGGGCCCGCCACAAGGGGGGCCCGCGGGGCCCCCCGATCAATCACTCTTGTGACCGCAAGCATTGTTTTGCTTGCGGTCACAAGAGCCTGGCTCCGTCTTCCCCCAGCTGCTGCGCGGCTGCCGGGGGTGTCGCGTCTTACCCCCGGCAGCGCGCGCATCCCAGAACTCCCTGCGCGCCTTGGGCCCTGACTTCCGGTTTCCGGCGCGCAGGGAGTTCTGGGATGCGCGCGCTGCCGGGGATAAGACGCGACACCCCCGGCAGCCGCGCAGCAGCCGGGGACAGTGAGTGAGAGTGAGGATCAACGTGGGAGCGCGTTGTCAGGTGAGTTAAGTTTTGTTTTTTTATCAGCCTGTACGGGTGGGGGGAAAGGAGGGGGGCATCTATGAGGGTGGGGGGAAAGGAGGGGGCCATCTATGAGGGTGGGGGGAAAGGAGGGGGGCATCTATGAGGGT
Source organism: Dendropsophus ebraccatus (assembly GCF_027789765.1). Classification (NCBI taxonomy): domain Eukaryota; kingdom Metazoa; phylum Chordata; class Amphibia; order Anura; family Hylidae; genus Dendropsophus; species Dendropsophus ebraccatus. Next base: position 11,286,752 of record NC_091462.1, on the reverse strand, counting down.
GGGGGGAAGGAGGGGGGCCATCTATGAGGGTGGGGGGGAAGGAAGGGGGCATCTATGAGGGTGGGGGGAAAGGAGGGGGGCATCTATGAGGGTGGGGGGGAAGGAGGGGGGCCATCTATGAGGGTGGGGGGAAAGAGGGGGGCATCTATGAGGGTGGGGGGGGGAAGGAGGGGGGCATCTATGAGGGTGGGGGAGAAGGAAGGGGGCATCTATGAGGGTGGGGGGAAAGGAGGGGGGCATCTATGAGGGTGGGGGGGAAGGAGGGGGGCCATCTATGAGGGTGGGGGGAAAGAGGGGGGCATCTATGAGGGTGGGGGGGGAAGGAGGGGGGCATCTATGAGGGTGGGGGGGAAGGAGGGGGGCATCTATGAGGGTGGGGGGGAAGGAGGGGGGCATCTATGAGGGTGGGGGGGAGGGGGGGGGCATTTATGAGGGTGGGGGGAAAGAGGGGGGCCATATATGAGGGTGGGGGGAAGGAGGGGGCCATCTATGAGGGTGGGGGGAAAGAGGAGCCATCTATGAGGGTGAGGGGAAAGAGGGGCCATCTATGAGGGTGGGGGGGGGGGGGGAAAGGGGACCATCTATAAGGGAGGGAGGAAGGGGACCATCTATAAGGGAGGGGGGGAAAGGGGGCCATCTATAAGGGAGGGGGTAGAGGGGGCCATCTATTTGGGGGGGGCAACATAGGGGGAGAGGGAATACACAGAGGGGGGCATATATTATTAGGAGGTCACATAGAGTCAGGGCTACCCACTAAATGAGGGTGTAAAGGGGACAGTACAGATGTGCAGTGTGTAGAGAGATGGAGATGGAGCCTAATATGTCTGTCTGGCAGATTCTGTGGATTCGTGGCTCGGAGAAGTTCTCATAACGGCCCAGGACGGATGGAGAAGATGATGAAAAGGAAAGAACTCCGATCAGAGAAGACGTCTCCTGTGAGTCACCTGATATAACTGCACTGTAATGTATATGGTGTATAGAGCCTGTGTAGAGCTGGGGCCACCTCTATATGACTGGATGAGGTGATTTAGTGTACTGGATTTGGTCAGTAACAATATGGTGGTGATGGTAGTGGTTGTGGTGTGGCGGTAATGTTTCCTCCCTATATACTGGTATTACTGGTAATATTGGTCTCAGTATACAGGATTTGGTCGGTAACAGTATGGCGGTAATAGGTAATATCTGTCTTGGTGTGTGTGTGTATATATATATATATATATATATATATATACACATACAGTGGTACCTTGGTTTAAGAGTAACTTCGTTTAAGAGCGTTTTGGTTTAAGAGCTCACAGTTTTTCAAAATTGTGACTTGGTTTAAGAGCATTGCTTTGGTTTAAGAACTTCCTGTATTGGGTGGGAGCGCGAGTGGAGAAGGGGCATGGCCTGCATAGCGGGGTCTACAGCACTGTACTCTAAACACCTTCCAAATCATAGCAGATCCCCTTCAGGCTGGGGCTTACATCAGGGGACAGGACTGTGGGGGGGGGGGTAATCTCTCCATAGCTGTAACCCCTCTCTCCCCGGACAGAGAGCGCTGCATGTATGTGCCCACATCTGCCCTGCTCAGTCCTTCATGCTCCCTGCAGTCTCTGTCAGCCCTTGTGTTTCCCATCCTCTCCATTACTGTACAGTACAGAATAATAAATATATTTGGGGTGTGGAACCAATTGTCTGCATTTACATGATTTCTTATAGGAAAATTTGCTTTGGTTTAAGAGTGGATTTGGATTACAAGCGCCGTCCCAGAACGAATTATGCTCATAATCCAAGGCACCACTGTGTATATAAATATATATATACACACACACACGCATAACAATAGCATCACTTGGTCGTGAAAGGAGGGGGGGGGGGGCCCAAGTTGGCCTCTCGCACCAGGGCCCAGGAGACATTAGCTACGCCCCTGCATACTACAACAAGAGTATTGGATTTTAGGAAGACAGATTTTAATAAAATGGGGGAGTATTTAGATAAAGAATTAAGAGGGTGGGATAAAACATCGGGAGCGAGCACTCAGTGGGCAGAATTAAAAAATGCCATATTAAAGGCAACTAGACTATATGTACGAGAAGTTAGCAAAAGTAAAAGGAAGAAGAATCCATTATGGTTTACTAGAGAGGTTAAGGCCATTGTAAAAGGAAAAAAAGCAGCGTATAGGAAGTATAAGGAGACTGGGAATGAAGCTGACAGAGAGACGTATAAAAGTATACAGAAGGAGGCAAAGCAGATTATAAATGCTGCTAAAGCCTCAAAAGAAGAAGAAATGGCAAAATCTGTTACTGCGGGGAATAAAACCTTCTTCAGATATATAAGTGACAGGAAGAAGAAGAATGGCTGCAGCATTACTAAAATAAGTAATGGGGAGAATACGTTTATTGATGGAGATAAGGCGGTCGCTGACTATTTGAATAGTTACTTCTGCTCAGTGTTTTCAGAAGGCGGCCTTCACAATCACAGGATGGTTGGACACAGCATTGCCTCCAGCTATATGGGTTCGGCTCCAGTATTTTCAGAGGCTGAAGCTGCAGAGGAACTTGCCCGTTTAAAGCTGAATAAGGCGATGGGTCCAGATGGGATCCATCCCAGGGTTCTTAAAGAACTCAGATCTGTGATTGCTGCCCCCCTGACAGATCTGTATAACCAATCCCTGCTAACCGGAGATGTCCCCGATGATTGGAGAACGGCCAATGTTATACCAATCCACAAGAAGGGGAATAGAGAAGAGCCCAGTCACTACAGGCCAGTGAGCCTGACATCTGTAGTAGTGAAAATGATGGAAACTCTTCTAAAAAAGAAGATAATGGATCACCTAAGAATCAACAATTTGATGGATCCAAACCAGCATGGCTTTACTGAGGGCCGATCATGTCAGACTAATCTCATTGATTTCTTTGATTATGCCACAATAGTGCTGGATGAAGGCGGTGCTGTGGATATCGCCTATCTGGACTTCAGCAAAGCTTTTGATACAGTTCCCCATAAAGAGCTGATAGAGAAGTTGGAGAAAATTGGACTAAATCCCTGGATAGTTCAGTGGATTTGTGGTTGGCTGAAGGAGAGATATCAGAGGGTTGTTGGTAATGGTGAATATTCTGAGCAGAGACTGGTTACAAGTGGTGTGCCACAAGGGTCTGTTCTGGGTCCTATTCTTTTTAATATGTTTGTAAGTGACATAGGAGAAGGGTTGGTAGGTAAAGTTTGTCTGTTTGCTGACGACACAAAAGTGTGCAATAGGGTGGATATTCCTGGAGGTGTCAGTAATATGGAAAATGATTTAGCTTTGCTAGATAAGTGGTCCAAACAGTGGAAATTGAAGTTCAACGTTTCCAAATGTAAAATAATGCACTTGGGGTGGAGGAATCCTCTATCCGAGTATCACATCAGCAGTACTGTGTTGGAAAAGACTTCAGAAGAGAAGGATTTAGGGGTAATGATTTCTGAAAGCCTTAAAATGAGTCACCAGTGCAACCAGGCGGTGGGGAAAGCTAATCGTATGCTGGGGTGTATATATATATATATATATATATATATATATATATATATATATATAATGGTATGCTGGGGTGTAACCAGTAGGAAGAGGGAGATTGTGATCCCGCTGTATAGAGCTCTAGTGACATCAGATCTGGAATACTGTGTCCAGTTCTAGAGACCTCACCTAAAAAAGGACATTGATAAAATAGAACGGGTCCAAAGACGGGCTACAAAAATGGTGGAGGGTGTGAGGCATAAACCATATCAGAAAAGACTTAAAGATTTGAATCTGTGTAGTCTGGAGGAAAGACGGGAAAGGGGGGACATGAATGAAACCTTTAAGTATGTTAAGGGACTAAATAAGGTTCAAGAGGGGAGTGTTTTTAGTAAAAAACTGAGCTCAAGAACAAGAGGACACAGTGAGAGGTTAGTTGGGGGAAAGATCAGAAGCAATGTAAGAAAATATTATTTTACTGAAAGAGTAGTAGATACCTGGAACAAACTTCCAGCAGAGGTGGTTGGTAAATCTACAATAACAGAATTTAAACACGCCTGGGATAGACATATATCTATCCTAAGATAATAAGAAAGAAAATACTAAAAGGGCAGACTAGATGGACCCAGTGGTCTTTTTCTGCCGACAATCTTCTATGTTTCTATGTTCGTTGGCAGTGATTGGAAAGTGTTTAGAACTTAAAGGGGTACTCCGGAGAAAAATAAATGTCTTTAAATTAACTGGCGTCAGAAAGTTATACAGATTTACTTCAAGTACAAAAAAATCTCTAGTCTTTCACTACTTATCAGCTGCTGTATGTCCTGCAGGAAGTGGTGTATTCTCTCCAATCTGACACAGTGCTCTCTGCTGCCACCTCTGTCCATGTCAGGAACTGTCCAGAGCAGGAGAGGTTTTCTATGGGGATTTGCTGCTGCTCTGGACAGTTCCTGACATGGACAGAGGTGGCAGCAGAGAGCACTGTGTCAGACTGGAGAGAATACACCACTTCCTGCCGGACATACAGCACCTCATAAGTACTGGAAGAATGGAGAGTTTTAAATAGAAGTCAATTAGAAATCTGTATAACTTTCTGAAGACAGGTGATTTCAAAATCAGTGATCAGCAAAGATCAGTGTTCCCCATTCTATGGCATTCCAGGGCATGGTGGGAGTTGTAGTCTTGCAGCAGCAGCCACAGATTGGAGAACACTGAGCAGCATATACATGTTGATGAGGGGGGAGCGTTAACGGCAGCCATATTGGTTGTCACCCAGCTTTCCCAGACACAGATAGAAACACATAACCTGCTGAGTGCATCTCCTATAGCCCCAACCATATGGAAGATATTTTCGGTACAAAGCCAATGTTCACATCGCGGCTATGACTGATGCACGTGACCCTTTGCACCACCCCTGATTTTACTAGCACCTTTTCCGACTTCAAAGAACGGACGCCCTCAATTTACAGACGCCACTGGCAAACCCTAATCTCGGGGAAAAAAACAAGACCCTTCTATGTCAGATTTTTTTTTTTACGTGGACTTTTGATAGCCGATAATCTGTTTGGCCATCTTCATCAATATTTTCCTCGGTGCCGTCTCCATAAACGCGTCTTGTCTTGTTTATTTGCGTCCGTGGCCGTTCATGTAAACCATAAAACCATTAAAATAGCCACGTATCCATATTTAGCACCGAGCGCCCAGGCCGAGAGGTAAAGAGCTAATAGAGGCCCTAAGTGATGTTTTTGGCTCCGGATCGGCTTTACAATTTGTTCTCGAGGAGTTAGAGAGAAAAAAAAAAAAAGTTGGGGAAGAAAAAAAAGTTGCAAAAAAACTTGGCCGAGAGCCGAAGCTACTGTACAAACTGTTAATAAACCTTTAGTGTGTATGTGTCTTTATGTATATAAACGTATATAAATTTTATTAGTTAAAGGAGCCGGGTAAAGTATGTGCCGTTGGCTGAGGGCAGCGCTCAGATCTTCAGAGGAATAGCTGGCTGCCCAGTAGCCGTCAATTAGCCGCTGGAAGGAGACACGCTGCTAAGTCAACAAATTAGAGAGAGTCAAAAAGTGAGTAAAACAGTCTGCTCAACGGCTCCCCCGAGGCCCAGGTGACAGAACAGGGCTGTTAGAAGGCCGCCGCAAAGTGTTAGACAGAAATAGATTTAGTCAAAGGGAGGGAGAACGTCAAAAATGCTAATGCCATAAGAACTTTTTTTTTTTTAAATTTAGAAAAGTTCATAATTCTGAGCAGCATCTTAAAGGGGAACTCTCAGCAGATTAGAGGAACCTAACCTGCTGATATGTCCCTATTGCACAAGAGATGCCGAGGAGGAAGGTATATGTCTCTCACCATCATCCTCAGCGCCATTTCGGTGCAGTTAGTCGTTTACTCCACACTCCGGTAAAAACGTTAGGAGCACTGCCCCTCCCCCATAGCGCCTATCTGGCACACTCCATTTTTTATCATTAGAAAGGGGCAGGCCAACCGGGGGCAAATCTGAGCTATGGAGGTGGGCAATTTTCTTAACAGTCTCACTGGATTGTGGAACAATCTACTAACTGCAGCGGAACAGCGCCGACATAGCTTCCTCCTCTGCATCTCCTGTGCAATAGGGACTTATCAGCAAGTTAGATTCTTCTAACCTGCTGATAGTTCCCCTTTAACTGATGTAATAAGGAACAGGCGGCAGCTTGCAATGTGTCTCCCCTTTAAGGGAGTTCAACGGGCTGTTATTGGGGGCTTATGTACTGGGGTCCCCGATAATCTTCTTTTCCTCATTGGGGATTTGGTTGCTTGTAGTTTTGGGCCCCATAACACAGTGATTATAAAGACGTATACTTACTTCTCCAGGCTCCCCTGGTGTCCTCCTGGCTTGTTTCTGGGATTCCCTGCTCACCAGAAGCTGCCTCTGGCCGCTGTGCTGTCCCATCTCGGACAGGGAATGGCTGAGCAGCCTGCCACTTTAGAGACTGGGTCAAACCAGCTTCAGTGAGCAGGGAATCACACAGGCAAGGCTGGAGGACATCTGCAAAATATGGACAGGTAAGTATATCTTTAATTTTTTTACACCCATAGGCTATGTTCACACTACGTAAAAGTACAGCCGTTGTTGCCAACGGCCGGTCTCTCACTTAGTGGGAACATAGCCTTAAAGAGTCACTGTCGTTTTTTTTTGGGTTTTTTTGCAGAAATCAATAGTACAGGCGATTTTAAGAATCTTTGTAATTGGGTTTGTTAAGCAAATCTGCCATTATCTGCATTCAAAAAGACTTTCCCCAGGTCCCCCCCCCCTCCTCTCTCTCATTCACTGCTCATTATCAGGAAATCGGGTATTGTTCATATCAGTCGAGCCCTTTTTAACCTATGGAAAGGGGAGGGGGAGGAGGGAGATTAGTCACCAGCAGAGAACAAAGGATTACACAGTGGGAGCTGTGTGAAAGCCGGTATTCAGAGGTCAGAGGAGATAGCTTGGTGATAAAGCGGTAAAATTAACTCTTTGTTGTCCTGTTTTGGTGCCTCATCTCCCCCCACTCCTCCCTATGAAGGCAGGGGGGAGAGCTTCAAGCTGCTTTTTCATGCTAAAAATGCATTTTTCGGCTAATAAACTCAATTACAAAGTTTCTTAAAATCGACTGTATTATTAATTTAAGCAAAAAAAAAAGTAAACTTCAGTGACACTTTGAAGCAAGGGCTGCACGGACATCGCTCTATATATATATATATATATATATATATATATATATATATATATATATATATATATTTATATTTTTATATACATACATACATACATACACACACACATGCAGCCCTTGCTACATGATAATTGAGCCATGTAATAGGCTCAAGGACCCATTAGTCCAGCTGAAATTGGTGTGTCTGCCCAGTTTGTCACTGTGTATAGGCAGCATTACCATCACACAGACCAGTCAACAGTTTTGATCAGTCTGGGTCTTAGTGCTGATTGATATAGAAAGGAGAAGAGCGCAGCTGTGGGCTTCCCTCTGCAGCTCACTGCTCAATCCCACTCATTGCAGGAGACGGGCTCCATAGACTTAAGGAAGCGGGACTCCTGAGACGCCAAATTCCGAAAATTTCTGACCTGTCAATAGATGGTGTAATGGTCTTCTTTATGGTGATGCCCACAGGCCCTCTAGGCCGATCTCCAGCTATCATTACATCAGGTGGGAGTCATTGCTGAAGAGGATAGACCCTGACAGAGCAGTCATCATACAACCATTAATAACCTCATTGAGCACAACCATGGAGAAACCAATGAAACATTATGGGATTTACGGAGTTCCCCTTTAATTGAAGCATTGGCCATGTATTGTGTACCTTTCTGTAGAGGAGTGAATGGCTCCACGATTATACTGGGGTGCCCGAGCGGTTTGGCGCGTGTTGGGCGCGGTCTTAAGGTTGTGGTGTCACCGGACAATAATAAATACCCCACCTGCTGTTTACCGTCTGAGTCCTGAGAGCACATCCTTGTTACTTTCCCTCCTGTGGCCTTGTTTGCGGCGGCCCACATTTTCCTAAAAGGCGCTGGTGTGTGAGTCACCTCTGTGTTTACCCACGGAGCGGGCCCAGAATAGGCAGCGAGCGAGCTTCCCCCCACACACACCTCTTTATATACCTCGCCTCCGGCTCCACGGCTCCTCACCTTCCACGTATATTGCTCGGTACACAATGTGTATGTCTTTCACACAACCCCATAGTGTTACGCGCCCACAGTTTTACACAGAAAGATTGTAGGAACTGAACTAAAAAATAAGCGCAAGTTGTCATATCCGCACTATATCTGTTTATCCCATATCTTCCCTTTATGTCTGGTTAAAGGGGTGCCAGCTGGTGCCAGAAAGTGCCAGAGATTTGTAATTTACTTCTATTAAGAAATCTTTCAGTACTTTTCAGCTGCTGCAGGACGCATGAAGTGGTATATTCTTTCCAGTCTGACACAGTGCTCTCTGCTGCCACCTCTGTCCATGTCAGGAACTGTCCAGAGCAGCAGCAAATCCCCATAGAAAACCTCTCCTGCTCTGGACAGTTCCTGACATGGACAGAGGTGGCAGCAGAGAGCACTGTGTCAGACTGGAAGGAATACACCACTTCCTGCAGGACATACAGCAGCTGATAAGTACTGGACGAATCAAAATTTCTTAATAGAAGTAAGTTACAAATCTTTGGCACTTTCTGGCACCAGTTGGCACCCCTTTAACCAGGCATAAAGGAAAGATATGGGATAATCAGATATACTGCGGATATCACAACTTGTGCATATTTTTCGGTTCAGTTCCTATAATCTTTCTGTGTAAACCTGTTGTCCTATTGTTTTTGCTTTCTTACTATGTACATGTGAAAGTACCAACCCTACAGTACCTTGCATCACCACTACTATAGGTGTGATGATGGACGGAGCCTATGGGGGTGTAATATGGGGAGGGGGTGTGTGGGGGCCACCTGGTCTCTGGCTGGTTCATCCTATGGTTTGCAGGTTCTATACGAGGGGATTGCAGATTGTAAGTGGAGGGAAGCAGGGGCCGCAGAGACAGTCGGCTCTGCTCCCGGCGTTCTCTGTAGCTTCTGGCCGGTTAGTCAGAGAGAGTAAAATCTAGAAAGAGAAGATTCAGTGTTTTCTCTACTGGAAAATGAAGAAACCTCGGAGAGTTAAAAACAGCATCACAGTAAACAGCGGCGGCCGGGACAGAAGCTTTATTAATGGCGCTCTGACCACTCTCACCAGCCGCGGCCCAGGACGCATTTAGAAGCCCTCCCCGCCCCCAATTCATGTGTCTACTATATATTATATAGCACATCATCCGGCTCTGTATACAGGGTTATATACCATCTCCAGCGCTGGCCATTTCATCTTATGAAAGCATTGCCCCAATCTATTGCACACCCAAAAATGAATACAGACCCCACACCAGACCCCCTTAATAAAGATATAAAGCCCAGAGCTTGTTACAGAGGATAAGCAAGATCCCCCTGTATACAGACCCCTGGCCAGCACTTGTATACAAACCCCAGGTCAGCACCTGTATACGGTAACTAGACCATCCCCTGTATACAGATCCCTGGCCAGCACCTGTATACAGACCCCAAACCATCCCCTGTATACTGTACCTAGACCATCCCCTGTATGCAGACCCCAGGTCAGCACCTGTATACAGACCCCAAACCATCCCCTGTATACGGTACCTAGACCATCCCCTGTATGCAAACCCCAGGTCAGCACCTGTATACTGTACCTAGACTATCCCCTGTATGCAGACCCCAGGTTAGCACCTGTATACAGACTCCAGACCATCCCCTGTATATAGACCCCTGGCCAGCACTTGTATACAGACCCCACGTCAGACCATCCCCTGTATATAGACCCCAGGTCAGCACCTGTATACGATAACTAGACCATCCCCTGTATACAGACCCCAGATCAGCACCTGTATACAGACCCCAGACCATCCCCTGGACACGGTACCCAGATCATCCCCTGTATACGGTACCTAGACCATCCCCTATATGCAGACCCCAGGTCAGCACCTGTATACTGTACCTAGACCATCCCCTGTATGCAGACCCCAGGTCAGCACCTGTATACTGTACCTAGACCATCCCCTGTATGCAGACCCCAGGTCAGCACCTGTATACTGTACCTAGATTATCCCCTGTATGCAGACCCCAGGTCAGCACCTGTATACTGTACCTAGACCATCCCCTGTATGCAGACCCCAGGTCAGCACCTGTATACTGTACCTAGATTATCCCCTGTATGCAGACCCCAGGTCAGCACCTGTATACTGTACCTGGACAATCCTCTGTATGCAGACCCCAGGTCAGCACCTGTATACGGTACCTAGACCATCCCCAGGGCCGTATTTACCTCTAGGCACCTGTGGTCCAGTGCCTAGGGCAGCACCAAGGAGCAGGGGGAAGGAAACAATTTTATTTTTTTTTTTAATCTCCCACCTCCCATTTAGACTTGCAGGGGGGGGGGAGGCGCTGGGATGGTGGAATTATTCAGGTATGGTGTGGTGGTGTTATCCAGTCACAGTATGGCGGTATTGGTCAGGTCTGGTGTGGCAGTGTTACCCAGTCACAGTAAGGTGGTATTTGTCATGTCTTGTATAGCGGTGTTATCCAGTCACAGTATGGTGGTATTGGTCAGGTCTGGTATGACGGTATTGGTTAGGTCTGGTATGGCGGTGTTATCCAGTCACAGTATGGTGGTATTGGTCAGGTCTTGTATAGCGGTGTTATCCAGTCACAGTATGGTGGTTATGGTCAGGTCTGGTGTGGCGGTGGTAAATGTGACGCCTGGAGCTATTATCTACCCATCCTGTGGTGAGAATTCCCTCACACAATAAGCAGACGGCTCTAATCATTCATTCAATGTGGAAATTTGCTTATATTTTAAAAACCATAAAAAAAGCGATTCCGAAACCACTCTCATCCACACTCCCCAAGATGGGGCGTCTGCAGGTTTAGTACCTAGGGCAGCAGCAGCTGGTAATACGCCCCTTACCATCCCCTGTATACTGACCCCTGGCCAGCTCCTGTATACAGACTCCAGACCCTCCCCTGTATACTGACCCCTGGCCAGCACCTGTATACAGACTCCTGACCCTCCCCTGTATACTGACCCCTGGCCAGCTCCTGTATACAGACTCCAGACCCTCCCCTGTATACTGACCCCTGGCCAGCACCTGTATACAGACTCCTGACCCTCCCATGTATACTGACCCCTGGCCAGCACCTGTATACAGACTCCTGACCCTCCCCTGTATACTGACCCCTGGCCAGCTCCTGTATACAGACTCCAGACCCTCCCCTGTATACTGACCCCTGGCCAGCTCCTGTATACAGACTCCAGACCCTCCCCTGTATACTGACCCCTGGCCAGCACCTGTATACAGACTCCTGACCCTCCCCTGTATACTGACCCCTGGCTAGCACCTGTATACAGACTCCTGACCCTCCCCTGTATACAGACTCCTGACTCTCCCCTTTATACTGACTCCTGGTTAGCACCTGTATACAGACTCCTGACCCTCCCCAGTATACATACTCCAGACCATCCCCTGTATACATACTCCAGACCATCCCCTGTATACAGTTACCAGACCCCATATAAGACCTCCTCTGTATACATCCCCAGAACCCCACCTGTATATGGCACCAGATACCAGATGACATATAAGACCTCCACTATACACAGACTCGAAGTCCTACCCCTTGTATATAGCCTCGGATCACAATTCTCTCTATATATATAGCCACCAGACCAGACCTCCCCTGTTTACACCCAAGAACCCCACCTGTATATGGCACCTAGACCATCCCCTGTATACAGGCTCGGACTGGCCCACAGGGGAGCAGAGGAATCCCCCGGTGGGCCCTACCCATTGGTGGGCCCCTGAGCAGGAGGTCTGTATCCCTGTTTAGCAGCTTGAGGATGACATAATCCCCCAGTTAGTTTCATGGGACATCACCTTTCAAGAAACTTAATTGGACGGCTGTGCTGTTTGCAGAGAGCAGGGATGGGGAACCTTCGACCCTCCAGCAGTTGCAAAACTACAACTCCCATCATGCCTGGACAGCTCCTATACACTAGAACAGGGATGGGGAACCTTTGGCCTTCAAGCTGTTGCAAAACTACAACTCCCATCATGCCTGGACAGCTCCTATACACTAGAACAGGGATTTGAAATCTTCGGCCTTCCAGCCGCTGCAAAACTAGAACTCCTACCATGCCTGGACAGCCGAAGGCTGTCCAGGCATGATGGGAATTGTAGTTTTGCAACAGCTGAAAGACCGAAGGTTCCCTATCCCTGGCATAGAGTGTCTGACCAGTTACTAACAGTGAGCGAGCATTGCCAGTCACATACACAGCACTGTGCAATGTCGCTATAGTAATGTGAAAGGTTTGGCGCTGGGTATATCTGGTGTATGTAGGGTGGGCCCCTAGAATAAAATATTTCCTGGTGAGCCCAAGGTACCCCAGTCCGACACTGCCTGTATACATATTTCAGTGCCACCTTTGTGTATGCCAACTCCAAACCCACTATATACAGGCCCAAGACATGACCCCTTGTATACAGCTCTCTGCATAGAGACCCCAGATCAGACCCCAGAGCTGCCATCTATGAGTACAATCTATGCTGACTTTACTCCATCTATCTTCTTCTTCCATTTTTCCCTGGTATTATAGGAAAATTCTCCTCTCTTACAGCGCACAGGAAGAACTGGGTGACAACATACTGGCAGCCATATTGGTTGTCACCCAACATTCTTACAAACTAAGCTCTAACTAAGAAACAAGCAAATAGAATTATTCACATCTTTAGACGTCTTCGGAGCTTCGATTCACTAAGAATATTTCTTTGATTTTGGTGAAAATGCCTTTCAATCATCCAGTCAGTGACCCCCGGCGGCCATTATACAGCCACTAGTGCAGGCGGCTTTCTAAAGTCATTGCCCCTGCCATGTAGCCAGACAAGTGCTGTTGGCCGTCTGCAGGGCCGGTGCGTTTCCTATGATCCCTGTGTCAGGCGTCCCTGCGCTCTTGTTTATTTGGCTGCCGTCTCCCTGTGATAATGGGATGGATACAATGACAGGGCTGTGGTTACTCTACCAGGGTAGTGGTCAAAGTGACAACACAATGAAACCATTTCAAACCCATTGTGGCCATCAGCGTCATGTTCTACATGTTAACAGGGGGGGATTACACCACCTCTTGGCCAACGCCGGACCTGCCTTATATTGTGTCCTATTAAAGTTCATTTCCTCTGAAAATCGAAGAATCCTCTAATTGTTACTTATTCACGTCTTTAAAAAAAACAACTTTTCAACATACTGTAAAATTAATGCAGCATAGGTCCGTCCTTAATATTCTGTCGAGGGGGGGGTGGGGGGTGGGGGGGGGGGGTAGCTGGCAGGTGGATAGAGACACTCATGATACGGCCTAGACAGCCATGACAGCCTGGTCTGGGGGCTGTATGCTGGGTGGTTCTGGTCTGGGGGCTGTATGCTGGGTGGTTCTGGTCTGGGGGCTGTATACTGGGTGGTTCTGGTCTGGGGGCTGTATACTGGGTGGTTCTGGTCTGGGGGCTGTATACTGGGTGGTTCTGTTACGGGGGTTGTATACTGGGTGGTTCTGGTCTGGGGGTTGTATACTGGGTGTTTTCTGTTCCGGGGGCTGTATACTGGGTGGTTCTGGTCTGAGGGCTGTATATTAGGGGGTCTGGTCTGGGGGCTGTATACTGGGTGGTTTTGGTCTTGGGGGCTGTATACTAGGGGGTTCTGGAGTGGGAGCTGTATACTAGGTAGTTCTGGTCTGTGTACTGTATACTAGGGGGTTCTGGTCTGAGGGAATGTGTACTTGGTGGTCTGGGAGCTGTATACAAGGGGGTTCTGGTCTGGGCACTGTATACTAGGTGGCTCTGGTCTGGGGGCTGTATACTAGGTGGTTCTGGAGTGGGAGCTGTATATTAGGTGGCCTGGGGGCTGTATACTATTCTAGTCTGGTGGCTGGCATTTGCTGTAGTAAATGGTACTTTAAGGGGTTATCCGGTGAAAAATATTTTTCTTTCAAATCAACTGGTTTCTGAAACTTATATCGATTTGCAGTTTACTTGTATTTAAAAATCTCAAGTCTTCCCATAATTAGCAGATGCTGTATGTCCTGCAGGAAGTGGTGTATTATTTCCACTCTGACACAGCGCTCTCTGCTGCCACCTCTGTCCATGTGAAGAACTGTCCAGAGCAGCAGCAAATCACCATAGAAAACCTCTCCTGCTCAGGACAGTTCCTGACATGGACAGAGGTGGCAGCAGAGAGCACTGTGTCAGATGGAAAGGAATATACCACTTCCTGCAGGACACTTAGCAGCTGATAAGTACTGGAAGACTGGAGAAGTAATTTACAAATCTATATAACTTTATGGTACCTGTTAATTTGAGAAGAAAGAGTTCCCCTTTGAGTGATCACAGGAATGAAGATGAATTAGCCTCTGGGCATCCTGATATGGCTGATAACAAGGAATAATAGACTGAATTCACCTGTACAGCACAAAGGAGATGAGATTCCGGTCACTTTGAGTGTCCCTTTAACCAGGTCCTATCTATCTGTGTTGAGTCCACACGCTTGTTTTCGGTGACAGAGGAAGCCGCCTTGCATTGCTGGAAGTGAGGTACTCTGTGTAAAGTCCCATGTTTATGTGAGATAACCCCGTCACCCCAACACTGTCCTTTATCTCACCTCAAAAGCTCTGAACGATGGGACTTGGAAAGCTTCCGGGGTTGAACCATTATAAGATATTGCTTTTCCTTTTAGGTGGGGGTCCTTCCCAACGCATTTCTGCGATGAGCTGCAATGTATCGGTTCTCGGCGCTCATTGTTTGTTTAATGTGCCCGGAGTGAGGCCGGCTGACCTGGGAGGGGATGGGTTGGCAACCAGCATTGTGTTCCAGGCAAAAAATAACTGCGTGTATTCTTGGAGAGGCAGGAAACGCTCTCGCTAAGTGTATCCGAGGCAGAGGGGACCTTGTGTCACCGCCAACCCAGCCTCTACTTAATCATCGCAAGTGTAGGAGAGATGGAAGGAGTTCAAACAGAACCTTACGGGAAAGGATGCTCCTCCAGTATTCTACTACTGTACTCCTGAAGGAAGTCAGGCTTACGGCTCCGTGATTGGACTCCTGGGAATTATGGAAATTTTTTTCTTATGAGGCTAAAAGGCGACTGGGACTTTTTGTCAATCAATGGTTGCCTAACCCCAAAACATTTTAGAGACATCATGGCCGCCATGGTCTGGTGGCTTGTTTTCTGTATGGACAACAAACTACTATAATACTCCCTCCTTTATACCAGAATATTACTACTATATGCTGCCCCTTAAAGGAATTATCCCCTGTCACCTGGTTGTTGTATGTGGTATTACAATTCAGCTCTATTTACTTCAATGGAATTAAGACGCAAAACTACACCCAAACTGAGGACAAGAGTGGTGCTGTCTCTGGAAGAAAGTGACCACGTTATTCTCAGCCTGGATAACCCCTAATTGAGCACAAGTATATAATTCCTATAATATTGCCCCCTATGTACAAGAATATAGCTACTATAATACTGCTCCCTATATACAAGAATATAACTACTATAATACTGCTCTTATATACAAGAATATAACTTCTATAATACTGCCCCTATATACAAGAATATAACTTCTATAATACTGCCCCTCTATACAAGAATATAACTACTATAATACTGCTCCTATATACAGGAATATAACTACTATAATACTGCTCCTATATACAGGAATATAACTACTATAATACTGCTCCTATATACAAGAATATAACTACTATAATACTGCTCCTATATACAAGAATATAATTACTATAATACTGCTCCTATATACAGGAATATAACTACTATAATACTGCCCCTATATACAGGGATATAACTGCTATAATACTGCTCCTATATACAGGAATATAACTACTATAATACTGCTCCTATATACAAGAATATAACTACTATAATACTGCTCCTATATACAGGAATATAACTACTATAATACTGCTCCTATATACAGGAATATAATTACTATAATACTGCTCCTATATACAAGAATATAACTACTATAATACTGCCCCTATATACAAGAATATAACTACTATAATACTGCTCCTATATACAGGAATATAACTACTATAATATAACAAAATGGAGAATAAAGCACGGGGCACTCACTGATAACTTTAAGCTTGACAGTCCTTTATTGCATGTGACTCAAATCCTAGGGAAGGGAGGACAGGTGGACTAGCGGGCTCGTACGCCCTCGGAACAGCCATTTCACACCTGTCCTCCCTTACCTACTGCATGTGTTGTAATGAATAAAGAAACATTAGGCCTCAAGAGTTGGTGAGTGCCCCGATATCTTTCTTCTTACACTGTATCTGTTTGCCTCTTGTACCCGTTTGGGAGCAGCACTGCAGCAGGCGCATTGAGTCTCATCCAAGTGTCGTCTTTCCATTCGTTAGCAATACCGGCTGTGCCCACTGCACTCTGCCAGTATATTATAACTACTATAATGCTGCTCTTATGTAAAAGAGTATCCACACTTTGCTCCTGTGTTCTCCAGTGTTTTTTCCTCCCCCTGTAGCGGTGTTTGGCTTGTAGTAGGGGCAGCCGCTAGTCGGCTGTTGAACCATCATGTGGTCACAGAGTCCCTCAGTTTCCTGGTAATACAGAGCCGCCGCTCTCTATAATATCTATAGCTATAATATAGTGTCCTGCCAGATATCTCCACATTTTTATAGCACTCTCTGGATATTTATTTCTGATACGCAATAATGTTGCTATCACTCACAGTGTACCTTGCCATCTTGTGTGGTCTGTGTGTCAAGGCTGCTTTAGTTTTTCTTTTTTTAAGGTCCGATGTCACCAGGACGGCCCAGTTTGTGCCATGACATCACGTCAATTACAGTATACACAGCATTGGCTTTCTGGGAGCCATCTGGTCTTGTAAACAAGGGAGTGTTCCTCTACACAGGAGCCACATCCCCCGTAAAGGCTACCCCTCATTGCCTGCCGCATCTTCTGGAACCTTGGAACATGTCTCGATGCAATTATGGTTTGACGGGAGCAGCCATCGCTGACCATTAGGGATAAGGGCAACATGTGACTCCTTGGAACCACAGTAATTACAAGGAAAATAAACAAGGCAAAGGTCGTCTTGTTGTTAGATAGGTTTGTGGCCACCTGGAGGGTGAGCGAGGTGATTTGGCTTTGAATCACAGTGACGTAGCCCTGAGTCCACGTCCTCCTTGCGTGAGCCCCATCCAGTCATCTTGTTTGTCCATCTTAGTCACTTCCAGTATTAGAGGATCTGTTCTATGTACAATGCTGGGCTTGTCACACCCGAGACAAACAATCTCTTCCTGTGCTTTGTGACCACACGATTTCTTAATAAAGCTGCTTTTTCCTTAAAAATCCCAAGATTTCTCCTCAAGTTGTCCTGGCAGCCATTACTATAGCTATAACTGTGTTAAGATGTTAGTACTGAGGATACCGTATCGTCACCAGAACTCAATAGCAATGGGGATTTGGCCATCTCGGAAAACCTTGCCCATTGGGGTTGTAAGAAATTCAACAACTGAATTTTATCTTTACTCTTTTTAGTGACTTAGGATGGATGGGCGCTATAAAAAGAAGTCTTTATTGCAGTTTAACACCTATGAGTAGCCGATGACCACAGTACACTCTGTACACTTTACAACACTGACATAACATACATGTGAAAGAGTCGTGTTGTTCTTTATGTCGTCACATCTCATGACATTCTGTTGTTGGTCCATGCCATCAGATCCTACAAGATGCTGGTTATAGTTTATACCATGACATCCCACAACATGTTGGTTTTGGTTCATGCCAACTTATCACGACATGATGGCTTTAGTTGGTCCATGCCTTTATACCCTATTACATCCCACATCATGTTGGATTTGGTCCATGCCGTCACATCCCAGAACACATTGGCTTTGGTCTATGCCATCACACCCCACAACATGTTGGCTTTGGTCTATGCCATCACACCCTACAAAATGTTGGCTTTGGTCTATGCCATTATGTCCCACACCATGTTGGCTTTGGTCTACGCCATTACGTCCCACATCATGTTAGCTTCGGTCTACGCCATTATGTCCCACATCATGATGGCTTTGGTCTATGCCATCACATCCCACAACATGTTGGCTTTGGTGTACGCCATTACGTCCCACATCATGTTAGCTTCGGTCTACGCCATTATGTCCCACATCATGATGGCTTTGGTCTATGCCAATACGTCCCACATCATGTTGGCTTTGGTGTACGCCATTACGTCCCACATCATGTTGGCTTTGGTCTACGCCATTACGTCCCACATCATGTTGGCTTTGGTCTATGCCATCACACCCTACAACATGTTGGCTTTGGTCTATGCCATCACACCCTACAACATGTTGGCTTTGGTCTACGCCATTACGTCCCACATCATGTAGGCTTTGGTCTACGCCATTATGTCCCACATCATGTAGTCTTTGGTCTATGCCATTATGTCCCACATCATGTTGGCTTTGGTCTACGCCATTACGTCCTACATAATGTTGGCTTTGGTCTACTTCATTACGTCCCACATCCTGTTGGCTTTGGTCCATGCCATCACACCCTACAACATGTTGGCTTTGGTTCATGCTGTCTTCTCCCAATCTCATCCCTTATTAGAGTTGTTGGGGAGGGTGTCTTCCTCATCATTGTCTGAACTGGGGCTCCTTATCTCATGGGCCCTATAGAAACTCTGTGGTCATGGTATTATCACATCCCCACAGCTAGAAAACACCAATATAAATAAAAAGGCTACACCAATGTTTAGTGGCCCAAATGCCTCTGTCAATACTTGGAGGTTTCCATTTAATAACTCTCCTAACCGCCTTTATTAGAGGAGCTTTTCGGATTCCCACTTACGGACCAGTTAGAAGGAAGGCTTTCCCCTTTAAGATACTTTGGTTCCAGCTCATGATCAGGACAAGGAAGTGCTTGTGCTTTGGGTTGATTATTAAAAAAATAAATAAAAAAAATCAGGGTTAGCAAGTCAACAGGTTTCGCACCCATAGACTCTTGGTTTTACGATGGTGATTTTGCAGGATGATCCGGCGTTCTGCACGCTCGGTTTTCCTCGTGTGAATGTTTGCTTTTGTGTCCGACGTTCTGTTACCCAATTAGAGTAAATTGCACATCGGGTTTTTTGTTTCCTATGTGCAAGGCTTGGCAGTTAATATATTGAGTAGCGCACACTTTGCTCTCACTCCCCCGTCATGTGGCATGGCAGCGGCTCAGAGCAGCCAGATAGGAGGACCGAGCCGTGGTTTTTGGACAGGCTTTTTTGTCTCCCCTCGTAAGGAAGCAGTGAACTTAAAGCAGATGCCGTGTGACAGAACGCTAGTGCGGTGTCTGTACCATGAGCCCTATAAAGCTGCCCTGTAATCACCCTGCCAGCGCTGTTCTCCTGCCTTGTAATAAACACACCCTATATTTGTCCTCCTCGCATCCTCCTCTGTAATAACACCATGGCACAACTTGGGGATTTGGGATTTTTGGTTAGATCTGTTAAACATTTTGAGGGGAGACAAAGGTAAACAGATAAAAATTTCTGCCGATCCCGCTAACGTTTTCTGCCAAAAGTGAACTGGATACAGATGCGGCTAAGGGACTAATGCACATTTACCATGTATGTGGCCGGGAATCCATCGTATACATCATATAGTGTGACGGAGATAGAATGGATCCCGGGGATGGGTTTTCCATGCTGCTTCTGTTTCATTTTGTACATCTGTTATTGAGTAGATCGATACTTGCCTTTGGATGTAGCAGAGCTGAGCTTGTCACCTGCAGTCCTACGTAAAACACAATGCCGCAATAAAGTCAGACCCTGATTATTATAGAGGCAGGGTATTCGGTGCATTGTAAAGTAACTGGACCCTACAGCTAGTCATGTTAGGAGATATGTAGGATCTGCTTTTCCCCCTTTAAAGGAAACCTGTCATAGTGGTCATGCAGTCTGATCTGCAGGCAGCATGTTATAAAGCAGGAGGAGATAAACATATATATAGGGGGACATTTATAAATGTTGCGCCCCTGTCATACGCCATGACAAAGGTGCGGATTCTCATCTTTTTAATGGTTTGCACCAGCCATAGCCCCCATTCGCTTGAGGGGTGGGAAGGGGCGTGGCTTCCTCCCGCACCTAATTTGCTTCCAGACCATAAACCATACAACAATTTACACCTGCTCTCTAGCAGGTAGATTTTTGCACAGTCCCTCTGACAGGCGTAGGTCCAGCTGGCTTTACCAAGAGGCGTGTACCTTTTTGTAAATCTAGCCAGGAAAATAGGAGCAGGACTTTATTTAAGACTGGCGTACAAGTACGCCAGGCTTGATAAATATTTCCCATTGAGTCTGTTCTTAGGAGTCCAGTTGGCGGTTCTACTAAGTGATTGTAAGCCTTCCCCTTGTTAAAAGTGTATATAGAGGTAACTGTCAGTCTCAAAGAAGGACAGCCCACTGGACTGCTAATCCTGGGGGAACGCCCACTGGCCTGCTAATCCTGGAGGACCGCCCACTGGCCTGCTAATCCTGGAGGACCGCCCACTGGCCTGCTAATCCTGGAGGACCGCCCACTGGCCTGCTAATCCTGGAGGACCGCGCACTGGACTGCTAATCCTGGAGGACCGCCCACTGGCCTGCTAATCCTGGAGGACCGCCCACTGGCCTGCTAATCCTGGAGGACTGCCCACTAACCTGCTAATCCTGGAGGACCGCCCACTGGCCTGCTAATCCTGGAGGACCGCGCACTGGCCTGCTAATCCTGGAGGACCGCGCACTGGACTGCTAATCCTGGGGGAACGCCCACTGGCCTGCTAATCCTGGAGGACCGCCCACTGGCCTGCTAATCCTGGAGGACCGCGCACTGGCCTGCTAATCCTGGAGGACCGCCCACTGGCCTGCTAATCCTGGAGGACCGCCCACTGGCCTGCTAATCCTGGAGGACTGCCCACTAACCTGCTAATCCTGGAGGACCGCCCACTGGCCTGCTAATCCTGGAGGACCGCCCACTGGCCTGCTAATCCTGGAGGAATGCCCACTGGCCTGCTAATCCTGGAGGACCGTGCACTGGACTGCTAATCCTGGAGGAACGCCTACTGGACGACCGCGCACTGGACTGCTAATCCTGGAGGATGGCCCACTGGACTGCTAATCCTGGAGGACCGCCCTCTGGCCTGCTAATCCTGGAGAATCGCTAACTGGACTGCTAATCCTGGAGGACCGCCCACTGGCGTGCTAATCCTGGAGGACCGCCCACTGGCCTGCTAATCCTGGAGGACCGCGCACTGGACTGCTAATCCTGGAGGAACGCCTACTGGACAACCGTGCATTGGACTGCTAATCCTGGAGGATGGCCTATTGGACTGCTAATCCTGGAGGACCGCCCTCTGGCCTGCTAATCCTGGAGAATCGCCTACTGGACTGCTAATCCTGGAGGATGGCCTACTGGACTGCTAATCCTGGAGGACCGCCTACTGAACTGCTAATCCTGGGGGACCATCTACTGGACTGCTAATCCTGGAGGACCACCCACTGGACTGCTAATCCAGGAGGACCACCCACTGGACTGCTAATCCTGGAGGACTGCGCACTGGACTGCTAATCCTGGAGGAACGCCTACTGGACGACCGTGCATTGGACTGCTAATCCTGGAGGATGGCCTACTGGACTGCTAATCCTGGAGGGCCGCGCACTGGACTGCTAATCCTGGAGGATCGCCTACTGGACTGCTAATCCTGGAGGATGGCCTACTGGACTGCTAATCCTGGAGGACCGCCCTCTGGTCTGCTAATCCTGGAGAATCGCCTACTGGACTGCTAATCCTGGAGGACCGCCTACTGGACTGCTAATCCTGGAGGACCGCCTACTGAACTGCTAATCCTGGGGGACCATCTACTGGACTGCTAATCCTGGAGGACCACCCACTGGACTGCTAATCCTGGAGAATCGCCTACTGGACTGCTAATCCTGGAGGACCGCCTACTGGACTGCTAATCCTGGAGGACCGCCTACTGAACTGCTAATCCTGGGGGACCATCTACTGGACTGCTAATCCTGGAGGACCACCCACTGGACTGCTAATCCTGGAGGACCACCCACTGGACCGCTAATCCTGGAGGACCGCCTACTGGACCGCTAATCCTGGAGGACCCCCCACTGGACTGCTAATCCTGGAGGACCACCCGCTGGACTGCTAATCCTGGAGGACCCCCCACTGGACTGCTAATCCTGGAGGACCACCCGCTGGACTGCTAATCCTGGAGGACCGCCTACTGGACCACTAATCCCTGTTTCTATATTAAATCTTTTTTCAGCAATCCGCTCAGTTCCTCCTGCTCTATACCATGCTGTGCTCAGATCAAACTACATGATCGACGCAACAGATTCACTATTACAGAAATATCCACATTTCCTAATATATGTTGTAGCCTGGACTATACACAGACAGGTGCAGCACAGTATTAACCCTACAAGACTAATAGGGTATAAACATCCCTTGTATTATCTTGCAGGATACATCAACAGTTGCTGACATATGCTGCCATGATCAGTCCCTAGCCCCTGCAGAGAAAATGAAAGCAATTTAAGGGGTCTGTACAGAGCTAGAAAAAAGCATGGCTGCTTCCTAGAAATAGCGCCACACCTGTCCATCAGTTGTGTCTGGTATTGCAGCTCGGTACCACACTTGACCTGTTTTTGGAGGGAATAAGCCATGTTGTTATAATACTTAATATGGCCTCCCCCCTGTGTAGTCCGGCAGTGACTGAGTTAATCTCCGGGTCTTGCGTCACTGTGTTGTGTTTTGGTGGAGTGAGTGAGCTCCAGCCGCTGACCGAGGCTTATCTTGGCCCATTCCCAGCTGGGAGCACAATGGGCGTGAGTGTGATATGCCAGGAATGCTGTTTTAAAACATTAGAAGAGGGAACACAGGGATGGTCAACCCATAAAAATAGCTCTGGCCCCGGCTGGCATGTCAGTGTTGCGGTTGTACGCTGCGTATGCATGGCACTGGAGCATGCTCTGTAAAGGTGCCAGTCTAAGGACTCGTCTTATCCCTGTCTAGTCTGTGCATCCAGGTTGCTGGGGAAACAATGGTGACCGCAGTGTACAGAGCCAGGTCACTGGATATTTACACATGGTCATTTACAGGATCGGCTGTTATAGGATCACATACAGAAATGCTGCAGAGGACAGAGGGTCTGGGGAAGCACAGACGTGACTTGGGCTGTCCAAAGGAGAACCATCATTTTCTTTTAGCTCTTCTTCCGTTTCTTTCTCACACTTCCTGTAAGCGTACGAATAGATTGACAACTGGGTGTCACCATTTCCCTAGTCAGTGTCTAAGAGGGTAGTGTGTCTCCTAATGGAGACCGCCAAACAGGTGAAAAGAGGTTTATAGACCGGGCAATGCTTCCTGGGAAAAGGGTATGCAAATGATCTCTCCTCCAAAAGGAAGAAGGCAGGAATATTGTGCCACCTATTGGAAGTCAATGTCCAACCACAAAAAAGCCTTGAAACCTGCATTATGAATTATTGGCCAAACCAGTATCTCCACCAGAAGGAAGAGACCTCATCAGTAGGGAGCTGTTTTGGGGGTTCTGGTTGGTCACATGAGAAGCCATTGAGGGGTTAATGTTTCCCTTTTGTGGAGACTGCTTAGAAAATCCTATAGGCCATGCAATGTACCTGGGGGGAAAAGGTAATCCCTTGCCAGGTTTTGAGAGGTTTCGAGGCTCTTTATGGGTTGGACTTTGACTTAAAATTAGGTACCTCCAATAGGTGGCAGTAGAGAGCTTTCTATTTTCCTTCTGGAGGAGAGCTTAGTTTCAATCAACATATAGGGACTAATGTTAAGTGAACTTGCTGAAAATTTGGGTTTGGCCACGTTAGTCTGAAACCGAACACTTGGCATTTGACTCCCGGCATCTCTCTGCGGCATCCACTTCTCAGCTAGGGCTAGTGACATCATTATAGCCAAGTGGGGATGCCATCTTTGGTAAGATTGGTCAACTGGCTAATGCTAATCTCCATCAGTTCATTGATGAAGAAGTGGTCTGAGTCATCACAAATGGCTATGTCTCCTGTGAAGGCCACGTTTCTCACATGATCTCCCGGGAATTCTCATGGACAGCTCTGACCCTAAACATTGCCATCACCCTTTACTGTACCGTAGAAGAAATTCCCATCACTGAATAGTCTTAACCCTGATATCGATGGCTACGGACTTTCCAGAGGAGTGAATGACTAGGACTTGTCAATGCTGCTCTAGAAGACGGCTCCATGGCACCGAGGACCTGGCTGCCTCCGCGCCGCCCCCTATACCTCTCTGCGGTTTCTTGCTAATACTGCCCGGGTTCGGCTTCTGATTTCCAAAGTGAAGAGCAGATGAAAAGCCCAAGTCATGACGGTGAATGTGGGATTAATGGGTGCAGTGTGGCTTCCTTAAGCCACACAGTGCTCACCTGGCTATTCATAGCAGCCCTTTCATGAGAGCCTGTGCCTCACGGTCCTTTAGCCCGGAAAGGTTGGTGGCCGCACTGTCTGAGAACCCACATTGGGCCCCACTGTTTTCCTTGGTGTTTACTGTTCTCTGTGGGATCTGGGGTCGGCCCTGAGGACGGAAGGCTTGTAGAATTAGGGGTGAGCAGAGAAGGTAACACGCAAACACACAGTCCTTGTAACTGTGAGGGGATGTGCAGGGAATAGCTCTGACAGACCAGATAAATCACCCCGACGGCAGGATTCCAGGTCACCAGGGGTCAGGAAGGAGCTCGCTGCTGGAGAGGGTCCAGTTCTGGGACTGCAGATCAATGCGACGCGTAACATTGTGCCAGTGTGTTGCCACATGTCTGTCTGTGACATTTTCTGTGTGCACACAGTGCGGTTTTCTGCGATGATCCTAAGTTTTGCTAGAGAGTATCTTCCCCTTAAAGTCCATGAGTCATTCTCCTCTGCCCGTAATTCCATTTTGATGCTTCTCAGTTATATTTAGTTCTGGAAAAGCTGAAAGACAACGAACAGGAGCACCGATTCAGCCTGCACCATGTGACTCCATGATGTCCCCACAGGAATACATCTCTTAGTACTGTCAGGAGCTCAGGGACCTGGGAAAGCTGAGTGATAACCTCTATTGGAGGAAACAATAATAACTGTTACTGAGCTTTCCTGGAGTGTTTCCTAGTGTCATCTCTTCCCCAGGTAAGTGACGCACAGGCACCCGGCGGTCCACATGGTGAAGAACATGATCCATCACACTGCCTCCACCATCTTGTTTTCTTCCCATAATGCATCCTGGTACCATCTCTTCCCCAGGTAAGTGACGCACAGGCACCCGGCCCTCCACATGATAGAGTATCTGACACATCAGATCAGGCACCTTCTACCATTGCTCCATGCTCTTGTTCTGATCCGCATTGTTGACACTATCAGGATTGGACAGGCGTCACATGGGCTTTGATCGCTCTGTAGGGCCCCATACACAGAAAGCCGCCATGTCCTGTGTCATCTGATTCCTTGCTATCATACCCAGGATTGGGCCAAACACACACACAAATGAGCCTTGGGCCCCCATCATCCCGGTCAGCAGTCGTCCTTCCTTGGACACTTTTGGTCAGTACTGACCATTACATACCATGGACCCAACAAGACCGGCGGCTCTGGAGATGCACTGTCCCCGGTGTCTACACATCACCGTGGTCACAGTCACTCAGATCCATACAAGCGCCCATTTTTCTGCTTCCAACGTCAACTATAAGAATTGAGCAATCACTTACTATATTCTTCACCTCTCCCCAGACGGACGCCATTGTCACAAGAAAACCAGTGTTATTTACTTCACCTGTCATTGGCTTTAATGGCCGATCAGTGTGTGTCCTCGATTATGGGTGCACCTCACTTACGGCAGGTAGGGAACCTGTATTCTCCCTTTCAGCGCCCCGATGTATATATAGCGAAGTGTC
The DNA here is from genome assembly GCF_027789765.1 of Dendropsophus ebraccatus. Lineage (NCBI taxonomy): Eukaryota > Metazoa > Chordata > Amphibia > Anura > Hylidae > Dendropsophus > Dendropsophus ebraccatus. The sequence goes on along the minus strand of NC_091462.1, from coordinate 11,260,670 downwards.
TCCAAACCCTCCTATCACTATAGGGCGCCCTAAAATTGCATGAAAATATTTTCTAATTGATAATGTATGTTTGCATTAAACGCATATTATTTTATTATTCTATACCCCATAGAGGTTATTGTATATCCGCTTAAAGTGTACTTTCAGAGTTCAGCTCCTGTCCAATTTTCACATTGTTGAGGAGAGATAAGTCCATGACGGGCAACAGTCTGTCACCCGGCGAGTCTCTCTACATTGTGTCTGAAGACTGGACAGGAGCTTTAGACGTCCACTTTATGGCCAAATGGCTGCAAGGCCTCCTCCACTTTGGATAATTCTTACTTTAATAGGGCGACTTGACAATACACCAATATTTTGTCATAATCCCTCATTTTTTGACAGTGTGTAGCTTGAATGCTAAGTTGGGGTGGGCACGGCTTTGTATAGCTGCACATACTCATAAACCATCCCCATCGTTGTTACGGTCTAAGAAAGTGTTGTCCAGTCTAAGCCTTTTGGCTGTGAGGGCATGATGGGAGTTGTAGTCTTGCAGCAGCCGGAGAGCTTCAGGTTGGTCTAAGTAGTACAGGACTACAATTTACTTGATCAATGAATGTAATTCCACAGCGCAGTTTATTATGACACCGAGGCTTTGGGAGCAGGCAGTGGAGAATGGATAAACCCCGCCATGTGTCTACATAGAAGGACCCTCACCTCATCATACCTAAAACCAGCCTGCGGCCCTATTGGTTGGCACGGAGGATTAGCCAGGAATGTGTCTCTCTCTCTAATTACGTCTCATTCAAAGCGAGCGGCGTTGCTCTATCTTTCCCCTCGTTCTTACTTCTTCCTCTAGTGGCGGAAAGCGATTAAGCTGTGGTTTGCATCTCTCTCTCTCTTTTTTATGTTGGGCACATGGCCGGCTTATTTTTGTAATGCATAGGTCTCGGAATGATGGAATTCCTTGTCCAGCCCGCACTCTAATGTAGCTGCCTGTTTCAAGTGGTTTCAGCGTTACAGGTTTGAGGGCACAGGCCGCTGTTGCAGTTACATTTAATTACAGGGGCCCGTTCCTTTGCTCCCATTACTCACAGCCTTTCTATATGGCCTTTGAATTTTTTTTTCCAGTTCGTTCGGGGCTGAATGAAGCTTTCTCTCTTGTCAGAAGTTCACGGGCTGCAGGATCGGAGTGTGATTTCACTTGATGCAGATGTGTGAGCCTGGGAGACAATGGGCATGCCAGAACTGGATGGCGTCTGGGGGGGAAGACACCAGCATGGAGGGTCATAGTATTCTTGACCAAACTGTAGGGTCTTAAGTGCCAACAGGGGGCGCAGTATTCTGGAAGCTGCAGGAGAAACTAACATATAGGGTCTTAGGTACCAACAGGTGGCGTAGTATTCTGGAAGCTGCAAATAAACCAACATATAGGGTCTTAGGTACCAACAGGTGGCGTAGTATTCTGGAAGCTGCAAATAAACCAACATATAGGGTCTTAGGTACCAACAGGTGGCGTAGATTTCTGGAAGCTGCAGAACAAGCCAGCAGGCAGGGACTTAGGTATCAATAGGGGGCATAGTATTCTGGCAGTAAAACCAGCATGCTGGGTCACTTGGTGCCAACAGGGGGCGTACTGTTCTCTGTGCAGCTCTGGTAGATAGGGTATAAATTTTTGCTTGAGTAGAACCACTGTAAGAAGTGCCGTGACCTGTCAGAATTTTTTTTTTTTTTTGCTGTCAGTGAATAGAAACATTTTATACACAACGGCTAAAGGTTCATCCTGGCCCAGACCTGCGAAGACAACCTTATGGTGGCCATGTTGGTTGTCACCTAACTCTTCCTTACCTGATGTACAGTGCTATGTGTCTGGTTTTCCCCCATCCTGCCTGCAGATGCTGCCGTCCTATCTCACAGAAAGCTTCCTCTGTATTAGATCTTTTTTTTTTTTTTTTTTTACTAATACTATTGGAATCCGCAAAACGCCTAAAGTGAAAGCAGCCACTGGTGTGCGAGCAATTTGATATTTAATCTGTATACATTTCTGTATATATATTCAAGCCTTACCCCTTAATTTTCTGTCTGCCACAATCCTGCAGTAATAAGGTGCATACAGACGGGCTCTTAGGATCCGTTCTATACACAGCGCCGCTCTCCATTAACCCTTCCCGTGCCGAGCGGTCTCCACATTCACTTTACTGCTCCACACATAAACATGTAAAAAGTTTATATGTATATAATTGCCCTAATGTCCTCGTGGTGACGCAGACTCTATGGGTCATTATGTACCTGCCCCCCCTCTCCGGCCTTCGGAGACTCGGTGCCTTTTTCCGGCAATTATTCCAATGACCAATCTGTCTGTGGCTTGCCCCGTGGTTTGTCCACACTGTTGGCTTCAGCTTTCTTCTCAACCAGATGCTTTTGTGGGTTTTGCTTTTTTTCCCAGCGGTCCGAGCCAGACTCTTAACCCCAAAGAACAAACAAACCTATCACGGCCCGATGACAGACCATGGGGGACAAGCTAAATAAATATTGATTGCAGTGTGACGATAACTTGTGGTCTCCGCAGCGGAGGAGCAGCGTCACCGACCTCATGACATTTGTCTTGGTTATTTTGGGGCCCATTAAATGATATTAGTTTTCCAAATTTGAAATCCTTGGAAAGGTTTTACGGTGAGGACGGTGCTTGAGGTTCGGAGACAGTAGAATCGTCGTCTTTATGCCTTGTGTGTAGCGTGTGGTTGAATGATGGGGGTGTGATGCCACAATGTGCATGTCTTGCTTGAAACGCGTGGAAGAAACCACGTTACACACGCCTAAGACTGTCTCCGGACTCCGAGGCCTTGCCATGCTGCCTTTTCGAATTACAGAGAGGCCATAGTTGGTAGGATGATGGTGGGCACGTAGACCAGTCATAGTCTTTACTCCGTTCACTATGAGAACAGTCTTGTCTGAAAGATCTCAAGTTTTGGGTGGGAGGAATGTTGCACTTTTTCAACACTTTTTCAGGAAACCATTTTGGTTGACCACCTTGAAATTAGACCTTCTGGTCTCACGCTAGATAGAAACATGTTTTCTTCTCTTGCGGCTTTTGCTGACCCTCTTGTGACGTTGACTTTCTTATACCTATAATTATGGACCAAACTACATCCAAGACAGGTTCTTTACATTACAGCATCTGCACTCACTTTTGGCCCCAATAGAGTGCCAGTAAGAGGGCATGAGGAACAAACCCTACCAACCCAGCTTTTTAGAGTTGTTCCTATGCTGATAACTTAGTAGTTGAGCAGACTTTGAGCATGCTTGGGTTCGTCCAAACCCATTGTGTGTGGCATTAATATATTGCTGGCTACTGAAGTTTGATGCAGCCTTAGGGAGTTCTGGAAAACATGAATACAGCCATAGGTCGTAGACTGTATCCATGTTTTCCAGGACTCCCTAGAGTCGCATCCAAGTTCAGCAGCCGCTACTGAAATGTTGCACGCTCATGTTCGAAGTTTGCTCAACCAAAACCAGGACTATTTACAGAGCTCTGTCCATGCCTCTTGCAGTTGGTAGAATCATGGTTGGCAGGTAGACCGATCTCCATTCACTATGAAAACAGCCTTTTCTGCAATGTTGCACTTTTTCAGTTGCACTTCTGGTGGACCACCTTGATATTAGACATTATGGTTTCACACAAGTTAAAAGTATGTTTTCTTCACGTACAGCTTTCAATGTCCCTCCAATAATGTTCACTTTGCTTCACCAAGTTATGGACTAGACTGCATCCAAGACAGGTTCTCCTTACATTACAGCCTTCTATGCCAACATGTAGATGCATCTGCTGTCCCTCATTGGTCCCAGTAGAGTGCCAATGAGAGGACACGAGGATCAAACCCAACTCCTTAGACTTGTTCCTGTGATCACAACTTAGTAGAGGAGCATTGACACTTCACGATTCCTGTAGAGTCCATGAGGTAATGTTGGTTTTCCAATTTTTCAATCTCTGTTTTATGATGGGGATATATTTGTGTGTGTGTGTGTGTGTGTGGGGGGGGGGGGGGGGGGGGACCAGTTTAAATAAAGCCCTGCTGTCGAGCACCCCAAAGGATTTACTTGGTAGCACATGCCTCTTAATAAATCTGGCGGACTAGGCTCCCAAGCAGGTGTAGATTTTTGCCAGCTGTAAATCATGATAGATCAGGCACTGGTTTCAGTAGACCTCTTTGGTGGACCACCTTAAAATTATACCTTCGGGTCCCACTCTAGATAGAAACATCTTTTCTTTAATGACCCTCGTGTTACATTGACTTTGCTATACCTATAACTATTGACCAAGCTACATCCAAGACAGGTTCCTCTTATGGCATCTGTAGATTGTGAGTTGGAGGGTACAAGGATCAAAACCTATCTACCCAACTCCTTAGACTTCATTCTTATGTGCACTAAAGATCTCTATGTCTATGTTCTTGTGGAACCCATTCAATGTGGGTCTTCCAATTTTGAATGCCTTTGTTTGATGTGGAGATTGTGGCAGAATTTTGGGTGTTGCCTATGTTTGTGTATGCAACCTTTATAATCCACAAACCTAGGACTGTCTCTGGAGTCCCAACCATGCTTTTCTTTTTTTTTTATTAACTCACAGAGGCCATAGGTGGTAGGTTGATGGTGGACATGTAGACTGGTCATAGGCTATGCTCCATTCACTGTAAAAGAGTATTCTCTGGAAGGTCTCACGTTTTGGATGGTGGGATATTCTGAACACTTCTTCACATTTTTAATATCTGTCTTAAAATTAGACTTCTATTTCCTACAAAGATCTTTTCTTCTAGTGGTCTCTACAGACCCTCCTGGGATTGCTATGCCCACAGGTAAGGAGCAGCCTGTCTTGGACATCTTCAGACAATATCTGGTATTCTTTGCGCGTTTTTTGCAATTTTTCTTTGTGGATTTGCGTATGGCTACTGTAAGTAGGAGAAGACAGTTTTTTCTAATGGTTTTATAGGGACATGGTTATAGACTTTGGCCCATTGGTTTAAAAGACCTGTACTCTAGAAGGGGGTGTTGCACCTTCTTACCAGTTCATCAGTGCACATGTCTAATATACATCCTTCAGGTGTGTTCCTTCATGTCTTTAATCGAACCTCTTATGATGACAAATGGATATAATTAATGGCAATGACCCACTGGGACCAATTCCACTATAGTAGCACCCACTAAATGGATAATCAGGATGGCAATTGGGATGCCAAAAATAGCTCTGTCCCACCCAGACTAAGAAAGTTTATGCAGGGACCCTGGCAGCTCTGATGAACGGCTGGGAAAATATGTGACAAGCTGCTTTCCAGCTCCTGACTGGCACTTTTGGAGACAAATTTAGCAGACCCCATTAGTGGTTATGATTCATATACAAGACTCCCTAAACACCAATAACCAAAGTATCCAAAATGGATACCGGCAGCCAAAGTGAAGTGGAAAAATTCCAATTTTGATAACATTTGTATCATCAGAACATGCGGAACAAAAAAAAAAAAGCCGGACAATTATTTAGTTTCTATATTTGCTTTCTTGGCTTTAATTATTAATTTAAGTAAATTTATTCCTTGTGTCTGTTTGTACTGAACGCAGAGACAATGGCTTCTTTGTTCCAGCCTCTTCACTAGTTACCTCCTTGTAATTGTTGTTACAAAGATGATGAGCTGTAATCTGTAGGGAGGCATAGAAATAAGTGTTCAGTTCTCTTGCAGCGCCTCATTGGGTGAAAACGTGCATTACATGGGGCCAATTGGAATCAATAAGATGACCTGTATTGTAGGGACGTGTCGGGTCGTCTTTAAAGTATAACTTCTGAGACAAGAGGGAGCAATGCCCACACACGATGACCAATAGCTGTGCCGAAGAGCAATAGGCTGGAGCCCTCTTCTGCTACCTGCTTAATCCCTATAAAGTGGCTGTCTAGTGATCAAAGTTTTTTTCTGACATCTTTCTGAGGTGGTGGTTAAAAAAAAAAAAAGTATACTCACCCCCCCCCCTTCTTCTTAGCTACTTCCTGGTTCCTCATCATGTTTTGTCCCTGCTCAACCAATCACAGTCCAGCAGTGTTCTACCTCAATCACTAATTAAGTGGCTAAGGGTACAATACATGATCAGGAACCAGGAAGTATCTGAGAGAAGTCAAGGTCAGCGCAGCGGTGGGGATTTGGGTAGGTGAGTATACCTTTTATTTACACCACTTCCAGGTATATGTAAAAAAAAAAAATTGATCCCTGGACAACCCCTTTAATTTGAGGCATGAAACACAACCAAAGGAGGAGGAGTGTCAGATCAGGTTTATCAACCTTCTATGTTTGAGGTTATTTATTTTAGTCTTTATAAACCGTACATGGTAAATGAGATGGCAAAAAAAAAAAACTTAGAGAATTATTGGCATCTGAGAGCCGCGGCGGAACATGCCGGAAGTCATGACACGTGTGTGTCCTGTATATAACCCGCTCTATTGTTCACTGGTGACAGCCCGGCCACCTTTCACCTTCCCGACTGCTGGAGTAGACACCCCTGGGACAGATCCGTCCCTCTACCTAATATTCCTCTTGTCTGTCCGTATATCTGGCTCAATCTGGCCGCACATTGAAGACCTTTTAACTCCTTCCGATAAGTTCTATCCTATGGTCCTGTGCGGCTGCTGACTGACGTTTGAGTACAGCCTCACAGCTTAAATGGGTTGGTCACCAAAACTTTTTTCTTTCATATCAACTGATGCCAGAGATTTGTAATTTACTTCTATTAAAAAATCTCCAGTCTTCCAGCACTTATCAGCTCCTGTATGCCCTGCAGGAAGTGGTATATTCTTTCCAGTGTGACACAGTGCTCTCTGCTGCCCCCTCTGTCCATGTCAGGAACTGTCCAGAGCAGCAGCAAATCCCCATAGAAATCATCTCATGCTCTCTAGATTGTAAAGAATACACCACTTCCTGCAGGACACACAGCAGTTGATAACTACTGGAAGACTTGAGATTTTTTAATAGAAGTAAATTACAAATCTCTGGCAGTTTCCGGCACCAATTGATTTACACTGATAGATGACGCATCTTCACCTCCATTATGTATCATTGCCTTTTTATGCTTTGTTTTGTCTATTTTGGGCGTGTCCAGACATATTGGGGTGGCACTGGTTAATAATATTCCTTTATAATTATATTATCATGCGTCTGGCACAGAAGGCTGTTGTGTTTATACGACTACGCTACATTCTCTACATCCGAAGGGGGTTGCTGTAGTTGCTACAGCCAAAGCCTGTCCGGGCATGATGGCAATTGTAGTATTTGCAACAACTGGGGGGCCGCAGGTTCCCCATCACTGATCTAAGCCATGGATCCTAATATATTCTCATTCACCATCCCATTGACCTTCACCTTCTGCAAGGTGTGCACAGAGTATTTAAGCACCATAGTGGGATGATGATAGAGAGGACAGGGCACTATGTGAGACGGCAAGTGTGGGAGAACGGAGACAGATGAGCACAGAGTATTTTAGGAGATGAGTGTGCAGACTTTGTGGGGGCAGAGGCTTGTCTTGATGTAGGTGAGAGGCCTTCATGTGGAGTCATGATGTAAGGAGGGGGAGGTCACAGACTAGTGGAAGGAGCAGGGTTTTGCAGCAGCACAGAGTATTTCAGTAGAGGTTTGTTAGACAGTGACCGGTTGGTTGTACATTGTCAGGTTGAGCTGTTTACAATGGAGATTGGGGGATCCTGCGTATCTCCCTCTATATTGGGTATTAGTTGTTTCCTCTTATAGAAGGTGAAGGCGACAGATCTGGTGAATTCCTTTTTTCTTGATAATTTACTCAAATGACTTCACGCTATTTATACAGCTGGGAGAAAACGTTTCCTTCAGCGCCGGCTGCAATGACCTTGAATATATTTGGATAACGTTGTTATATGCATCAAGATCTGCGGCTATTTTCATAACTGAGATTTTCCCTCTTTGTTCCTTCTGCCCTGTCTGTCCCTGAATAACACCCACTCCCACCATTCAATTACATCTTTTTTTTTTTTTTTTTGGGGGGGGGGGGGGAATCAGCAGTTGATTTTATGATCAGTTTTATTTTTGTGGCATCTAAGCGCAGTCCTATAGCTGTATGTAAGGGAGCTGACAGGGCACTGTGATGGCTAAACCCCTGTGATGTGTGAGCAGTCACCGTTCAGTCCCCAAATGTTGGGATAATACACACAGTGATGTCACAGTACAGGGATAGTACACACAGTGATGTCACAGTACAGGGATACTACACACAGTGATGTCACAGTACAGGGATAATACACAGTGATGTCACAGTACAGGGATAATACACACAGTGATGTCACAGTACAGGGGGGATAATACACACAGTGATGTCACAGTACAGGGATAATACACACAGTGATGTCACAGTACAGGGATAATACACACAATGATGTCACAGTACAGGAATAATACACACAGTGATGTCACAGTACAGGGATAATACACACAGTGATGTCACAGTGCAGGAATAATATACAGTGATGTCACAGTATAGGGATAATACACACAGTGATGTCACAGTACGGTGATAATACACAGTGATGTCACAGTAAAGGGATAATACACAGTGATGTCACAGTACAGGGATAATACACACAGTAATGTCACAGTACAGGGATAATACACACAGTGATGTCATAGTATAGGGATAATACACAGTGATGTCACTGTACAGGGATAATACACACAGTGATGTCACAGTACAGGGGGGATAATACACACAGTGATGTCACAGTACAGGGGGGATAATACACACAGTGATGTCACAGTACAGGGGGGATAATACACACAGTGATGTCACAGTACAGGGATAATACACACAGTGATGTCACAGTACAGGGATAATACACAGTGATGTCACAGTACAGGGGGGATAATACACACAGTGATGTCACAGTACAGGGATAATACACACAGTGATGTCACAGTACAGGGATAATACACACAGTGATGTCACAGTACAGGGATAATACACACAGTGATGTCACAGTACAGGGATAATACACACAGTGATGACACAGTACAGGGATAATACACACAGTGATGTCACAGTACAGGGATAATACACAGTGATGTCACAGTACAGGGATAGTACACACAGTGATGTCACAGTACAGGGATAATACACACAGTGATGTCACAGTACAGCTATAATACACAGTGATGTCACAGTACAGGGATAATACACACAGTGATGTCACAGTAAAGGGATAATACACACAGTGATGTCACAGTACAGGGATAATACACACAGTGATGTCACAGTACAGGGATAATACACAGTGATGTCACAGTACAGGGATAGTACACACAGTGATGTCACAGTACAGGGATAATACACACAGTGATGTCACAGTACAGGGATAATACACAGTGATGTCACAGTACAGGGGGATAATACACACAGTGATGTCACAGTACAGGGATAATACACACAGTGATGTCACAGTACAGGGATAATACACAGTGATGTCACAGTACAGGGATAATACACACAGTGATGTCACAGTAAAGGGATAATACACACAGTGATGTCACAGTACAGGGATAATACACACAGTGATGTCACAGTACAGGGATAATACACAGTGATGTCACAGTACAGGGATAGTACACACAGTGATGTCACAGTACAGGGATAATACACAGTGATGTCATAGTACAGGGATAATACACACAGTGATGTCACAGTACAGGGATAATACACACAGTGATGTCACAGTACAGGGATAATACACACAGTGATGTCACAGTACAGGGATTATGCACACAGTGATGTCACAGTACAGGGATACTACACACAGTGATGTCACAGTAGAGGGATAATACACAGTGATGTCACAGTACAGGGATAATACACACAGTGATGTCACAGTACAGGGATAATACACAGTGATGTCACAGTACAGGGATAATACACACAATGATGTCACAGTACAGGGATAATACATACAGTGATGTCACAGTACAGGGGGATAATACACACAGTGATGTCACAGTACAGGGGGATAATACACACAGTGATGTCACAGTACAGGGATACTACACACAGTGATGTCACAGTACAGGGATAATACACAGTGATGTCACAGTACAGGGGGGATAATACACAGTGATGTCACAGTACAGGGATAATACACACAGTGATGTCACAGTACAGGGATTATGCACACAGTGATGTCACAGTATAGGGATACTACACACAGTGATGTCACAGTACAGGGATACTACACACAGTGATGTCACAGTAGAGGGATAATACACAGTGATGTCACAGTACAGGGATAATACACACAGTGATGTCACAGTACAGGGATAATACACACAGTGATGTCACAGTACAGGGATAATACACAGTGATGTCACAGTACAGGGATAATACACAGAGTGATGTCACAGTACAGGGATAATACACAGTGATGTCACAGTACAGGGATAATACACAGAGTGATGTCACAGTACAGGGATAATACACAGTGATGTCACAGTACAGGGATAATACACACAGTGATGTCACAGTACAGGGATAATACACAGTGATGTCACAGTACAGGGATAATACACACAGTGATGTCACAGTACAGGGATAATACACACAATGATGTCACAGAACAGGGATAATGCACACAGTGATGTCACAGTACAGGGATAATACACAGAGTGATGTCACAGTACAGGGATAATACACACAGTGATGTCACAGTACAGGGATAATACACAGTGATGTCACAGTACAGGGATAATACACACAGTGATGTCACAGTACAGGGATAATACACACAGTGATGAGACAGTACAGGGATAATACACAGAGTGATGTCACAGTACAGGGATAATACACACAGTGATGTCACAGTACAGAGATAATACACACAGTGATGTCACATTGTGCTGTCTTATAGTAAGATTCTCTCTATTGCCCATAGTAACCAATCAGAGCTCAGCTTTCATGTCTCACATTGAGCTGAGCTGTGATTGGTTGCTGTGGGCAACAAACCTAGTTTTTCTTTACACAGGTTTCTATAGGGGAGATCTATCAAGCTCTTACAGTAAGATTCTCTGTGTTGCCCATAGCAACCAATCACAGCTCCGCTTTCATTTTACCACTGCAATGTGAGACATGTAAGCTGAGCTCTGATTGGTTACTATGGGCAATAAAGAGAATCTGACTATAATACAGCACCATAAATCTCTCCTTATGTGTTTTGGGACATTTTCTACCTTTTCAGAAACCTTAGGCCTTATTCACAGTCATAAGTGTTTTTCCCGGTCCGCGTAAAGGTTTTTTACTTCATGGTCCGTGCAGTTTGGTCAGGAAATGTATCAAGTGCGTCCGTATCCACATCTGCATCCATATAAAATCTTGCACTTGTTAAAAAAAAATAAAATAAAAAATTTTCTCTGATTTGATCCACGTGTTTCTTGGACGTCACGGATGACTTGTATTGGCTAATCCATTCCGTGATCACGTCCGAGTTATGACGTCCTATTATTTCCTGGCACAGATCACAGCACAGATCGTCTGAATAGACTCATAGATTTCAATGGCCCCTAAAATTGTCCGTGGTTGTGCATCTGCGTTCACGGACAATTTCATGGACCGCGTGACTTCAGCTACAGAGTATTAAAAACCGGCTCCTCAGTCCAAATAAATGGAGTTTTATCATGTGTTTGTGTGTATAGTGTGTTTCATGCCTTATCATGATTTTACATAGGACTGCAGGTAACTTGCCTCAATATACAAAAATGACATCACCTAAAACATCTTCATATACAGCTCTCTGATACATCTATATCTTCATATACAGCTCTCTGATACATCTATATCTTCATATACAGCTCTCTGATACATCTATATCTTCATATACAGCTCTGTGATACATCTATATATACTGCTCTGTGATACATCTATATCTATATATACAGCTCTGATACATCTATATATATACAGCTCTCTGATACATCTATATATATACATCTATATATACTGCTCTGTGATACATCTATATCTATATATACAGCTCTCTGATACATCTATATATATACTGCTCTCTGATACATCTATATATATACAGCTCTCTGATACATCTATATATACTGCTCTGTGATACATCTATATCTATATATGCTGCTCTCTGATACATCTATATCTACATATACAGCTCTCTGATACATCTATATATACAGCTCTCTGATACATCTATATCTCCATATACAGCTCTCTGATACATCTATATATACTGCTCTCTGATACATCTATATATACTGCTCTCTGATACATCTATATATACTGCTCTCTGATACATCTATATCTCCATATACAGCTCTCTGATACATCTATATCTATATAAACTGCTCTCTGATACATCTATATATACTGCTCTGTGATACATCTATATCTATATATATAGCTCTCTGATACATCTATATATACTGCTCTCTGATACATCTATATATACTGCTGTGTGATACATTTATATCTATATATACAGCTCTCTGATACATCTATATCTATATATACTGCTCTCTGATACATCTATATATACAGCTTTCTGATACATCTATATCTATATATACTGCTCTCTGATACATCTTCTATATCTATATACAGTATACAGCTCTCTGATACATCTTCTATATCTATATATACAGCTCTCTGATACATCTATATCTCCATATACTGCTCTCTGATACATCTATATCTATATATACTGCTCTCTGATACATCTATATATACTGCTCTGTGATACATCTATATCTATATATACTGCTCTCTGATACATCTTCTATATCTATATACAGTATACAGCTCTCTGATACATCTTCTATATCTATATATACAGCTCTCTGATACAGGTTTATAGCCCATTATGTCAGTAAATATACTGCGCTCCTATTGTGTAGCCGATATTCTCAGCTTTCCCACAGCTCCTGGCTTTGACAGTGCCGATAACCTGGCCGCCGCCGTGCCTATCTGAATGGGGCATTGATGCTGGCTATCGCTCTATGATCTGGTGACCGGGCGCAGCAATGGTCTCTTGTATTGCGGTGTCACCCGCCGGACACAGGACTTGTGTATGTGAACACTTTATATACGAGCCTTTGTGGCACTGGCCTAGTCAATGCCCTCTTTTTGGTGGCTTGCACGCAGACTGCTCCTCGTACTGTCTCCATTCCCCTTCCTGTCCTGTGCTCCTTACCTCGTAAAATATACAGTAGCTGGCATTGTTTCCGCTGCGCTAAACCTATCACTTCCCTGACAGGGGTTTTGGCTGCTCCCCCCTCCTCTCTCCCTCTGCTACCTGTATTGCGGTGACTCGCGTCTCCCATACTTCTCCGCTGATCCCTGATTGGCCACTCTCCAGCCCAAACATCCCTATCCCACTTCAAGTGACACACAGCCATCAAAGGGCCAATCCCCCCCCTTAATCCTTAGTGTTTAATGCTATGACCCCGCGACCTGTGATAGGATATTCCAGGTCCATTTTTCGGGAATGTTTTTGGCTGCTCCCCCCTTCTGCATCGTCTTAAGCCGTTCCCAGCCCCGGAGCCTCGACCGGCGCCCCGCACTCCCCTCTCTGCTTCCTTATCTGTCCCCTTCCAGCTGCTCTCCGGGCGGAGGGTAATAAGGGGTCTGGACGCTGGGTCTGACAGGCAGGCGCTTTCACCTCACGGCTAACCAGAGTTATTTTTGCATGAATACAGGGGAGTGTCTCACCTTTTATTATGTTTGTTTTTCTGTTTGTGCGTGCTCGGGTATTTTTAGTTTTAAAAGACGGAAAAAAAAAATTGGTGAAAAGTCCCCCTTCTTACACAGGGCCTGCTCTCAGTCGGATTTCGACGGTAGGTCCCTATGGACTCCGAACCTGAGAGTCAGGTTTCTCAATAAAACGGCGGGGCTCTGTCCCCAGCAGCAGCAGCCAGACCAGGAGTATGGAGCAGGCTGGGGCCAGACTCTGAAAAGCCCTTCATCTCCCCTCATAAAGCCGCAAAGGTGATGTGCGCATGGGACCGCTCCTGAGAACGGCCCCGGAGAACACAAAACCTAATCACTAGATTTCCTCCGCAGTCAGCTACTGGTGCGGAGAGGACGGGGTTAAAACTCCTTCCAGTAGTAATTTAACTATCAGTCCGAGCGCAAAATTGCAGCTACAGCCGGGTTCACACTGCGTTCTTGCAGTCCGTTTAACACATCACATTTTTGTGTATGTTTTATAATGAAATGCACTGGAAAAACAGATCCAAACAGATTGCACACAATTGCATCCGTTTTTTTTCCCCATAAAATGTATATGTGTAACGGACTGCAAAAACGCAGTGTGAACCCAGCCTTACAAAAGCTGAACCCACAGCTGGAAACTTATTCAAGTGTGCAGCGTGTACATGACACCAGGCCAAAGGCTGTGGCTGATAACAGGCAGCAATAGATTGCGGTCAGATGCTCAGAGCACTAGGGCCTTGTTCACACGTCTTTGCACTAGTTTTCAAAATTGGTTTCAAAATCGGATGCGGATTTTGATGCAGAATTCACAGGTTTTACTGCAGCTTTTTAAAGTTGATTTTGGTGGTAATAGACTATGAGGAAATGTGTGCAAATAAGTCCGGGAGTCCGGGCAAGTTCACACAGTGTGTAAATCCACGTCTGAAACCCATGTAGTTTCAGACACTGAAAAGGGAGTGGAGTATCACATGACTGCAGGATCTGACTACACAGGGCTTGTTTGTAGTCTGTTACTATGGTTACACATACGCCTGTATAAGAGCTGTACACATGAAACAGTAGCAAACTTTTTTTTTTTTTATATAGTAGCTATTTTAGGTACATTAAATTAGTAAATTAAAAAAAAAATTGCAAAAGTTTATGCACCCTGTAAGTTATAATTTGTATAGGTTGCCGCCTTGAGAGTGAGCTGTGACCGCGCTGAGGCACATGGACATCTCTCCTGACCCGGGGGGCGATTCCCACGCGGCCGTTTGCAGTTAATGGGTTTTCAACACTTAGTAAAACGTGTGAAATTTCCATGTGTGTAATCTGTTAATGTCCTCAGGTGCCAAAAATAACATATAATATTCTAGAACACGCTAAAAAGCTGCTGACAGGCGTCCGAGCCTGAGCTGCAGCCTGAGCAGGACGTGGATTCCCCCTAAAGTTTTAAAAGAGTCGCTAATCCCAAAGTTGGCCTCTTATAATGGTGTGTTATAGTGCTGCCACATGATGCCAGTCACTTACATGGACATACAGTAAAGGAATCTGACCACGCACCTGCGCTATAAAGTAAAACACTTTCACAGTCTACTGCACTGATACATTGTAGTAAACCTACTGTGACCGAGAGAAGGCTTTTACCCTCCTAATGCAAGCAAGAACGTGTCTATTCACTGACAGCAAGCAGAGATGTGAGGAACTGTAAACGCTGAGAGACTTCTACCGGAGAAACAGGAGAGCACTCAGATATATACAGATATAGCAGAGCTGAATTACTTCTTGTATCATTATAGTCATAAAAGCACAAAGAACACAAGGTTAAATTATATCAGGTAACAAACCCGCCTCTGCTACATATCTACAACTGGGAATAAGAATGGAACCCGCCTCTGCTACATATCTACAACTGGGAATAAGAATGGAACCCGCCTCTGCTACATCTCTATAACTGGGAATAAGAATGGAACCCGCCTCTGCTACATCTCTATTACTGGGAATAAGAATGGAACCCGCCTCTGCTACATCTCTATTACTGGGAATGGGAATGGAACCCGCCTCTGCTACATCTCTATTACTGGGAATAAGAATGGAACCCGCCTCTGCTACATCTGTATTACTGGGAATGAGAATTGAACCTGCCTCTGCTACATCTCTATAACTGCGAATAAGAATGGAATCCGCCTCTGCTACATTTCTATTACTGGGAATGGGAATGGAACCCGCCTCTGCTACATCTCTATTACTGGGAATGAGAATGGAACCCGCCTCTGCTACATCTCTATTACTGGGAATAAGAATGGAACCCGCCTCTGCTACATCTCTATAACTGGGAATAAGAATGGAACCCGCCTCTGCTACATCTCTATTACTGGGAATAAGAATAGAACCCGCCTCTGCTACATCTCTATTACTGGGAATAAGAATGGAACCCGCCTCTGCTACATCTCTATAACTGTGAATAAGAATGGAACCCGCCTCTGCTACATCTCTATTACTGGGAATGGAACCCGCCTCTGCTACATCTCTATTACTGGGACTGAGAATGGAACCCGCCTCTGCTACATCTCTATTACTGGGAATGGGAATGGAACCCGCCTCTGCTACATCTCTATTACTGGGAATAAGAATGGAACCCGCCTCTGCTACATCTGTATTACTGGGAATGAGAATGGAACCCGCCTCTGCTACATCTCTATTACTGGGAATAAGAATGGAACCCGCCTCTGCTACATCTGTATTACTGGGAATGAGAATGGAACCCGCCTCTGCTACATCTCTATAACTGTGAATAAGAATGGAACCCGCCTCTGCTACATCTCTATAACTGGGAATGAGAATGGAACCCGCCTCTGCTACATCTCTATAACTGTGAATAAGAATGGAACCCGCCTCTGCTACATCTCTATTACTGGGAATGAGAATAGAACCCGCCTCTGCTACATCTCTATAACTGGGAATGAGAATGGAACCCGCCTCTGCTACATCTCTATTACTGGGAATGAGAATGGAACTTGCCTCTGCTACATCTCTATAACTGGGACTGAGAATGGAACCCGCCTCTGCTACATCTCTATTACTGGGAATAAGAATGGAACCCGCCTCTGCTACATCTCTATTACTGGGAATGAGAATGGAACCCGCCTCTGCTACATCTGTATTACTGGGAATGAGAATGGAACCCGCCTCTACTACATCTCTATAACTGTGAATAAGAATGGAACCCGCCTCTGCTACATCTCTATTACTGGGAATGAGAATGGAACTTGCCTCTGCTACATCTCTATTACTGGGACTGAGAATGGAACCCGCCTCTGCTACATCTCTATTACTGGGAATGAGAATGGAAGCCGCCTCTGCTACATCTCTATTACTGGGAATGAGAATGGAAGCCGCCTCTGCTACATCTGTATTACTGGGAATGAGAATGGAACCCGCCTCTGCTACATCTCTATTACTGGGAATGAGAATGGAACCCGCCTCTGCTACATCTCTATTACTGGGAATGAGAATGGAACCCGCCTCTGCTACATCTCTATTACTGGGAATGAGAATGGAACCCGCCTCTGCTACATCTCTATTACTGGGAATGAGAATGGAACCCGCCTCTGCTACATCTCTATAACTGCGAATAAGAATGGAACCCGCCTCTGCTACATCTCTATAACTGTGAATAAGAATGGAACCCGCCTCTGCTACATCTCTATTAATGGGAATGAGAAAGGAACCCGCCTCTGCTACATCTCTATAACTGGGACTGAGAATGGAACCCGCCTCTGCTACATCTCTATAACTGCGAATAAGAATGGAACCCGCCTCTGCTACATCTCTATTACTGGGAATGAGAATGGAACCCGCCTCTGCTACATCTCTATAACTGTGAATAAGAATGGAACCCGCCTCTGCTACATCTCTATTACTGGGAATGAGAATGGAACCCGCCTCTGCTACATCTCTATAACTGTGAATAAGAATGGAACCCGCCTCTGCTACATCTCTATTACTGGGAATAAGAATGGAACCCGCCTCTACTACATCTCTATTACTGGGAATGAGAATGGAACCCGCCTCTGCTACATCTCTATTACTGGGAATGAGAATGGAACCCGCCTCTGCTACATCTCTATTACTGGGAATGAGAATGGAACCCGCCTCTGCTACATCTCTATTACTGGGACTGAGAATGGAACCCGCCTCTGCTACATCTCTATTACTGGGAATAAGAATGGAACCCGCCTCTGCTACATCTCTATTACTGGGAATGAGAATGGAACCCGCCTCTGCTACATCTGTATTACTGGGAATGAGAATGGAACCCGCCTCTACTACATCTCTATAACTGTGAATAAGAATGGAACCCGCCTCTGCTACATCTCTATTACTGGGAATGAGAATGGAACTTGCCTCTGCTACATCTCTATTACTGGGACTGAGAATGGAACCCGCCTCTGCTACATCTCTATTACTGGGAATGAGAATGGAAGCCGCCTCTGCTACATCTCTATTACTGGGAATGAGAATGGAAGCCGCCTCTGCTACATCTGTATTACTGGGAATGAGAATGGAACCCGCCTCTGCTACATCTCTATTACTGGGAATGAGAATGGAACCCGCCTCTGCTACATCTCTATTACTGGGAATGAGAATGGAACCCGCCTCTGCTACATCTCTATTACTGGGAATGAGAATGGAACCCGCCTCTGCTACATCTCTATTACTGGGAATGAGAATGGAACCCGCCTCTGCTACATCTCTATAACTGCGAATAAGAATGGAACCCGCCTCTGCTACATCTCTATAACTGTGAATAAGAATGGAACCCGCCTCTGCTACATCTCTATTAATGGGAATGAGAAAGGAACCCGCCTCTGCTACATCTCTATAACTGGGACTGAGAATGGAACCCGCCTCTGCTACATCTCTATAACTGCGAATAAGAATGGAACCCGCCTCTGCTACATCTCTATTACTGGGAATGAGAATGGAACCCGCCTCTGCTACATCTCTATAACTGTGAATAAGAATGGAACCCGCCTCTGCTACATCTCTATTACTGGGAATGAGAATGGAACCCGCCTCTGCTACATCTCTATAACTGTGAATAAGAATGGAACCCGCCTCTGCTACATCTCTATTACTGGGAATAAGAATGGAACCCGCCTCTACTACATCTCTATTACTGGGAATGAGAATGGAACCCGCCTCTGCTACATCTCTATTACTGGGAATGAGAATGGAACCCGCCTCTGCTACATCTCTATTACTGGGAATGAGAATGGATCTGTTTTACCTTTTAGTTTTTGCACTGCACCTCCCTGAAACAGGACAACATGTAGATTTAGCTGTAGTCCTATGTAACTAGTGTGACAAACCCGACTCTGCTACGTATATGTTGTAACCTTTAATAGTTCTACATCCCGGAATTTTGCATCTGCCCCATTGCTGCAGATTTTTATTTTTTGAGAACCCTTTGATGTAACAGTAGTAAGCTGGCATACAGACCCATACCCCCCACCCCCCACGGATCGGTGTCAATCATCTCTATTGATGTACATTAATTTTATAAAAAAATCCAGATAAACTACAACCTATTATTTGTGATGCAGAAAGTGGCCGGAGGACTGTGAATAGGAGGTTATCCTGTATATTGAACATAATACACACTTGTAGTACAGCACTGTAAATATTTTCCGCCCCCACCGACTGTTGCGGTGGCACCTCTGTGACAGGGTGCCGTGCTGCCGCAGCAGTCTGATTTGCTCGGTTGGCATCGGGGGTCCCCGCTCTCTTCCTATACTGTGTTTCCCAGATGTTTCATGTCAGCCCTGACCATGGAGAGCAGGTCCGGCCCGTGCCAAGCCACAGTCAGCTGAGATCTGGAGACTGAAATGTACATATTTTGGTCATCCAGGAAGCGGCATATTTTAAGGTGAAGACTTTCAATCCCCCCGTTGTTATGAGGGGTTCACGGCCTCCGGCTACCTAAGAAGGTGCTCTCTTTTCTTCCACGGCTCTGACCTACTTAGCGAGATCTGATTGCTGGCAATAAATCTCCCGGCCCAGCCCCCCCCTCACCCTCTGTGCATTCAGCCTCCATGAAGAGTTCCACCTTGCTTGTCAGGTTCCTCGCGTTTTATAAGAGGACACCAAGATGATACTAAGGTCAGGTCTGCTCCTTACACAGCAGCAGCAAGACCCCCCCAAATACTTAAGTTTATTACGATAAGAGGAAATTTACTATTATATCACAGACATCCTGGATGATAAAGGGTTAATCTTCATATTGCTCCAATACATCTAAAATTAAAAACTGAAAAAAATTGGCTCATAATCTTGATTAAAAATGTCCAACGTTTTTGTGTGTATCCATGGTAACAGACTACACACACACTGTGTAGTCTGATCCCACAGCTGCACCATTTATTATGATGAAAAGGAAACTAAGGGAGGGGAGCGTTTACACAGACCAATTTATCTGACAGGTTTTTTAAGCCAAAGCCAGGAACAGACATAAAGGAAAGGCTAAAAATTCTCCTCTTTTCAAATCCATTCCTGGCTTTGGCTTAAAAAAATCTGCCAGATAAATAAAAACACACCATTACATTCCACTGCAGGATCAGACTACAGGGTTTGTTTGTTTGTAGTCTGTTACCATGGAGACACAGATTTAAAGTAGTATACAGATTAGTAGTTGTATACAAGAAGAAACAAAAATGTTTCATACAAAATACTTGCAAGGTGTTTGTTCCATTTTTTATTTCAGTTCTTCAGTCCATATAGAATAAAACATTTTGTAATGTTGCTTATAACCTTAATTTTAAAAAAAATCACTACAATGCTGCAGATGAAGCCAGCCAGGAATTGGTTTACATCAGCCGTCTTAGAAGGGAGGGGGAGGAGGGGAGACAGAGAGAACGGCTCACACACAGATTTTTGTGTCTTCAGCAGAAAGCAGCAGCTGAGAACTGGGGGAAGGAGACTGAATAGATAATAACAAGTATGGAAGGAATTGTTAGCCTCACCATGGGCAGCAACATATCAAAAGTTATGTTTGAGCAGAATACCCCTTTAATCAAGACTTTGCAAGGTTGTTTCATTTCATTGCTCCAATACATATAAAACTAAAATTTGTGGAGCTTTGAAAATTCTTTTGATTAAAAAACAGTTTTCTGTACACAGCTCCTATGCAGAACCACACGTCTCCTGGGTTGCAGGCTACAAGCAAACCCTGTGTAGTCTAATCCTGTCATCATATCTTGCTCTTTGCAGCTCTTTACTGTCTGTAGATTGTGAGGAAGCGGCAGAGGGAAACATGACTGCAGGATCAGACTACTACTAAGGTTTACTTGTAGTCTGTTACCATGGTGACACACAGCTCTAGCACTATTGGCTGGTTGGCTTAGTGCATGATGGGAGTTGTAGTTTTGCAACAGCTGGAGAGCCTTGGTTTTCTATGCACTGACAGCAAGCAGAGAGTGTGAAATTGTTGCAAGAAGGTTGTTCATACCTTTTGGTCATACAGGGAATAAACCTGTTAATGTTGTGGATCAGGAGCGCCCCGGCCGCTGAGGAGCTGCCCGGTAGGATTAGCAGCCGACGCGGGATTACTGGATATTACAGGGTTTAGGATACGGTTACTTTAGGAAATGAAGGCTCAGGATTAGTGAGCGCTCACTTACAGCCCTCGCCCACCACTTCCCTACTGGAATCTGTGGAAGGTGGCCAGCCTAGTGAGTGTGGGTGACTGTGCCCCCTGGCACACTGTGCGTATGGCTTGCTAGGGGCTGTAGCCAGGGCCTGCTGAACCTAGTCACTCCCCGAAGGAAGATAAACATGTAGGCACTGAAAGATTCCTTCATCGCTGCTCGCTGCCTCACAGCCTGCCAGGAATGACACCCTCCGGGAAGAAAGGCCGGCTTGTGATGGAGCTGAGAAGGGAGAGCGAGCGGCTATGGCGTTCCTGCAATCCCTGACATACAAGTGTACAGCAACAAGTGGCAGACAATAGGAGTCCCCATCACCCGGAGGAACTCCAACACCTAGAACTGAGCGTGAGGTCACACATCTGCTCTAAATGGAAGCCCTGAAATTTTCTCCTATAATGATCCGTTTACATGAAGTGATAATGCGCCCAATCGATCGTTTAACGATTTTGAAGCAACAATTTTGTTCTTATAACGATCAGCGTTTAGACGAATAAATCGTTAGAAAAATCGTTATTGTGATCGTTTTTAAGATCGCTTAAGCCCATCTCACACACAAGGTCCTAATCCACGGAACGATTATCGCTGTATTCGGCCGATAATCGTCCCGTGGAATAGGAGGCAACGATCAGCCGACATCGTTCATGTCGGCTGATCGTTGAAGTCATTTGTCTTTCAACATGTTGAAAGACAAACGACTTATATAGCAGCGGTCTGCTGCTGTCGCTCTGCGGAATAGGAGGTGGCAGACCGCCGCTATATCCTATGGGCTGCCTGGACGATCAGCAATCGCTCGGGCAGCCCCCACGCCCCCCAGACTTACCCACTCACAGCGCTCGTTTGCTCCTCAGAGTCGGGCCGTGTAATACGGCCTATAGGGTGACTCTGTGAAAGACTGTTTACACGAAGCGATCTGCGAATTTTTAGCAAACAACCAAGGACGATTTGAGAACATGTTGAGGATCACAATGAACGATTTCTCACTTGTCGCTTGATTGTTCACACGAGTCGATTATCGCTTAAATGCGATCGTTATTGCGAAAATTTGAGCGATAATCATTCCGTGTAAACGCACCATAACTTAAAAGGGTTGTCCAGGATTAGAAAAACATGGCTGCTTTCTTCCAGAAACATTACCACTCCAGTGTGTGTTCTGCAGCTCTGTTTGGTTTAAGTGAATGAAGCCAGGTTGTAATACCGCACACAACCTGAGGATGGGGGGGCTTCTGTAAATTTATTTTTTTGTAAACCTGGATAAACCTTTAAAGCTGCTATAGCCGTCTCTGGAACAGCAGAGTGACAAACACCATGGCCGACATTACAGTTTGCTTTGCATCAGTGTTCCTTCCATCTGTGAATCTCCAGCTGTTCCAAAACTACAACTCCCAGCATGTCCTGATGACCCCAAGCTGTGTGACATACAAAATGGCTGCCACTACAGCTTGATCCACAACCTGTGGCTCTTCAGC
The DNA here is from genome assembly GCF_027789765.1 of Dendropsophus ebraccatus. Lineage (NCBI taxonomy): Eukaryota > Metazoa > Chordata > Amphibia > Anura > Hylidae > Dendropsophus > Dendropsophus ebraccatus. The sequence continues at coordinate 11,237,773 of NC_091462.1, read as the reverse complement.
TGAGGCAAATCTGCAACTCCTATCATGTCGGCTGTCGGAGCATGCTGGAGGTTTTAGCTATAGTACAGTTGGAGAGCCACATGTTAGGGCTTAGGGCATGATGGGGGTTGTAGTTTTAATCTCTGGGGAGTGTTAGGTTGAAGACGCTGCTCAATGTATGATGGGAGTTGTAATTATCAAAACTTGGAGAACCATATGTATAATTATACTCTAGGCCCATCCAGAGCTGCAGGAATGGCCACCCCAACCCCCACATCTATCTCTGATCAGTCCCATCCAGAGCTGCATTCACAATTCTGCTGACTGGGCCTTTTCACACTGGTCGATTATCAGCAATAAGTGTTGCTAGAAAGGCTCATTCAGACGACGAGTGTGTGAAGAATTGTCATTGATCAGCCTAGGAGCGTGAAAATGCCTGATCCTCGGCTGATCGCAGCTTTTGAGCAGCCATAAAAATGGTAGTCTACCTGCCACACATCCTACCTGCCATACACATGTAAACAGGAGATGTTTGACCCATAGCAATGTTTTTATAATGGCTGCATGAAGGATACAGTGATTGTTTGTGCAGCCCGGTAACTCAATTAGTTGCTCTGATCTCGCTGATCAGCTTCCATAGACTGCTATGCTAGAGTGATATAGAAGACTGAACAGTCAGGCTATTGGGCAGTGGCCAGGAGCCCAGTTACTTAGACCCCCATAGCCCCCATTCTATCTGTCACTAGTTTCAACCCTTGTGCCCAGGACCCGGCCTCCCCTTGTGCCCAGGACCCGGCCTCCCCTTGTGCCCAGGACCCGGCCTCCCCTTGTGCCATGCTGCTGTTGGGCACAGACATATTCTCACACAGGAGGGCCCTGATCTTTCTGCCAGTTTTGTGTTGAGCAGAGACTGATGGGCAGATCTCTTTGTGGTCAGCAGATGATCAGAGACAGAAGCCCCGGGGAGACGTCTATCGGTCATCGGTGTCTCGAGCCTATGTCAGCCCAACGGCCACTTCAAACAGGACGCAGCGCTGGGGTGGCGAGGACGCAGCGGCCTTCAAAGTTTTGTTTGAGAAATTTGTTTTCTTGTTTTGGATAAATATAAATCTGGGAGAATATTTTTAGATTTGTGGGGTCAGCGACTGCGGTATAGACCAAGGGGGCACATATTTATAGAGGCGAAGACTGGATTATAAGGAAGGTGGCACATCCATGTATACAGTGACCTCACCAGCAGAATAGTGAGTGCAGCTCTGGAATATAATACAGGATGTAACTCAGGATCAGTAATGTAATGTATGTACACAGTGACCCCACCAGCAGAATAGTGAGTGCAGCTCTGGAGTATAATACAGGATGTAACTCAGGATCAGTAATGTATGTACACAGTGACCTAACCAGCAGAATAGTGAGTGCAGCTCTGGAGTATATAACAGGATATAACTCGGGATCAGTTTTTCACAACTGTCAAGATCTCTGCTTGCTGTCAGTCACTAGAGGCTCCCAGTGGATACAAATCTGTCCATGACATTACAGTAGTAGTAGAGCCATGTAACCGTGTGATCATCATTTCTCTCTGTTGGGGTGAACAATCATGGTTCTTATTGTCTGCAGTAAGTAGCGATGTGAAAAGCTGTGAGGAGTTGTAACAGAAAGTGCATTGGAGAAGTGTATACATGTGTTTGTTATACTATTATATATAGTTATAATATTTATTTGCCGCCTCTGGAAAACATCATGTATTAGAGCCCAGCATGGATCCCCTCACAAAGCAGCAGCGGAGAGTACAGAGGGCGGGGGGGGGGGGGGGGGGGGGGAGCAGACCCCACAGCCGACCCCACAGCCGACCCCACAGCCGGTTACCTGTACACGCAGCCTTATTAATCCTGACTGGGCGACTGCACCAATCACAGTAACTAATCCCTAATGTCAACCCCCTAGAAACAATGCATACATCTCCGCAGGCTGATGTGGCCAACCATACGGGATTGTCCTGCTAAGATGAATGACTCGCTTGTATTTGGCCCCATGGCTACCCCTCAGTACTAATGGACTTTATTCACAGCTGTGCCAAATGCAGAACCCATCAGTATAGAAATTAGATTGTAAGCTCTTGGGGCGCAGGGCTGTGTGAGAAAGACATGGCTAATGTATATGTAAAGGAAATGTATTGCAGGATGTTACCAATAAGATATGGCCCACAGACGGGACAATGTGCAGGGACACACTGGTAAATAGTGGCACATACCGTGTATCCCTGAGAATAAGACAGTCTCTTATATTTATTTTTGCTCCTAGGTCTTATTTTCAGGGGATGTCTTAGTTTTCCATGAAGAAGAATTCACATGTCACATCCACAGCAGGGACAGTGTATGGTATGATGGCTTCCAGCCACCAGGGGGAGCACACTTGTACAGCACAGCAGGGACAGCGTACAGTATGGCGGCAGGTGATATACCGCTCTACATCTGGCAGTAGGGGAAACAATGGATGGGGGCAGCTGACAAGCCTCTTGATGCCTTGCCTGCACAATTACAAGTGACGGACGTGTAAGGTAACATCAGGGTTGGCGGCAGGTAACGGTCTCCATGTCCTGCATGCAGCTGCTCTGCTACGGACGGTGAAGGCAGGAGACAGCAGCAGTGGGCTAAAAAGAATCCCAGCTACATGCCCTGGTGTTCTGTGTGGTGGGCATGCTTCAAACATAAACCTTTGCTGTGTCTTACCTTTGGGGGAGGCCTTATATTTATCAATTCAGCAAAACCTCTACTAGGTCTTATTTTTGGGGAACCAGGTAGCTGTCAGTTTATTCCTACATTTCCAGGAGGAATAACAGATTAATATGTCAGATATATGTTGTATATGTGTCCTATATCTGCCTATAGTATGCAGCTATACACAGTGCAGAAGATGGATACAACAAATTCATATAAAGATTAGTAACTTTCCTCCAATAGCCGCTCCACACTTTTCCGCAGGTTGTGAGTGGTATTGCAGATAAGCCCCTTTCACTTTATTGGAACGGACTCGCAATACCACACACAAGGGCATGCTGGGAGTTGTAGTTTTGCAGCAGCTGGAGGGCCATGGCTGGGAGCATTGCTATAGTCTATAGCAATAGTCACCAATCCATTGGTCTCCAGAAGTGTGTCAGGGCATGCTGGGAGTTGTAGTTTTACACCAGGTTGGAGGATAGCCTTGCACTTTCCGTATCCTTTCACTTCTTCTTTAGTTCATTGGGTTCGGCTCTGTGTAACTCGGCCGTCAGCAGTTCATTTGTCTAATGATTTATAGTAAAATGTTAAGCGGATTGTGGAGTAGAAGACTGTGACTTATAGGTTACCGTGCCACAGGAGGACAGTGCCAGCGGGGAGCTGTGCCCGGCAAAGATCAAAGGGCTGTGGCATCAGGTAGCAGTGATTCAGCAGAACGGGCAATGCCATGCAGTCTGTGCGGAGTGCCAGGGAACGGATCAACATCACGAGGAACAGGAACGATCAGGGTATCGCTATATGTGTGCTTGTTGTCAGTGAATAAGATCATTGTTCACATTAGGGAGCAGTAAACCCCTATATACAGTAGCCAGGTCTCAGATGAATTATTGGATATATCTGTGCCCTGTATAGACAATGCTGGTAAGGTTACAACCATTGTCAGCAGCTGCACAGATCTTTGCTGCAGTTTATCATCATACACTGTGCACGGCCTACACTGACACCAGACTCATACACTGTGCATGGCCTACACTGACACCAGACTCATACACTGTGCATGGCCTACACTGACACCAGACTCATACACTGTGCATGGCCTACACTGACACCGGACCAATACACTGTGCACGGCCTACACTGACACCGGACTCATACACTGTGCACGGCCTACACTGACACCGGACTCATACACTGTGCACGGCCTACACTGACACCGGACTCATACACTGTGCACGGCCTACACTGACACCGGACTCATACACTGTGCACGGCCTACACTGACACCAGACTCATACACTGTGCATGGCCTACACTGACACCAGACTCATACACTGTGCACGGCCTACACTGACACCGGACTCATACACTGTGCATGGCCTACACTGACACCGGACTCATACACTGTGCACGGCCTACACTGACACCGGACTCATACACTGTGCACGGCCTACACTGACACCGGACTCATACACTGTGCACGGCCTACACTGACACCGGACTCATACACTGTGCACGGCCTACACTGACACCGGACTCATACACTGTGCATGGCCTACACTGACACCGGACTCATACACTGTGCATGGCCTACACTGACACCGGACTCATACACTGCACGGCCTACACTGACACCAGACTCATACACTGCACGGCCTACACTGACACCAGACTCATACACTGTGCATGGCCTCCACTGACACCGGACTCATACACTGTGCATGGCCTCCACTGACACCAGACTCATACACTGTGCATGGCCTACACTGACACCAGACTCATACACTGTGCATGGCCTACACTGACACCAGAGAAAAACTGTGTGACCTTACCGTTACAGCTGCACAGTCCTCTCTATCCCCCTCCCTGCACTCATATCTATAATCATAGAGATAACTGTATGACTATATACAGATACAGCTGCACAGTCCTCTCTGTCCCCTCCCTGCACTCATATCTATAATCATAGAGATAACTGTGCGACCATATACAGTTACAGCTGCACAGTCCTCTCTATCTCCACCTTACAGGGATCAGTATCCAGGCCAGGTTCTTTCTCCCGTGTCATATAGATGAGATATTGCATTGATCAGGATGCAGCGCAGCAGAGTGCGGGGACTGTGCAGTTCTCAGGCCGGGGGACTCTGGGACAGCTCCATGGCTGGTAGTAATAGCCGCTGGGTTTGCGTTAATGCATTAGCCGCGGTGTATAACGCTCCTGGCTGTGGCCGACAGGTGAGGAGGAGTTAATCTTCCCGCAGTGGTGAAAATAGCCGAGAGCGGAGATGGATTTTAATGTTGCGAAGAGATACTGGAATAAGGGGGAAAGCAAGGCCCAAAATACTCCTCTCATGCAGCCCAGAGGACACATTAGTGTAAGACGGCGGCTTTAATGTGGGAAATGGAAGGGTAGAAGCTGTTCTGTGCCCGGCCCTGATATCTATGATGTAAGCGCTGGCACTGTGCACACTGCCGGCAATCTGACTGGCTGTCTGTGACCGCAGGATGAGGCCTCATGTCTGCAGTCAGGTCATTGCGATGAAGCTGGGCCTGCGGTTGTGCCATCACTGCCACTTACACGTATAGGGGCACTGGGGGTCACGCTACACTACAGCAGATCCTGTGCCGACACATTCATTTCTAAACATTGGGTCACTTAGCAGGGCCACTCCAGCAAAAATCAACTCATTTCTAATCAACTGGCATCAGAAAAAGTGCCAGAGATTATTTACCTGTATAAAAAAATAATCTCAAATCAGTACTTTTCAGTACTTATCAGCTGCTGTATGTCCTGCAGGAGAGGTTTTCTATGGGGATTTGCTGCTGCTCTAGACAGTTCCTGACATGGACAGAGGTGGCAGCAGAGAGCAATGTGTCAGACTAGAAAAAATCAGCTGCTGTATACCCTGCAGGAAGTGGTGTATAAGTAATAGAGTCCCCCTTTAAATAATGAGGTAACAACACTCATAGGCCCCTTATACCCCGGGATCTGAGTGCTACCTGCAGTTGCTGATTGTAGACATTATTGATGAGGTCAGTATACATGCCGGGGTCTGGACTGGAGACTCCATGGACCGACAGTGTCCTACAGTCTGTCCACTCAGAATAAGTGCTGCAACATTCTTGGCTTCTTAGGCTAGGTTCACACTGCGTTTTTGCAATCCGTTTTTTTGCAAGAAACGGATTCATTTGTGTGCACCCATTTTGATCAGTTTTTCCATTGACTTCCATTGTAAAAAAAACGGATCCTATTTTTTTAACGGACACAAAAGTAGTGTCAGATACATTTTTGTGTATCCGTTTTTGTTTTTTTTTACAATGGAAGTCAATGGAAAAACGGATCAAAACAGATGCACACAAATGCATCCGTTTTTTACAAAAAAACGGATTTCAAAAACGCAGTGTGAACCTAGCCTTAAAGGGCAATTGCAGATCAGCGTGTCCTGAAGTCCTTTACCACCCTTCTAGCAGTCACTGCACACATGATGGTGCGGACACAGACTCCTCCAGCCTTCTGCCTTATCACTTCTTGTTACGTCTTTTGCACAACCTTGAATGATTGTTTGTAGCCGAGCGTCAGAGGAAACATCTTACAGCGTTATCTTTGTTCCCCAGTCACAGAGGATCCTGCATATAAAGCCGCAGGCAGAGGTTGAGATCCTTAAAGGGCAGCTCCACTCACAGTAGACAAAGCTATCACAGCACAGCAGACATTGCTTCTTCCATCAGGCCTCAGCATGAAGCAGATGTGTCAGTGTCGTCCCCTACTGGGTAATGTGGGAACTTCTTGTTGTGGTGACCACATTGGGTGTCTCAAATCTTATTTTGGGTCCCAATGGACTAGGTTGCTAGTATGGAAGTGCCGCTCTCTCATTTAGGCTCAGTGGCTATTACGGTCTCCTGGCAGCACCGCGGCTTCTCCACAGGGTCAGTGTCTGGTACTGTACTGTCTGCTGGTAGCACTAGGGCTCCTTCCTTGACCACTACTGTCTTTTGGCCCCAATGGGGCTTCTCGAATAGTTTAATGGTTAATACTGACCCTGCATCACTGTGGCTCCATCACAGGTGGCTCAGTGGTTAGCACTGTCTCCTTACAGTATTAGAGCTTCTCTTCTGGCTCAGTGGTTAGCACTCTCTCCTTACAGTATTGGGGCTCTACTTCTGGCTTAGTGGTTAGCACTGGTTCCTTACAGTATTGGGGCTCCTCTTCTGGCTCAGTGGTTAGCACTGTTTCTTTACAGTATTGGGGCTCCTCTTCTGGCTTAGTGGTTAGCACTGTTTCCTTACAGTATTGGGGCTCCTCTTCTGGCTCAGTGGTTAGCACTGTTTCCTTACAGTATTGGGGCTCCTCTTCTGGCTCAGTGGTTAGCACTGTCTCCTTACAGTATTGGGGCTCTTCTTCGGTCTCAGTGGTTAGCACTGGGTCCTTACAGTATTTGGGCTCCTCCTTTGGCTCAGTGGTTAGCACTGGCTCCTTACAGTATTGGGGCTCTTCTTCTGGCTCAGTGGTTAGCACTGGCTCCTTACAGTATTGGGGCTCTTCTTCTGGCTCATCGGTGGGTACAGTCTCCTTACAGTATTGGAGCTCCTCTTCTGGCTCAGTGGTTAGCACTCTCCTTACAGTATTGGAGCTCCTCTTCTGGCTCAGTGGTTAGCACTCTCCTTACAGTATTAGGGCTCTTCTTCTGGTTCAGTGGTTAGCACTCTCTCCTTACAGTATTAGAGCTTCTCCTCTGGCTCAGTGGTTAGCACTGGCTCCTTATAGTATTGCGGCTCTTCTTCTGGCTCAGTTGTTAGCACTGTTTCTTTACAGTATTGGGGCTCCTCTTCTGGCTCAGTGGTTAGCACTCTCTCCCTACAGTATTAGGGCTCTTCTGGCTCAGTGGTTAGCACTGTCTCCTTACAGTATTGGGGCTCCTCTTCTGGCTTAGTGGTTAGCACTGGGTCCTTACAGTATTGGGGCGCTTCTTCTGGCTCAGTGGTTAGCACTGGCTCCTTACAGTATTGGGGCTCCTCTTCTGGCTCAGTGGTTAGCACTGTTTCCTTACAGTATTGGGGCTCCTCTTCTGGCTTAGTGGTTAGCACTGGGTCCTTACAGTATTGGGGCGCTTCTTTTGGCTCAGTGGTTAGCACTGGCTCCTTACAGTATTGGGGCTCCTCTTCTGGCTCAGTGGTTAGCACTGGCTCCTTACAGTATTGGGGCTCCTCTTCTGGCTCAGTGGTTAGCACTGTCTCCTTACAGTATTGGGGCTCTTCTTCTGGCTCAGTGGTTAGCACTGGCTCCTTACAATATTGGGGCTCCTCTTCTGGCTCAGTGGTTAGCACTGGCTCCTTACAGTTTTGGGGCTCTTCTTCTGGCTCAGTGGTTAGCACTCTCTCCTTACAGTATTAGGGCTTCTCCTCTGGCTCAGTGGTTAGCACTGACTCCTTACAGTTTTGGGGCTCTTCTTCTGGCTCAGTGGTTAGCACTGGCTCCTTACAGTATTGGGGCTCCTCTTCTGGCTCAGTGGTTGGCACTGTCTCCTTACAGTATTGGGGCTCCCCTTCTGGCTCAGTGGTTAGCACTGGCTCCTTACAGTATTGGGGCTCTTCTTCTGGCTCAGTGGTTAGCACTGGCTCCTTACAGTATTGGGGCGCTTCTTCTGGCTCAGTGGTTGGCACTGTCTCCTTACAATATTTGGGCTTCTCCTTTGGCTCAGTGGCTATTACTAACTCCAAGGACCAGTCTTTGACTCCAGCCTAGTGAAGATCTGCATATATTTTCATGTGTTTTGGTGAATCCCGGATAACCTGGCAGTATAATTGTCTTTCAGTCTCCCTAATAGGTATCTATACCTTAGATTGCAAGCTCTTCTGCCCACACAGATCACTGGCTCATAGTCTCATGTTCCATATTATGTTGTTTCAGAATATCCCGGAGCAGATTACCTCGTCGGGGCTCAGTGAGCGGTTGCAGCAGCTATACAGCGATGTGATGAGCGCTAGAGAGGAGGCGGGAGCTGCAGGTAAGAGGAAAGGGTTAATGCAGGGGGATCGGCCGCTGTCAGTTAGCCGTCCTTGTACATGTGGTCATATATTGGGTGACAACCAGTACTGCCACCATTACACAGGAGGCGGTCATCCAGCTCTCCCTGGATATATGGCTGCACACTGGGCCGATACTACGGGACTCGATGGATGACCCCGGCGGGAGCCGTAGTTGTGGCTTTGTTGGCTGTCAGGCTAAGTGAATGGATAAAATGTGTAAAAACAAGTAGGGGGCGACACCCAACATCTCCGCAGACCCCAAAGGGGCATCTAATGCCACACTGTGGTGGGGTGTAACCTTGCTGTTCCCATAACCCTATGACAACCCTTGCAGCAGAGCAATCGCAGCCATTGGGCATACCTGAGAAGGAATAGGAGATAGGAATAAAAGCTGAGCCCCGCCCACTTAAATAGGACCTCCCCCAAACGGGCAGCATTTAAACCGCAAATAGTACAGATGCCCCCCCCTTGACCCCCCCAAAGACCATACACCACACCAGCTGAATATAGGTATAGACCCCAGATTGTCCCTATATACAGTGTCAGGGCAAGACCCTGTATATACAGACCCCAGCCCTGTATACACAGCCCAGACCCCCTATACACACAGCACAGTCTACACCCCCATACAGAGACACCCCATGTTTCTATATATAGATCCCAAATCTCCCCCGGGCATTTGAACAGACACTAAACCAGACTCCACCTAGATACAAGTACCAGACCAAAACCCCCCTGTATACACCCCCCCGAATACACAGACACCCCTCCTCACAAACACCCGTATACATACCCCAAAGTACCCTTTGTTTACAGACAGACCCCAGACCAGACCCCAAAGCTGCCCACGACTAGAAACCTCATTTCATGGTGTTCATTGTATGTTAGCTGAGGATGGGAAGATACCAGTGTCTCCCCCTATAGTGATAATATACACAGATCATATACACTGTTATTATGTGCAGGTGATGGAGACCCCCAACCACCGCCAGCACTTGAAAGTAGCGGTTTTCCCATGGCGGACCCTTCAACGACTCAGCAAGACTTGGACCATGGACAGACACAAAAACCCTCCCAGGTGAGATCACCCAGACACAAGGCGGCAGATTACATCATCATCAGTCTACTGTGCCAGCACTACAACTCCCACCATGCACTGCAGCAGAGCATACATCATACAGGGAGTGTGCATCAACATATAACCAGTCCTGCTGCCTGAGAGCTAACTGCAGAGCATGCAGTATACAGGGTGTGCACCAGTATATACAAGTCCTGACACCTGAGAGCTAACTGCAGAGCATGCAGTATACAGGGTGTGCACCAGTATATACAAGTCCTGCTGCCTGGGAGCTAACTGCAGAGCATGCATTATACAGGGTGTGCACCAGTATATACAAGTCCTGACACCTGAGAGCTAACTGCAGAGCATGCATTATACAGGGTGTGCACCAGTATATACAAGTCCTGACACCTGAGAGCTAACTGCAGAGCATGCATTATACAGGGTGTGCACCAGTATATACAAGTCCTGCTGCCTGAGAGCTAACTGCAGAGCATGCATTATACAGGGTGTGCACCAGTATATACAAGTCCTGCTGCCTGAGAGCTAACTGCAGAGCATGCATTATACAGGGTGTGCACCAGTATATACAAGTCCTGCCGCCTGAGAGCTAACTGCAGAGCATGCATTATACAGGGTGTGCACCAGTATATACAAGTCCTGCCTCCTGAGAGCTAACTGCAGAGCATGCATTATACAGGGTGTGCACCAGTATATACAAGTCCTGCCTCCTGAGAGCTAACTGCAGAGCATGCATTATACAGGGAGTGCACCAGTATATAACCAGTCCTGCTGCCTGAGAGCTAACTGCAGAGCATGCATTATACAGGGTGTGCACCAGTATATACAAGTCCTGCTGCCTGAGAGCTAACAGCAGAGCATGCATTATACAGGGTGTGCACCAGTATATACAAGTCCTGCTGCCTGAGAGATAACAGCAGAGGATGCATTATACAGGGTGTGTGCATGAACATATAACCAGCCCTGCCGCCTGAGAGATAACAGCAGAGCATGCATTATACAGGGAGTGCACCAGTATACACAAGTCCTGCTGCCTGAGAGCTAACAGCAGAGCATGCAGTATACAGGGTGTGCACCAGTATATACAAGTCCTGCCTCCTGAGAGCTAACTGCAGAGCATGCATTATACAGGGTGTGCACCAGTATATACAGATCCTGCCTCCTGAGAGATAACAGCAGAGCATCAATATACACGGTGTATGCCAGTATATGGTGATTCCTTCTGCCTGAGAGCTAACAGCAGAACATCAATATACAGGGTATACACCAGTATATAACCAGCCCTGCCACCTGGGAGCTATTAGCAGAGGATGCATTATACAGGGAGTGCACCAGTATATACAAGTCATATGGCCTGAGAGCTAACAGCACAGTTCTTGCTGTCTCCCTGCACATTACATCCTCACCTATCCCTACTGCATTACAATATAGTTAGGATATTGACCATGTCTTCCACTTATGATGTCACTGTGTGATGTCATCAGTGTGACTATTGTTGCTGTGCACGTCTGTAAAGTCTCAGGGCAGGTGGATGCAGAGATGGGGGAGAAGCTGTGAGGTTTTTGCTCTGCTGATCAGCGGGACACAGTGACCCAGGAGATCCTTTGATCTGATGCCCGCTACTGTCTTGTGACCTCCTGAGCTCACAGCATGGGACCAGTCAGGTCACTGTGCTCAGGAGCTAAGACACCGACAAGGGGTGAACGTCTGCAAGCTCCACATACAGGCTGGAGACCACCATAAGATGGGGCTTTATAGGTACGGGATGGCTGGAGACCATCAGAAGATGGGGCTTTATAGGTACGGGATGGCTGGAGACCACCATAAGATGGGGCTTTATAGGGACGGGATGGCTGGAGACCATCATAAGATGGGGCTTTATAGGTACGGGATGGCTGGAGACCACCATAAGATGGGGCTTTATAGGGACGGGATGGCTGGAGACCACCATAAGATGGGGCTTTATAGGTACGGGATGGAAAGAGACCACCATAAAATGGGGCTTTATAGGTACGGGATGGCTGGAGACCACCATAAGATGGGGCTTTATAGGTACAGGATGGCTGGAGACCACCATAAGATGGGGCTTTATAGGTACGGGATGGCTGGAGACCACCATAAGATGGGGCTTTATAGGTACGGGATGGCTGGAGACCACCATAAGATGGGGCTTTATAGGTACGGGATGGCTGGAGACCACCATAAGATGGGGCTTTATAGGTACGGGATGGCTGGAGACCACCATAAGATGGGGCTTTATAGGGACGGGATGGCTGGAGACCACCATAAGATGGGGCTTGGTTACATGGAAAGGCAGTGCCCATGTCCAACTATTACCTCAGGGGGGCAAGGGACCCCCAATCTTGTAATGCAGCACCCCATTCCAGGTGAACTGTAGCTCAGGCCTCAGGTTCCTTTATAGCATTTGCACATATCCAGGGACCTGGACTTTAGGAGGCAGGTTCTGTAAGGTTTCATGCATATATCTCACAGCTGAGGGTTTGCTGCAATTGCATCCACTCCAGACAGTTCTGCTACAATGTGTCAGTCTGGAGAGGGATGAGTGTTGTTTAGACTGGATGCAACTGTGACAAACACTCAGCTGTGAGAAGCATCAGGTCAGTGCTGGTTCTCAGCTCTTATTCAGGAACAGCAAGCAGAGATGTTGGGAAAGATCGGGAACTATTAGAAAGCTCCAGGACTTTTCCTATATTTCCGTCCTGTGATTGGACGGGAGCATTGATCCCGTATCTGGGTGTATATAACACCGGGTATAAACCTTCTCTTACAGGGGCCTCCGGATGACGTCCTCTCCCTCACCCAGCGCCCCGCCATTGTAGTATCCAAGGCCAAGAAAAGGAAAGCCAAGGGACTGTTCACATGAGGGACTGTGCAGGAGGGGGGCGCCACACTACACAGGGCAGAAGCAGTGTCCCCTGCATCCTCCAGCTCCTGTCATTCATTCACTACAGACCACAGGTTTCCATCTGATAAGCTGTGGCCCCCTAGTGGTGAAGATGCAGATGGCACCCACCTTGTAAGGTTCCTGGATGAGTGTGAGTCAGGATGCAGCAGCTGGGACTCCCCTGCACATTCTCATGGTACATCCCGCTGTCTGCAGATTTACATTTTATACATGACTTATAATAAACAGGTTTTCTTACAGAACTGTTTTGTTTTTTTCATTTGCACAGAGCAGCATGGGATGATCTGCAGCAATAGTCTGCAAGTTGTGAGGCTGTAATAAAGCTACAGTGACTATTCACATACTAGATCAGTGGCCTCCAACAAAGCTACAACTGCTCCCGCTGTCATCTGTCAGGGCATCATGGGAGTTGTAGTTTTGCTGGAGAACCACAGATTGAAAAACACGGATCTGGACCCATGGGCAATCCTAATAGGAAGCTTCTCTCCATTGCTAGACTGCAACCATTATAATTCCAATTATACCAGTGACCCCACCAGCAGAATAGTGAGTGCAGCTCTGGAGTATAATACAGGATGTAACTCAGTATCAGTACAGGATCAGTAATATAATGTATGTACACAGTGACCCCACCAGCAGAATAGTGAGTGCAGCTCTGGAGCATAATACAGGATGTAACTCAGGATCAGTAATGTAATGTATGTACACAGTGACCTCACCAGCAGAATAGTGAGTGCAGCTCTGGAGTATAATACAGGATGTAACTCAGGATCAGTAATGTACACAGTGACCCAACCAGCAGAATAGTGAGTGCAGCTCTGGGGTATAATACAGGATGTAACTCAGGATCAGTAATGTATGTACACAGTGACCCCACCAGCAGAATAGTGAGTGCAGCTCTGGGGTATAATACAGGATGTAACTCAGGATCAGTAATGTATGTACACAGTGACCCCACCAGCAGAATAGTGAGTGCAGCTCTGGGGTATAATACAGGATGTAACTCAGGATCAGTAATGTATGTACACAGTGACCCCACCAGCAGAATAGTGAGTGCAGCTCTGGAGTATAATACAGGATGTAACTCAGGATCAGTAATGTATATACACAGTGACCCCACCAGCAGAATAGTGCTACTTTTTCTCTTTATCACCTGGTTGGCACTGGCGCATAGCTCAGGGTGGTGCAGTCCATTTTTTCAAACCACCGCCTGGTTTCTGCCATCTGCAGTCAGCGCCCCAAGTCCACCAGTATCCCCTACCCTCTGTGACGCAGCCACACTTTATTCTGAAGGCGGCCCATCACCCAGGGGAGGGCTATTAGTGAACTGGGGGCACTGGGCCCATCTCCAGTGCATAGAGCGGGCGTAAATGCAGATAAAGAAACTGGCGCAAAACCCGGAAATCAGTTGGCAGCAGTCTGAAAAATGGACAGCGCCACAGGGATCTAGGCGCCATATGAGAAGTAATACATACACTTTAAGGCTGGGTTCACACTACGTATATTTCAGTCAGTATTATGGTCCTCATATTGCAACCAAAACCCGGAGTGGATTAAAAACACAGAAAGGCTCTGTTCACACAGTGTTGAAATTGAGTGGATGGCCGTCATTTAATGGCAAATATTTGCTGTTATTTTAAAACAACACCCGTTGAATTGAAATAATGGCCGTTATTTACCGTTATATGGCGGCCATCCACTCAATTTCAACATTGTGTGGACAAATCCTTTCTGTGTTTTTAATCCACTCCTGGTTTTGGTTGCAATATGAGGACCAGAATACTGACTGAAATATACGTAGTGTGAACCCAGCCTAAAGGGTTATTTCCACCTGCCAATGATTTAGATCAGCACTGCTGCATCCCCGCTCACTGCCTGGTCCAGAGCAGGCGGGGGGGCTGAATAAGCTGTGTCTCCCACTGAGGTTATACATGTCTCCAGAGACAATCCAAGCCCTGTGTGACCTCAGTAGGAGACTCTGAACATGAGTAAATGTAGACTTAGAGCTCCCTGAGGTCCCGGCCACCCCTCTCATAGCTGAGGGTGGTGGTCAGGAACCTAGACAACGAGCTGTGAGCGGTATGGAGGAAGGAAGGGGCAAAACTTAAAAAGAAAGTAATTCTGCTAATGTGAATGATGTGCTTTCTTTTGTATTTCCCATCCCCTAACAGAAGTTTAGGTAATGGAACACCCCTCTAAGGCAAATGGTGTGAAAACCGTTCCCTTCGAAAAAAGAAAAAGCTGATGATCTGTGATCTCTGCGTTCAACATTACATAATGGGGAACTCCAGTGAAAAACTTTTTCTTTCAAATTAACTGGTTTCAGAAAGTTATATAGATTTCAGATTTTTAAATAGAAATATAATACAAATCTTCCCATACTTATCAGCTGCTGTGTGTCCTGCAGGAAGTGGTATATTCTCTCCAGTCTGACACAGTGCTCTCTGCTGCCACCTCTGTCCATGTCAGGAACTGTCCAGAGCAGCGGCAAATCCCCATAGAAAACCTCTCCTGTTCTGGACAGTTCCTGACATGGACAAAGGTGGCAGTAGAGTGTATGTTGGTAATTTGTATAACTTTTGGGGGACAATACAATACTTTAATAAAAAATTTTTAAGGTCTCACCGTAATGGAAAGAAATACAATATATTTCCGAGGTCCACTATTCCCAACATCCCATAGTGCAGGATGGCAGACATGACATGCTGGGAATTGTAGTTTTGCAACAGCAGATGAGCCGCAAGTAACACTGATCTATACAGCTAGCTTCATGATTAAGCTCTGAAGCGCCCCCTTGTGGTGACTACGGGTGGATAGAATATTATCATGTAATGCCGTGCACTGTGCGGGGATCAGCGCTTAGGAGCAGAGAAATGGATGAAGATCTCCATGTAATCTCCCCTCACCTGAAGCATCACAGGAGGAAGATATCTGGAGGGATTATCTGTGTTAGCGGCGCGGGGAGGGGATTGCATTAAACTTGGTTCAGACATTTTAA
Organism: Dendropsophus ebraccatus; assembly: GCF_027789765.1. Lineage (NCBI taxonomy): Eukaryota > Metazoa > Chordata > Amphibia > Anura > Hylidae > Dendropsophus > Dendropsophus ebraccatus. The sequence goes on along the minus strand of NC_091462.1, from coordinate 11,222,048 downwards.
AGGGAACCTGTAGCCAACCCCAAAAATGAGATGTTACCAACCTGTAATAGCATGGACTGCCCTGACCACACACCGTGTTACAGCTTCTTGATATGTCCTCCAATTATTAAGCTTTGTGGCCGTATAGTTTGCGAGTTTACAGTTTACTTAATAGTCAGAAGGCGTAACTGTAATCACCATCAGGGGATGGCTGTGATTATACAGGATGGGGGTTATATGTAATACCTATCCCCTGACTATCATCCTATCTATCTATCTCCTATCTATCTATCTATCTATCTATCTATCTATCTATCTATCTATCTATCTATCTATCATCTATCTATCTATCTATCTATCTATCTATCTATCTATCTATCTCCTATCTATCTATCTCCTATCTATCTATCTATCTCCTATCTATCTATCTATCTATCTATCTATCTATCTATCTCCTATCTATCTATCTATCTATCTATCTATCTCCTATCTATCTATTATCTATCTATCTATCTATCTATCTATCTATCTATCTATCTATCTATCTATCATCTATCTCCTATCTATCTATCTATTTATCTATCTATCTATCTATCTATCTATCTCCTATCTATCTATCTCCTATCTATCTATCTATCTATCTATCTATCTATCTATCTATCTATCTATCATCTATCTATCTATCTATCTATCTATCTATCTATCTATCTATCTATCTCCTATCTATCTATCTCCTATCTATCTATCTATCTCCTATCTATCTATCTATCTATCTATCTATCTATCTATCTCCTATCTATCTATCTATCTATCTATCTATCTCCTATCTATCTATTATCTATCTATCTATCTATCTATCTATCTATCTATCTATCTATCATCTATCTCCTATCTATCTATCTATTTATCTATCTATCTATCTATCTATCTATCTCCTATCTATCTATCTCCTATCTATCTATCTATCTATCTATCTATCTATCTATCTATCTATCTCCTATCTATCTATCTATCTATCTATCTATCTATCTATCTATCTCCTATCTATCTATCTATCTATCTATCTATCTATTATCTATCTATCTATCTATCTATCTATCTATCTCCTATCTATCTATCTATCTATCTATCTATCTCCTATCTATCTATCTATCTATCTATCTATCTATCTATCTATCTATCTATCTCCTATCTATCTATCTCCTATCTATCTATCTATCTATCTATCTCCTATCTATCTATCTATCTATCTATCTATCTATCTATCTATCTATCTATCTATCTATCTATCACCTCTCTCGTCGCCGTTGTACGGCGCTGCTGCTGGGTATGTTCTTATTATATTACTATCCTCCCTTCTCCCATCTCCTCAGCGTCGCCCCTGTGATGTCGTTTTCTCTATACATATATACAGGATCGCGTCTGTGTCTCCGATTCCTCGAGCGCTGACTTGTTAACCCCTGAGGGGCCGGCCTGTTAACCCCTGGTTAGGATGTTATTGTTGGCAGTGTGGAGGGTTCGCCTGGGGTTGCACGCGGTGACTGCTGCGTGCTCCTGTACATGGCCGCGGCCCCCTCCCTGCCCCACCCGGCTAATTTGTCACTTTTTTTTATGGAGTGGTTTTGGGGGAGCCAGGCGGGTGTAAAGGCGTCTTTGATAGACCCCGGAGTATTTTTAGAATGGGGATAACAAGGGCAGTGAATGAACAAGGCCTCCAGAATGTGCGTCTAGCTCCTGGCGGGACCCAGTGTCCCCATCTTTCATTAGCGTACCCCCCTCCTCCTCAGCTGGAGACAGCACGACTGGCACTGAGGGGCTTGGATGTAGCGGACGGGGGCACCACAATGCAGAGGTCACCCAGGGTTTTATTAGGGTTAAACCGCAGTTTATTATTAGCTGTCGCTGGAGCGGGTCGCCTTTTAACCATTTCATACCTGAGGACTTAAAGCACCAGACAATGACGTGCCTGATCCTAGTGCAATCACACTGTGTGACTTCTATCAGTGATCGCTGCTACCAGACCTTCTATCAGCAGCACAGAGTATTTCAGGAATCGGTAGAATCAGGAACTTACATAGAGGGAGGCCTGGGCTCCCAGCAGCACAGAGTACTTCAGGAGAAGAGTGTGGTGATATCTATAATGATGATGATATAACTATTATGTCAAGGCTAAGAGTTGTAGTGGAAAAGAATGGTGCACAGCAGCACAGAGTATTTCTCACAGTGTCCTCAACTCGCAGGAGGTCAATGATCAAGAGTAGCATAATGGAGGGAGCCTGTGTAAAAGCTGGAGGGAGCAGGCTCCACAGCAGCACAGAGTATTTCAAGAGCAGAGTCTGCAGATCTTTTGGGAGGTGAAAGATGAACATTTGCCTTGTGTAAGGGCCAAGGTTTCCAGCAGCACAAAGTATTTCAGGAGATGAAGGGTGCTTATGAGGGAAAGTTGGACAATGTAATCAGTAGGGTCCCCAGCAGCACAGAGTATTTGAGCAGTAGGGGTATCCTATACCCTGGTTACTGACTGTTTTGTGTATGCAGCAGCTCAGGCTAGGACTCCTGCACAGAAGGAGGAAGCAATGCAGTGGTGACAAGCCCATGATTCTGCAGCCAATGAGAAGAAGAATTATAGGGCGGGTGCAGTTATGATCTTACATGATCTGTCACCATTTTTTTAAGGCTTCAAAGCATCCTACATAAGAAATTAGGAAACTTTGCAAACGGTCCAAATTAATCCCCTACAGTTTTGTGTCCACATTTCTATTCGGACTCATATGTCTCCATGGTAACAGACTACACACAAACTCTGTGTAGTCAGATCCTGCAGCTTTATCAGCTTTTTTTTTATTCTCTATTTCTCGCTAACCTAGGGAATAATAAGAATTACAATTCTACATTTGTAGCAGGGTCTTCCTCAATATCTCATTTCATTCGATGTTTCAGGATTGTTGTTGTGGTTTTCTGTGGGGAAGAAGCTTTGATCTCTGCTGTCTGAGGAATATTAAAGAAGATATTGAAGGTTCTCCAAGCAGACAAGCTGCTATTGTCTTTCCAGGTGACAATGGTGTGACATAAACTTGGCATCTGGTTGTACCAGAAGGTGGAGACTATAGTAAAATGTCTTTCGGATGGCACTTCTTTACCAGTTCTGATTCCTCGAGCAATAGGGACTTGACCCTCCTCCCTGGCAGTGTCCCATCACAGTTTATAGGCAAAGCAATGGCATAACCTTAATCTGGAACTGCATATCAAGTCAAAGTGCTGGAGAATTGGGTCATCAGCAGCAAGGGGAGAGAACCTATAGACCTATATGGGGCTTCTGCACTGGAATTGGTAAAACCCTTAGGCATTAACCTGAATGATTTCTAGCCAATTAGCTGTATATAAGTAATGGGGAAGTTCCCTTGCTAATAGTCATTCCCTATTGTTTCAAACATTTTCGCCTCCAGAAAAACAGCTCTAAAGTCTTAGCCACTAGATGTCTCATTTTTTGGTAGTCTAGTGTCCACTACCTGTTGTAAGGGGAATTCTGTCTCTAGTAACAGCTAGATCAGGACAAATTACAGGAAGTGGGGGTGGGGCTTGCTATGTGCTTTGTGTGGGTAAGAGAGCCCAAGAAAGCTTAGGCTGTTTACATACAATCCATGTTCTAGTCTGCCAGCTGAATATGATCTATACTGTTCTTCATAGGTAAATCAAGGCACCTCTCTCATGTCTGAACACCCACAGAGCTTAAAGGGGTAGTGCGGCGGTAAAGAATTATTCACAGACTAACACACATTACAAAGTTATACAACTTTGTTATGTCTGTGAATGGCCCCCTTCCCCGTGTCCCACCACCCCCACCCGTGTACCTGGAAGTGTGGTGCGCTATACTCACCTGTCACGTGCCGACACCCGTCTCCGATCTTCAGCGAGTGACGTCTTCTTCGGGCGGCTGGCGAACAGCTCCGACTGTGCCGAATTCCGGCCGCCCTCTGCAGCGTCATCCGATGCTCAGCCGCGATTGGCTGAGCATAACTGTGCTCAGCCAATCGCGGCTGAGCACAGTTGTGACGCGGCAGAGGGGGGACGGGCGGCAGGGATTCGGCCGGCCGTCCGAAGATGACGTTTGGCACAAGATGGCGGACGGCCCTCGACACGGATCAGGTAATGTATAATGCACCAACACTTCCGGGTACACGGGTGGGGGTGGTGGGACACGGGGAACGGGGCGATTCACAGACATAACATACATTACAAAGTATCTGCTATTGCGAAAGACCTGAAAACGTTCACTCATTTCCATGGAACGATAATCGTTACTTATGATCGTAATTGCGATAGTTTTTTCTTTGCTATTTATTCGCTATTGCGTTTGTATCTATTGCGAACGACCAAACAATGTCTTATTCAATGCGAACGATTTGCAAATGAGCAACGATAAAAATAGGTCCAGATCTTAGGGCCCTATTCCACCAGACGATTATCGTTCAGATTATCGTTAAATTGCTCGGATCTAAACGATAATCGTTCAGTTGAAATGCAGTTAACGATTAACGACCGAACGAGAAATCGCTGATCGCTTTATAAGACCTGGACCTATTTTTATCGTTGCTCATTCGCAAATCGTTCGCATTGAATAAGACGTCGTTCGGTCGTTCGCAGTAGATCCGAACGCAATAGCGAAGAAATAGCAAAGAAAAACTATCGCAAATACGATCATAAGTAACGATTATCGTTCCATGGAAATGAGTGAAAGTTTTCAGGTCTTTCACAATAGCGGTCGTTTGAGATTGATAATCGTTAACGATTATGCAAACAATAATCGTCCGGTGGAATAAAGCGATCAACAATTTCTCGTTCGGTCGTTAATCGTTAACTGCATTTCAACCGAACGATTATCGTTTAGATTCGAATGATTTAACGATAATCTGAGCGATAATCGCCCGGTGGAATAGGGCCTTCTTGTTGCTGCTGTTTCTTTCCTTTACTGCTCACAGAGCATCTTGCTGAGCCAGTGCATCAACAACCTCTTCTCCACATACATGCCATCTATTGTAATATACTATGTGTAAATTAAACCCAGAAAGAGTTTGTTTGCTAGATTTTGATTGGCCAGAGAAGTAAAGGAGAAAGTCCTTGTGGGTGTACTATCATTGATAGCAGATATGAAAGGGATAGAAGGCAGTTTGGAATAAGAAAGTCAGGATGGTGGCTGATCAGAAGTCACATGACTGAGATACAGTAATGATACGTATAGATGCAGCAGAGCTGTAAGAAAACAGATGGCACTGCAGGAATAGTGATGATCAGTGTGCATTATATGGGCAAAAACAAAAAAAAAAATCCAGGAGTGCTTCTTTAAAATGTGACTTTAAAATATGTCACTTTTGACAAGTCCTAACACAAAAAGCTGATCACACCAGGTCTCATTCCTGAGACTCTTCCCAATCCAGAGCGACGGGGGTGCACAGCAGTTCACTTTACTCCCAGAACATCCAGTTTGTTCACTCCATAGACTCTAATGAAGGGAATGAGACAGATTTGAGTGACAGCTGCTGCATACTCTTCCTGGCTGTATCTCAGGATCACACAGGGTCTCAGCAGTGAAATCCACTGCGATCAGTAACTGTTGACATGTGCTGCAAATGACAGTTGCAGGAGGTGACACATCCAGCACAGCTATAGGCGCTTCCATTATTGGCAGCTGGTAGAAGTGTAAGAAGAAAGTCCGCACCCACCGGCACTGTAAATCCGTTACAATGATTTGTGAATGACTTCTTTCCCAGGTGACTGCAGGATCTGCACAGCTGTGTGATCTCCAGACTACAAACTGATCTTCAATGAATCTTCCCTCTAAGGGCAATTTGTTGTCTGTGTTTTAAGGGCGTTTTGCCAATTGATGTTATTTCCACATCTCCTCTGCCCCCCGGCCGGCTGATTGCACTTTGAAGATTTGTCCTTAAGCGCACTGTCTATACAAAGTCTTTGCTCAACCGAAAGGTGTTTGCAGAGCGGTTGTCACCGGTGGCTCATGTTCCTGTGTCTAATATCTGAGGTGCACAATGCTGGAATCTATAACTATCCCCTGTAATTCAGCTTCCATTTAGCAGAAGAACATGTAGTAACAGATATCACTGCAAACAGTGACAGGGACCCGACGGCACCTCTACAGCACGGGGACCTGACTGCATCAATACAGCACGGGGACCTGACTGCATCAATACAGCACGGGGACCTGACTGCATCAATACAGCACGGGGACCTGACGGCATCAATACAGCACGGGGACCTGACGGCATCAATACAGCACGGGGACCTGACTGCATCAATACAGCACGGGGACCTGACTGCATCAATACAGCACGGGGACCTGACGGCATCAATACAGCAAGGGGACCTGACGGCATCAATACAGCACGGGGACCTGACGGCATCAATACAGCACGGGGACCTGACGGCATCAATACAGCACGGGGACCTGACGGCATCAATACAGCAAGGGGACCTGACTGCATCAATACAGCACGGGGACCTGACTGCATCAATACAGCACGGGGACCTGACTGCATCAATGCAGCACGGGGACCTGACGGCATCAATGCAGCACGGGGACCTGACCGCATCAATGCAGCACGGTGACCTGACGGCATGGCTGCAGCACGGGAACCTGACGGCATCGCTGCAGCACGGGGACCTGACTGCATCAATACAGCAAGGAGGCCTGACGGCATCAATACAGCACAGGGACCTGACGGCATCAATACAGCACGGGGACCTGTTGGCATCACTACAGGACAGGGACCTGACGGCATCACTACAGGACTACAGGAGTTTCCTGCTCCCGCATTACATGCAAATTACCAACCAACCATGTGTCTGGGATCACCCATCATGCTTATCGCTGGGACATCCTATTAGTCAGTACTGTATCTGGGGCCTCACTGTGTTAAAGGGGTTGTCCACAAAAAAAATTGTAATTAACTTTTATTTAAAAATTTCTAGTCTTCCAGTATGTATCTGGAATAGCAACAGAAAGAAGGATAGCCACAGAAAGTAAAACGAATCCCAAAATGTTCTTCACCTATATAAACAACAAAAGACTTAAAACCGAAAATGTTGTTCCCCTCAAAAATAATCTGGGTGTAATGGTGGAGGGGGAAGAGGAAAAGGCCAATCTACTAAATACATTCTTCTCTACTTTATTCACAGAGGAGAATCCCATAACAGACGACATGACTAGGGATAATATAAATCCTCCCATAAATCTCACCTGCCTAACACAACAAGAAGTGGGGAGACGCCTTAAAAACATTAAAATCCATAAGTCACCGGGCCCAGAAGGTATCCATCCTAGAGTTTTGCAAGAATTAAATACTGTGTTGGACAGACCGTTATTCCTAATATTTAAAGATTCCACAGATGTTCCACAGGACTGGCGCATAGCTAATGTGGTACCAATATTCAAGAAGGGGTCAAAGAGTGAATCCTGGAAACTACAGGTCAGTAAGTCTAACATCTATAGTAGGTAAAGTATTTGAGGGGTTTGTAAGAGATAAAGGTCATTAAGGGAATGGGTGGGTTACAGGACCAGGACAGGTTATCACGCTTGGGGTTATTTACGCTAAAAAAAAGACATCTTAGGGGCGATCTGATCACAATGTACAAATATATGAATAGACAGTACAGAGATCTTTGTAGTGGTCTTTTTACTCCTAGGTCTCTAACCATGACTAGGGGCATCCTCTACGTCTAGATTTCATCATCAGCATCGACGCGGGTTCTTTACTGTACGAGCGGTAAGACTGTGGAACTCTCTGCCACATGATGTTGTCATGGCCGATTCATTAAATAAGTTCAAGGGAGGCCTGAATACTTTTCTTGAACAATATAATATTACAAGTTATGGGCATTAGATTTCCGGTGATACGTTGATCCAGGGATTGTTCTGGTTGCCATTGGAGTCGGGAAGGAGTTTTCTCCCTGTGATGGGGCAATTGTCGTCTGCCTCATGGGGGTTTTTGCCTTCCTGGATCAACACAGTAGGATTTCCCTAGGTTGAACCTGATGGACTCTTTGTCTTCTTTCGACCTTATTTACTATGTTAGGGTGCCTTCACACGTAGCGGATTTTACTAAATGAATGAACACAGCATCAAATCCGCACCATTAAATCCGCTGCGGATCCGCAGCAGATCCGCAGCAGATTTGACAGTGCGGATTTGCTGTGTTCATTCATTTAGTCAAATCCACTGCGGATCTGCTGCGAATCCGCTACGTGTGAAGGCACCCTTAAGCTGGGTTCACACTATGTATATTTGAGGCTGTATTTGTGAGGCTGTATAGCAACCAAAACCAGGAGTGGATTGAAAACACAGAAAGGCTCTGTTCACATAATGGTGTAATTGAGTGGATGGCCGTCATTTAATGGCAAATATTTGCTGTTATTTTAAAACAACGGCTGTGGTATTGAAATAATGGCCGTTATTTACTGTTATATGGCGGCCATCCACTCAATTTCAACATTGTGTGAACAGATCCTTTCTGTGTTTTCAATCCACTCCTGGTTTTGGTTGCTATGAGGACCTGACATGAGGACCAAATACAGCCTGAAATATACGTAGTGTGAACCCAGCCTCAGGCTGCGTTCACACTACATATATTTCAGTCAGTATTGTGATCCTCATATTGCAACCAAAACCAGGAGTGGATTAAAAACACAGAAAGGATCTGTTCACACAATGGTGAAATTGAGTGGATGGCCGTCATATAACAGTAAATAACGGCCATTATTTCAATATAACAGCCATTGTTTTAAGATACCAGCAAATATTTGCCATTAAATGGCGGCCATCCACTCAATTACAACATTATGTGAACAGATCCTTTCTGTGTTTTTAATCCACTCCTTATTTTGGTTGCAATATGAGGACCACAATACTGACTGAAATATACATATACTGACTGAAATATACTGACTGAAATATACATATACTGACTGAAATATACGTAGTGTGAAAGCAACTTTACTATGTATAAGCTGCTGTATTTCCTGCAGGAAGTGGTGTATTCTTTCCAAGCTGACACAGTGCTCTCTGCTGCCACCTCTGTCCATGTCAGTAACTGTTCAGAACAGCAGCAAATCCCCATAGAAAACCTCTCCTGCGCTGTACAGCCCAGCATACATACATATATATATATATATATATATATATATATATATATATATATATATATATATATACACAGCCCAGCATACCATCATATTCTTATATACATATAGATACACACATCCCAGCATACCATTATATATACACAGCCCTGCAAACCATTAAATATATATACAGCCCAGCATACCATTATATATATATATATATATATATATATACACAGCCCAGCATACCATTATATATATATATATATATATATATATACACACAGCCCAGCAAACTAATATATATATATATATATATATATATATATATATATATATATATACACACACACACACACACACACACACACACACACACACACACACACACACAGCCCAGCATATCATCATATATACAACATACCATTATATATACACAGCCCAGCATACCTATATATATATATATATATATATATATATATATATATATATATATATATACATACATACACAGCCCCCAGCACTTTATTTTGAAATGGAAAAAGGGGGTGATAAGAATTTTTATTTGGGTAGAGATTATTTTTAATATTTATAATGTTTTCTTTTCCAATTCTTAAGTCTCCCCTAGGAGCCAATTCTAAACAACTATTGCTTACATGGATTGATGCAATGGATTTGCAGTATACTGATCTATTAGATTGGTGCTAATATAGTCTACCAGCAGCCATGCTGGGTATGATGCAAGCCCATGTTATAACTATATGTCATAGATCAGGAAGGGGTTAAAGTACTACAACTCCCAGCATGTCCAGACTACTGCAGTCTATCAGGATGGGACCTTGCAGACAGAAGGGGGCGCTCTGCTTCTTAGTCATACCTGTAAGTATATAGTATATAATCACTTCTAGCAGGGATGCTGCTCTTCTACAGTCATGGAAGCTGCCGGAATGGTTGTTACTCATCTTTACCAGAAATGCAGTGATGTCTCCTCTGAGTAATATTTTATTTCTGGGACCTTGGGCATCATACACAGATTATAAAGCTAAATCCTCAACCTAAATCTGGATCTCTCTGTCCTCATATATTATAGTATATATATATTCATAGTCATACAGAGGAGGCAGGCCTGTAACATTGGAGTGGCAGGAACAGTCAGGTCCACCGCCACATTTCACCAAACCCCTCACTATACGTGACTCCTGGTGGCTGGAGAAGATGGATGTGTCCCTACGACTGCCAGCAAAGCAAGGGGACAGCCTGGGGCTACATCCTCCTTCTTCACCCACAGGGCGTCGAATGCCAATAGTTCTGGGGTCCTGTACTTTTATTCATCTCTACTCATTACATTTCTTTATTTTATACCTGCAGGTGATTTACAACTGCAAAATAGTAAAAAAAAGGGCTAAAACTACTAAATTAAAGTCTAGGAAAAATAAAACACAATTTTGTGTGAATGACTCCATTATATTATTACGCTCTCATGTTGGAGGAGAGATCAATATGGGCAAATTACAATGAAATAAAAATTAAAGGTAAAGTTCAAGGCTATAAAGATAAGGAATGAAACTACAATGAAATTCAGACACTTAAAGGGGTAATCTGGCAATTTTTTTTAAATGAGCTGGTGTCTCCTGTATTCCAGTATTAATTAGCTGCTGTATGTCCTGCAGGAAGTGGTGTATTCTTTCCAGTCTGACACACTGCTCTCTGCTGCCACCTCTGTCCATGTCAGGAACTGTCCAGAGCAGCGGCAAATCCCCATAGAAAACCTCTCCTGCTCTGGACAGTTCCTGACATGGACAGAGGTGGCAGCAGAGAGCACTGTCAGACTGGAAAGAATACACCACTTCCTGCAGGACATGCAGCAGATTTTAAAACAGTGGTAAATTACAAATCTCTATAACTTTCTGACACCAGTTAATTTCAAAGAAAAAAACTTTTTGTGGGAGTACCCCTTTAATAAATACACTGTAAAATTACTTTTGTACTAATCCTCAGTTGTATCCTCCAGAGCTGCACCCACTGTTCTGCTGGTGGAGTCACTGTGTACTTACTTTACATTATTGATCCTGAGTTACATCCTGTATTATATACTCCAGAGCTGTACTCACTATTCTGCTGGTGGGGTCACTGTGTACATATATTACATTACTGATCCTGTACTGATCCTGAGATCTACTCCTTAGCCTACCAGAGCCGGGCCTATATAGACAACCTATCTGGGACTACTTAATGATATCAGCTCTGAAGTCTGCAGAATTATGAATACAGCTCTGGAGTGCAATAGAGGTGGAATTTTTACATGAATGATGGTCACCAGGAAGGGAGAGAAGGTTCTATTAGTGGCACTGGAATGGTGCCCTGTGTGGCATCTGCGGCCTCCTCCGGTTTGGAAGAGGTTAACAGGCTGCGGTGCCTTTACATTACAGAACAAGGGTGTTTTAGTATTATTTTTTCACGTTGGCAACTCGGAGGGGAAGCCCATCCCTGCCCAGCATTGTTGTTTGACAGAGTTAATCAGATCATTTAATCCTGTTGTGGAAATATTGGGCCTCATATCAAAACAATAGAGACCGTAGCCTGTTCTGGTTAAACTTCAACCAACAAGTAAGACTGCAGCAGTGCGAGCGACCTTAACCTTTCTCCCAAAGGAGCAGAGTCCCTTAATGTTGTGTCTGTTGCTGTGATAAGGGAGGTGCTGCTCAGCCGGAGGCCAAACTTCAGATTGATTCTAGATGCCCTGTACCCGCTCGCACCCATGAAGATAGTGAGAATGACCCAGGTCCTGCCCAATGACTCATGACTTCCTCAGCAGACAGTCGCTGATCACTCAGGACCATGATGCTTTGCTGTAGGCACCATATTTAAACAAGCAAGTGACAGGAATTGAACAATGGAAATTAGCGCAGCATGCCCCTTCAAATAATATAGGATATTTATATCAGCAGATCAGTAAAGCTAAACTCAGCAATAACGAAGCTCAATTTCTCCCAGTTTCCCAGGACTGGATGCAACTTTCCAGGTTCCCGCCGTGGAGATCAAAGGCAGCCAGTGTATATGCCAAGTGCCGCGCAAACAGAGTGATCGGTTTGTAATGTAAATTCGCTCGTCTCTGCTAATGATGGAAACTACTATAATACTGCCCCTATATACAAGAATATAACTACTATAATACTGCTCCTATATACAGGAATATAACTACTATAATACTGCTCCTATATACAGGAATATAACTACTATAACACTGCTCCTATATACAAGAATATAACTACTGTAATACTGCTCCTATATACAAGAATATAACTACTATAATACTGCTCCTATATACAGGAATATAACTACTATAATACTGCTCCTATATACAGGAATATATCTACTATAATACTGCTCCTATATACAAGAATATAACTACTATAATACTGCCCCTATATACAGGAATATAACTACTATAATACTGCTATATACAGGAATATAGCTACTATAATACTGCTCCTATATACAAGGATATACTATAATACTGCTCCTATATACAGGAATATTACTACTATAATACTGCTCCTATATACAGGGATATAACTACTATAATACTGCTCCTATATACAAGAATATACTATAATACTGCTCCTATATACAGGAATATTACTACTATAATACTGCTCCTATATACAGGAATATAGCTACTATAATACTGCTCCTATATACAGGGATATAACTACTATAATACTGCTCCTATATACAGGAATATAACTACTATAATACTGCTCCTATATACAAGAATATAACTACTATAATACTGCTCCCTATATACAGGGATATAGCTACTATAATACTGCTCCTATATACAAGAATATAACTACTATAATACTGCTCCTATATACAGGAATATAACTACTATAATACAGCCTCCTATATACAGGAATATAAGTACTATAATACTGGTCCTATATACAAGAATATAACTACTATTATACTGCCCCCTATATACAAGAATATAACTAAAATAATATTTTCCACTATAAATAAGAATATGATTACTATAATGCTGCTGCTATGTTCTCTGATATAACTACCACATATTGCACCCTGAATATAATACTGCCACAGTTTGTGCTCCTCAAAAAAATCATGCTACACCATATCTCTTAAATGAAATACGGAATCCCTTAACAACATAATGAGATAGTGCCCCTATATAATGTAATGATGTAATATGCCCCCCCCTCCCCTGTATAACTGGTATTGTCCCATATTTACAGGAAGTCTCATACATTGTTACATGTTCATTCTTTTATACATTCTCCTTATAGTCACAACAAGTAAATAATACTAAATACTAATAATAATAAAGAATACTTTGCTCTCAAGTTTTCATGATTTCTGAATTTGGACTTTGACACCGATACTTGGAGTAGTGTTTTCTTTCTTCTTACCAAAATCATACTTAGCATCACCCCCCAACTATTTGGTGCAGCCATGATGCCGTCTCGCCTGGGTGGTCACTAATAAGGGGCAGTTTGATTGCAGATACTGAAGAGTTAAGGCAGAGAACATAGCTGACGCCTGGAAAAGTGTGTTCCATGTTGTCTGTGGTGAGCTGGATGTGCTGCTAAGCTGTGTGATAAGGCATCAACATCCAGAACAGCAAGGTATTGATTTGCTCCAGCCCCCCTGATGTCTATTTGATACATGTTACCATTAGAATAGACATTATACTGGGGGGAGCTGTCTGTGTCACTAGTGCTGCAGCCTCCCCTGATGTCTATATGATACATGTTACCATTAGAATAGACATTACACTGGGGGAGCTTTCTGTGTCACTAGTGCTGCAGCCTCCCCTGATGTCTATATAATACATGTTACCATTAGAATACACATTATACTGGGGGGAGCTGTCTGTGTCACTAGTGCTGCAGCCTCCCCTGATGTCTATATGATACATGTTACCATTAGTATAGATATTACACTGGGAAAGCTGTCTGTGTCACTAGTGCTGCAGCCTCCCCTGATGTCTATATAATACATGTTACGATCAGGGGCGGTCTTTGCATTTCTGGGGCCCCAAGCGAAGTTATGTCTGGGGCCCCCCCCTCGACACGCTTTTCTAAACAATTGACCGCTGTGTGTTGCCCCCAGTAGTATATACCCCTTGTGCGCTACCGCCAGTAATATATACTCCTTGTGTGCTGCCCCCAATAGTATATACCCCTTGTGTCCTGCCCCCAGTAGTATATACCCCTTGTTTGCTTCCCCCAGTAGTATATAGACCCCTATGTGTTCCCCCAGTTATATATAGCCCCCCGTGTGCTCCCCCAGAAGTATATAGACCTCTTGTGTGCTGCCCCAGTTTTATATAGACCCCCTGTGTACTGCCCCCAGTTTTATATACTCCCTGTGTGCTCCCCCACTAGTATATAGGCCCCCTGTGTGCTCCCTCAGGGGTGTTTAGCCCCTCTGTGTGCTCCCCCACTTGGATATAGACCCCTGTGTGCTCCTCCAGTAGTATATAAACCCCCTGTGTGGTTCCCCAGTAGTATATAGACCCCCTGTGTGCCCCACCAGTATTATATAGACCCCTTGTGTGCTGCCCCAGTAGTATACAGACCCCTGTGTGCTCCCCAGTTATATATAGATCACCTGTGTGCCTCACAAGTAGTATATAGACCCCCTGTATGTTCCCCCAGTAGTATATAGACCCCCTGTGTGCCCCACCAGTAGTATATAGACCCCTGTGTGCTCCCCCAGTAGTGTATAGCCCCCCCTGTGTGCGCTCCCACTTGGATATAGACCTCCTGTGTGCTCTCCAAGTTGTATATAGACCCCATTCTGCTGCCCCAAGTAGTATATAGACCCCCTGTGTGCTGCCACCAGTAGTATATAGACCCCTCTGTGAAGTCCCAGTAGTCTATAGCCCCCCTGTGTGCTCCCCCTGTTATATAGCCCCCCTTTGTGCTCCCCCCATTTATATAGACCCCCGATGTGCGCTCCCCCAGTTAAACAGACCCCTGTGTGCTCCCCCTCCCATATAGTATATAACACAATAAAACAAACACTTATACTCACCTGGGTCCGGGCGTCTCCTCTTCTCTTCACTCTTGTGGCCGCAGGAAGGGTTTTCCCTGCGATCACAAGAGGCCGCACTCCCCTTGTCCTGGCGCCGATGCTCCAGTGATGTCACTGGAGCGCCGGCACCACAAGGACAAAGCTGCCACTTGTGACCGCAGGGAAAACCCTTCCTGCGGCCACAAGAGTGACTGACAGCAAGGGAGCCAATGTCTCCCGCCCTGTCAGTGCTGCTGCATGTAACTATGAGCGCTCATTACGAGTGCTCATACTTACAGTTCAGATGGCAGCAGCGAGCGGGGCAGCGGCCCTGTCCAGCGGTCTTGAGCACAAGAGCGGGGCGTGGGGCCCCCCCTGGGTGTTGGGGGCCCCAAGTGATCGCTTGGGGTGCTTGGTGCCAAAGACCGCCACTGGTTACCATTATAATAGACATTACACTGGGGGAGCTGTCTGTGTCACTAGTGCTGCAGCCTCCCCTGATGTCTATATAATACATGTTACCATTAGAATAGACATTACGCTGGGGGAGCTGTCTGTGTCACTAGTGCTGCAGCCTCGCCTGATGTCTATATAATACATGTTACCATTAGAATAGACATTACACTGGGGGAGCTGTCTGTGTCACTAGTGCTGCAGCCTCCCCTGATGTCTATATAATAAATGTTACCATTAGAATAGAAATTACACTGGGGGGGGGGGGGGGTTAGGAGCTGTCTGTGTCACTAGTGCCGGGTCACGGAACGGCCGGTCTCTGCAAAGATCATTGCGGCCGGTACTTAAGTCGGCCACAGTGTTCTGATGCAGGCACATCAGTGCGCGCATCAGAACTTCACACAGCTCACAATAAAGCAAGCAACTGACAGACAGCTTCTACCAGTGTAATGTCTATTATAATGGTAACATGTAATATATAGTCATCAGGGGAGGCTGCAGCACTATGGACACAGACAGCTTCTACCAGTGTAATGTCTATTATAATGGTAACATGTAATATATTGTCATCAGGGGAGGCTGCAGCACTATGGACACAGACAGCTTCTACCAGTGTAATGTCTATTATAATGGTAACATGTAATATATTTTCATCAGGGGAGGCTGCAGCACTATGGACACAGACAGCTTCTCCCAGCGTAGTGTTAATTATAATGGTAACATATCATATCAGGGGAGGCTCCATACCTATATGTAACTGCTGCCCGGTGCACCTGTATACGGTACTGCAGAAATAATAAAGATAGTGCCCCTGCAGTAATTAATGCCACACACCGTGCCCTTGTAAATAACTGTATAAAGTAGTGCCCATGGCAGTAGTAGTGTGCTGAGACAGAGGGGGGATTTATTGTGGTGCAGGAGGCAAATATTCACATATTTTTGTGCAACCGCTTGTTTCATGCAAAAACTATGCGAATATTTGCCCTTCTCTCTGCTCTCACTGTAGAGGCAGGGCAGTGGGTGTGGCTGCATGCAAAGGGGCGTGGTCTCAGTGTGCGTGCTGCATTTACATTTGCTGACTTGCCGAGTCAGTCCCCCTGGCAGTAATACAGTCAGTCCCACTGGCAGTAATGCAGTCAGTCCCCCTGGCAGTAATGCAGTCAGTCCCCCTGGCAGTAATGCAGTCAGTCCCCCTGGCAGTAATGCAGTCAGTCCCCCTGGCAGTAATGCAGTCAGTCCCCCTGGCAGTAATGCAGTCAGTCCCCCTGGCAGTAATACAGTCAGTCCCACTGGCAGTAATGCAGTCAGTCCCCCTGGCAGTAATACAGTCAGTCCCCCCTGGCAGTAATGCAGTCAGTCCCCCTGGCAGTAATACAGTCAGTCCCACTGGCAGTAATACAGTCAGTCCCACTGGCAGTAATGCAGTCAGTCCCCCTGGCAGTAATGCAGTCAGTCCCCCTTGCAGTAATACAGTCAGTCCCCCTGGCAGTAATGCAGTCAGTCCCACTGGCAGTAATGCAGTCAGTCCCCCTGGCAGTAATGCAGTCAGTCCCCCTGGCAGTAATGCAGTCAGTCCCACTGGCAGTAATGCAGTCAGTCCCCCTGGCAGTAATGCAGTCAGTACCCCTGGTAGTAATAGTCATAGCCAATAGTTTTTAGACTCACACTATGCCTTTGAATCCATTCCACACCATTACTGGATGCGCGAATGAGTAGATATAGCCGTCCTGTATATGATCTGAATGCACTTTGGGAGCAAAGTGCCGGTATGCTGGGCTGCATATATATCTATGTATATATATATGCTGGGCTGTATATATATATATATATATATATATATATATATGTATATATATAATGGTATGCTGGGCTGTCTATGTATATATATGCTGGGCTGTATATATATAATGGTATGCTGGGCTGTGTATATATCAAATGGTATGCTAGGCTATCTATATATGTATATATATACAGTGGTGCCTTGGATTAGGAGCATAATTCGTTCCGCGCTTGTAATCCAAATCCACTCTTACACCAAAGCAAATTTTCCCATAAGAAATCACTGATATGCAGACAATTGGTTCCACACCCCAAAAATAATGATTTATTATTCTGAATAACATGTAAAACAGATGAAACAAACATTCAGAAACAGCAGAATCTGTGATATTATAAGTTACTGTACAGTAATGGAGAGGATGGGAAACACAAGGGCGGACAGAGACTGCAGGGAGCAGGAAGGAATAAGCAGGACAGATGTGGGCACATACATGCAACGCTCTCTGTCCGGGGAGAGAGGGGTTACAGCTATGGAGAGGTTACCCCCACAGTCCTGTCCCCTGATGTAAGCCCCAGCCTGAAGTGGATCTGCTATGATTTGGAAGGTGGGGGAGACTTCCTGGGTCAGATTACAGTGCTGTAGACCCCGCTATGCAGACCATGCCCCTCCCCCACTCCCCCTCCCACCCATTACAGGGAGCTCTTAGACCAAAGCAATGCTCTTACACCAAGTCACAATTTTGAAAAACTGTGAGCTCTTAAATCAAAACGCCCTTAAACCAAGTTACTCTTTAACCAAGGTACCACTGTGTCTGTATATATATATATATATATATATATATATATATAAATAAATAAAATTGTATGCTGGGCTGTCTATATATATATCTATTTATCTATACATATATATATATATATATATATATATATATATATGCTGGACCCTATATATAATGGTATGCCAGACTGTGTCTGTATATATATATATATATATATATATATATATATATAAATATATATAAATAAAATTGTATGCTGGGCTGTCTATATATATATCTATTTATCTATACATACATATATATATATATATATATATATATATATATATATATGCTGGACCCTATATATATAATGGTATGCCAGACTGTGTGTGTGTATGTATATATATATATATAGGTATGCTGGCCTGTATATATATATATATAATGGTAAGCTGGGATGTATATATATAATGGTATGCTGGGCTGTATATATATATATATATATATATATATATATATATATATATATATATATAAATAAATGGTATGCTGGGCTGTATATATATACAATGGTATGCTGGGCTGTATATATATAATGGTATGCTGGGCTGTATGTATGTATGTATGTATGTGTATATATATATATATATATATATATATATATATATATAATGGTATGCTGGGCTATATATATACATATATATATATATATATATATATATATATATAATGGTATGCCGGGCTATATATATATATATATAATGGTATGCTGGGCTGCAGATGTGGTTGGTAAATGATGAATAACTAATGAATGTAAACCTGCCTGGGATGCACATATATCTATCCTAAGACAGGCAATAATATAAGGGCAGTTTCTTACTCACTATGCTCCACACCTGATTTTGGATACAAAACCAGCAAAATGTCACTGGTTAAGAGCAGCATCAATATGGGGGTGATAAGGGGGGGGGGGGGGGGGTGATGCTTGAAATAATTTTCTCCTCCTGTGAACCATGGTGACCTCCAGGGAGACACATGCAGTCACTATTGCTTTGCATCAAGAGGGTTTTACACTGCTGCTTGTTACACTGCCCCTAACATCAGCTGTGAGGAAGACTCCAGGGCTCCCCAGAAAGTTCAGGAGGTGCCAGGACCATATGCTACCAAGGGGCCAGCTACAGCAGGAATAGTGTAGCACCAGGTGCCCCTCAGTGATATACCAGTGCAGAGCATTCATGTGGTCAGTGATATACCAGTGCAGAGCATTCATGTAGTCAGTGATATACCAGTGCAGAGCATTCATGTGGTCCAGCACCAGGTGCCCCTCAGTGATATACCAGTGCAGAGCATTCATGTGGTCAGTGATATACCAGTGCAGAGCATTCATGTAGTCAGTGATATACCAGTGCAGAGCATTCATGTGGTCCAGCACCAGGTGCCCCTCAGTGATATACCAGTGCAGAGCATTCATGGGGTCAGTAATATACCAGTGCAGAGCATTCATGTGGTCAGTGATATACCAGTGCAGAGCATTCATGTAGTCAGTGATATACCAGTGCAGAGCATTCATGTGGTCCAGCACCAGGTGCCCCTCAGTGATATACCAGTGCAGAGCATTCATGTGGTCCAGCACCAGGTGCCCCTCAGTGATGTACCAGTGCAGAGCATTCATGTGGTGAGTGATATACCAGTGCAGAGCATTCATGTGGTGAGTGATATACCAGTGCAGAGCATTCATGTGGTCAGTGATATACCAGTGCAGAGCATTCATGTGGTCAGTGATATACCAGTGCAGAGCATTCATGTGGTCAGTGATATACCAGTGCAGAGCATTCATGTGGTCCAGCACCAGGTGCCCCTCAGTGATATACCAGTGCAGAGCATTCATGTGGTCAGTGATATACCAGTGCAGAGCATTCATGTAGTCAGTGATATACCAGTGCAGAGCATTCATGTGGTCCAGCACCAGGTGCCCCTCAGTGATATACCAGTGCAGAGCATTCATGTGGTCAGTGATATACCAGTGCAGAGCATTCATGTAGTCAGTGATATACCAGTGCAGAGCATTCATGTGGTCCAGCACCAGGTGCCCCTCAGTGATATACCAGTGCAGAGCATTCATGGGGTCAGTAATATACCAGTGCAGAGCATTCATGTGGTCAGTGATATACCAGTGCAGAGCATTCATGTAGTCAGTGATATACCAGTGCAGAGCATTCATGTGGTCCAGCACCAGGTGCCCCTCAGTGATATACCAGTGCAGAGCATTCATGTGGTCCAGCACCAGGTGCCCCTCAGTGATGTACCAGTGCAGAGCATTCATGTGGTGAGTGATATACCAGTGCAGAGCATTCATGTGGTGAGTGATATACCAGTGCAGAGCATTCATGTGGTCAGTGATATACCAGTGCAGAGCATTCATGTGGTCAGTGATATACCAGTGCAGAGCATTCATGTGGTCAGTGATATACCAGTGCAGAGCATTCATGTGGTCCAGCACCAGGTGCCCCTCAGTGATATACCAGTGCAGAGCATTCATGTGGTCAGTGATATACCAGTGCAGAGCATTCATGTGGTCAGTGATATACCAGTGCAGAGCATTCATGTGGTCCAGCACCAGGTGCCCCTCAGTGATATACCAGTGCAGAGCATTCATGTGGTCAGTGATATACCAGTGCAGAGCATTCATGTAGTCAGTGATATACCAGTGCAGAGCATTCATGTGGTCCAGCACCAGGTGCCCCTCAGTGATATACCAGTGCAGAGCATTCATGGGGTCAGTGATATACCAGTGCAGAGCATTCATGTGGTCAGTGATATACCAGTGCAGAGCATTCATGGGGTCAGTGATATACCAGTGCAGAGCATTCATGTAGTCAGTGATATACCAGTGCAGAGCATTCATGTGGTCCAGCACCAGGTGCCCCTCAGTGATATACCAGTGCAGAGCATTCATGGGGTCAGTGATATACCAGTGCAGAGCATTCATGTGGTCAGTGATATACCAGTGCAGAGCATTCATGTGGTCAGTGATATACCAGTGCAGAGCATTCATGTAGTCAGTGATATACCAGTGCAGAGCATTCATGTGGTCCAGCACCAGGTGCCCCTCAGTGATATACCAGTGCAGAGCATTCATGTGGTCAGTGATATACCAGTGCAGAGCATTCATGTGGTCAGTGATATACCAGTGCAGAGCATTCATGTGGTCAGTGATATACCAGTGCAGAGCATTCATGTAGTCAGTGATATACCAGTGCAGAGCATTCATGTGGTCCAGCACCAGGTGCCCCTCAGTGATATACCAGTGCAGAGCATTCATGGGGTCAGTGATATACCAGTGCAGAGCATTCATGTGGTCAGTGATATACCAGTGCAGAGCATTCATGTGGTCAGTGATATACCAGTGCAGAGCATTCATGTAGTCAGTGATATACCAGTGCAGAGCATTCATGTGGTCCAGCACCAGGTGCCCCTCAGTGATATACCAGTGCAGAGCATTCATGGGGTCAGTGATATACCAGTGCAGAGCATTCATGTGGTCAGTGATATACCAGTGCAGAGCATTCATGTGGTCAGTGATATACCAGTGCAGAGCATTCATGTAGTCAGTGATATACCAGTGCAGAGCATTCATGTGGTCCAGCACCAGGTGCCCCTCAGTGATATACCAGTGCAGAGCATTCATGTGGTCCAGCACCAGGTGCCCCTCAGTGATATACCAGTGCAGAGCATTCATGTGGTCAGTGATATACCAGTGCAGAGCATTCATGTGGTGAGTGATATACCAGTGCAGAGCATTCATGTGGTCAGTGATATACCAGTGCAGAGCATTCATGTGGTCAGTGATATACCAGTGCAGAGCATTCATGTGGTCAGTGATATACCAGTGCAGAGCATTCATGTGGTCCAGCACCAGGTGCCCCTCAGTGATATACCAATGCAGAGCATTCATGTGGTCAGTGATATACTAGTGCAGAGCATTCATGTGGTCAGTGATATACCAGTGCAGAGCATTTATGTGGTCAGTGATATACCAGTGCAGAGCATTCATGTGGTCCAGCACCAGGTGCCCCTCAGTGATATACCAGTGCAGAGCATTCATGTGGTCAGTGATATACCAGTGCAGAGCATTCATGTGGTCCAGGTCATGCTAGGGGGCGCTGGTGGCACCCCCGGACCTCACCTAGGGGCGCGCACCCCTGCCCGGCTGCCCCATCATCTGCCCCTCCATCCCATTACTTGCCCAGATCGCCGCCACCACACCGATCCCCGCCCTGGACCACACTTAGCCCCTGTCAAGCCGCCGTCCCTGCGCACATCTTCTCCCTCCAGCAGGTGCAATGACGTCATATCACTGCGCCTGCAGGAGGGTGCACATGTGTGCGGGGGTGGCAGCTGCCTGCTCCTCGCAGGCTGGAGAAGAGAGGGACCCGCTGTATTCTATAACAAGGTGAGTATAAAGGTTCTTTTTTGTTTGTGTGTTTAGCAATTGGCGGGGGGGGGGGGGGGGGGGGGTTTATTACTATATGGACAAAGGATGGGGGGCTTATTACTATAGGGGGTAGCAGAGGGGGGTTTATTACTATGGGGGGAGCGGAGGGGGGTTTATTACTATGCGGGGGAGCACAGGGGGGCTTATTACTATGGGGGGAGCACAGGGGGGGGCTTATTACCAGGGGGGGGAGAACAGAGATGCTTATTACTATGGGGAGAGCACAGGGAGGATTATTACTATGGGGACAGCACAGGGGGTATTATTACTATGGGGACTGCACAGGTGGGATTATTACTATGGGGACAGCACAGGAGGGATTATTACTATGTGGGGAGCACAGGGGGGCTTATTACTATGTGGGGAGCACAGGGGGGGGCTTATTACCAGGGGGAGAGCACAGGGAGGCTTATTACCAGGGGGGCAACACAGGGGGTCTTATTACTATAGGATGAGCACAGGGGGGATTATTACTATGGGGACAGCACAGGTGGGATTATTACTATGGGGACAGCACAGGTGGGATTATTACTATTGTGACAGCACAGGGGGGATTATTATTATGGGGACAGCACAGGGGGGATTGTTACCATGAGGGAAGATCACAGGGGTATTGTTACTATGGGGGAAGAGCACAGGGGGGGTTATTACTATGGGGACAGCACAAGTGGGATTATTACTATGTGGGGAGCACAGGGGGGCTTATTACTATGTGGGGAGCACAGGGGGGCTTATTACTATGTGGGGAGCACAAGGGGGCTTATTACTATGTGGGGAGCACAGGGGGGCTTATTACCAGGGGGAGTACAGGGGGGCTTATTACCGGGGGGGGGGGGACACAGGGGGGCTTATTACTATGGAAAGAGCACAGGGGGGATTATTACTATTGGGACAGCACAGGGGGGATTGTTACTATGGGGATAGCACAGGGGGGATTGTTACTATGAGGGAAGATCACAGGGGGTATTGTTACTATGGGGGAAGAGCACAGGGGGGTTATTAATATGGGGACCGCACAGGGGGGATTATTACTATGGGGACAGCACAGGGGGGATTGTTACTATGAGGGAAGATCACGGGGTATTGTTACTATGGGGGAAGAGTACAGGGGGGGTTATTACTATGGGGACAGCACAGGTGGGATTATTACTATGGGGACAGCACAGGGGGAATTGTTACTATGAGGGGAGATCACAGGGGGTATTGTTACTATGGGGGAAGAGCACAGGGGGGTTATTAATATGGGGACCGCACAGGGGGGATTATTACTATGGGGACAGCACAGGGGGATTGTTACTATGAGGGAAGATCACGGGGTATTGTTACTATGGGGGAAGAGTACAGGGGGGGTTATTACTATGGGGACAGCACAGGTGGGATTATTACTATGGGGACAGCACAGGGGGGATTGTTACTATGGGGGAAGAGCACAGGGGGATTATTACTATGGGGGCTTCAAAGGTGGGATTATTACTATGGGGACTGCATGGGGGGATTATTATATGTGGACAAACCATGGGGGATTATTACTATGGGGGAAGAGCACAGGTGGCATTACCACTATATGGGGGCAGAGCAGGTCCTATATACAGGGGGCAACCCAAATACCTACTGACTTTACTGCACATGACACAAAAAAAGTGGAAGTTAGCCTAAGATGTTTGTCTGGCAGATTCACAAGAGATGAATTGTGGCTGCAAAAAATCATCATGGAGGAAAGAGAAGAGGAAAAGGAAAGTGAAGTCCAGCACCAGGTGCCCCTAAGTGATGTATCAGTGCGGAGCATTCATGTGGTCCAGGTGCCCCTCAGTGATATACCAGTACGGAGCATACAGGTGTGGGCTTTGTTCTCGTTGCTATCTATACATTCAGCATCCATAATGGGACAGCCACCCTGTAGCCTGATTTGGCTGATAACAGGGAGTAACAGAGGATCAGCGCCCCTGGTTTGATCTGTATCCGACGCCTTCCGGTTCTCACAGACAAGCTGCCACATACTGACCATAGGATAGCAGCAGAGGTGGGAGCACAGGGCAGGACAGGGAGAGGTCTCAGCAGGGGGCTTCACTCTCCAGCCAGTAATACATCATCACCAAAGGGATTTAACCCTCTATTGCCTGTGGGATAAATCATAGAGCCATGTCCTGATGTCTGCATCCTGCTGTATGACTGACCAGCAGCCCCCAGTATAGTCCACAGGCACCAGTCAGGGATTAGACCAGTACTGGCACAGGTAGGGGGACACTGCCGGCACTGTCAGACCAACAGAGGGTTAAAACACTGAGAAGAAAGACTGCATTGGCAACATGTATGGTGGCAAGGCAGGCTGGGAATTGTGGTTCTACATTAGAGCAGCAAACTGGGTTACAGTGTGATGGAAAGCTGCACCGGGTATAGAAGGACAGAACTGGTGTCACTTTATCAAGGTGGTATCTGCCCCAAGTGCCCCCAATTTGGGTCAGAGATGCAAATAGCAAAACACTGCATGGGGAATCCCCAAATCCCCCCAGTATTACTGTATATCAGGGCTGTTCCAGCCCCAGGTGCCCCCCAGTATTACATTATATCAGCCCCAGGTGCCCCCCAGTATTACATTATATCAGCCCCAGGTGCCCCCCAGTATTACATTATATCAGCCCCAAGTGCCCCCCAGTATTCTTGTATATCAGGTCTGCTCCAGCCCCAGGTGCCCCCCAGTATTACATTATATCAGCCCCAGGTGCCCCCCAGTATTACAGCATATCAGCCCCAGGTGCCCCCCAGTATTAGAGTATATCAGCCCCAGGTGCCCCCCAGTATTACATTATATCAGCCCCAGGTGCCCCCCAGTATTACTGTATATCAGGGCTGCTCCAGCCCCAGGTGCCCCCCAGTATTACATTATATCAGCCCCAGGTGCCCCCCAGTATTACAGCATATCAGCCCCAGGTGCCCCCCAGTATTACATTATATCAGCCCCAGGTGCCCCCCAGTATTACTGTATATCAGGGCTGCTCCAGCCCCAGGTGCCCCCCAGTATTACATTATATCAGCCCCAGGTGCCCCCCAGTATTACTGTATATCAGGGCTGCTCCAGCCCCAAGTGCCCCCCAGTATTACAGGATATCAGCCCCAGGTGCCCCCCAGTATTACATTATATCAGCCCCAGGTGCCCCCCAGTATTACAGCATATCAGCACCAGGTGCCCCCCAATATATATCAGGGCTGGTCCAGGTGCCTCCTCCCCGGTCGGCATGTATCTGGGCTGGTCCAGGTGCCTCCTCCCCAGTTGGCATGTGTCTGGGCTGGTCCAGGTGCCCCCTCCCCAGTTGGCATGTGTCGGGGCTGGTCCAGGTGCCCCCCTCCCCTGTTGGCATGTGTCGGGGCTGGTCCAGGTGCCCCCTCCCCGGTCTGCATGTGTCGGGCTGGTCCAGGTGCCCACTCCCCGGTTGGCATGTGAAGGGGCTGGTCCAGGTGCCCCCTCCCCGGTTGGCATGTGTCGGGGCTGGTCCAGGTGCCCCCTCCCCGGTTGGCATGTATCAGGGCTGGTCCAGGTGCCCCCTCCCCAGTTGGCATGTGTCTGGGCTGGTCCAGGTACCCCCTCCCCGGTTGGCATGTATCAGGGCTGGTCCAGGTGCCCCCTCCCCGGTGGTTGGCATGTGCCGGGGCTGGTCCAGGTGCCCCCTCCCCGGTTGGCATGTGTCGGAGCTGGTCCGGGTGCCCCCTCCCTGGTTGGCATGTGTCGGGGCTGGTCCAGGTGCCCCCTCCCCGGTCGGCAGGTGTCGGGCTGGTCCAGGTGCCCCCTCCCCGGTGGTTGGCATGTGTCGGGGCTGGTCCAGGTGCCCCCTCCCCGGTTGGCATGTGTCGGGGCTGGTCCAGGTGCCCCCTACCCGGTTGGCATGTATCTGGGCTGGTCCAGGTGCCCCCTCCCCGGTTGGCATGTGGCGGGGCTGGTCCAGGTGCCCCCTCCTCGGTTGGCATGTGTCGGGGCTGGACCAGGTGCCCCCTCCTCGGTTGGCATGTATCTGGGCTGGTCCAGGTGCCCCCTCCCCGATCGACATGTGTCGGGGCTGGTCCAGGTGCCCCCTACCCGGTTGGCATGTATCTGGGCTGGTCCAGGTGCCCCCTCCCCGGTTGGCATGTGGCGGGGCTGGTCCAGGTGCCCCCTCCTCGGTTGGCATGTGTCGGGGCTGGACCAGGTGCCCCCTCCTCGGTTGGCATGTATCTGGGCTGGTCCAGGTGCCCCCTCCCCGATCGACATGTGTCGGGGCTGGTCCAGGTGCTCCCTCCCTGGTCGGCATGTGTTGGGGCTGGTCCAGGTGCCCCTCCCCGGTTGGCATGTGTCAGGGCTGGTCCAGGTGCCCCCTCCCCGGTTGGCATGTGTCAGGGCTGGTCCAGGTGCCCCCTCCCCGGTTGGCATGTGTCGGGGCTGGTCCAGGTGCCCCCTCCCCGGTTGGCATGTGTCAGGGCTGGTCCAGGTGCCCCCTCCCCGGTTGGCATGTGTCAGGGCTGGTCCAGGTGCCCCCTCCCCGGGTTGGCATATATCAGGGCTGGTCCAGGTGCCCCCTCCCCGGTTGGCATGTGTTGGGGCTGGTCCAGGTGCCCCCTCCCCGGTTGGCATGTGTCAGGGCTGGTCCAGGTGCCCCCTCCCCGGTTGGCATGTGTCAGGGCTGGTCCAGGTGCCCCCTCCCTGGTGGTTGGCATGTGTCAGGGCTGGTCCAGGTGCCCCCTCCCCGGTTGGCATGTGTCAGGGCTGGTCCAGGTGCCCCCTCCCCGGTTGGCATGTATCAGGGCTGGTCCAGGTGCCCCCTCCCCGGTTGGCATGTATCTGCGCTGGTCCAGGTGCCCCCTCCCCGGTTGGCATGTATCAGGGCTGGTCCAGGTGCCCCCTCCCCGGTTGGCATGTATCAGGGCTGGTCCAGGTGCCCCCTCCCCGATTGGCATGTATCTGCGCTGGTCCAGGTGCCCCCTCCCCGGTTGGCATGTGTCAGGGCTGGTCCAGGTGCCCCCTCCCTGGTGGTTGGCATGTATCAGGGCTGGTCCAGGTGCCCCCTCCCCGGTTGGCATGTATCAGGGCTGGTCCAGGTGCCCCCTCCCCGGTTGGCATGTGTCAGGGCTGGTCCAGGTGCCCCCTCCCCGGTTGGCATGTGTCGGGGCTGGTCCAGGTGCCCCCTCCCCGGTTGGCATGTGTCAGGGCTGGTCCAGGTGCCCCCTCCCCGGTTGGCATGTGTCAGGGCTGGTCCAGGTGCCCCCTCCCCGGTTGGCATGTGTCGGGGCTGGTCCAGGTGCCCCCTCCCCGGTTGGCATGTGTCAGGGCTGGTCCAGGTGCCCCCTCCCCGGTTGGCATGTGTCAGGGCTGGTCCAGGTGCCCCCTCCCCGGGTTGGCATGTATCAGGGCTGGTCCAGGTGCCCCCTCCCCGGTTGGCATGTATCTGGGCTGGTCCAGGTGCCCCCTCCCCGGTTGGCATGTATCTGGGCTGGTCCAGGTGCCCCCTCCCCGGTTGGCATATATCAGGGCTGGTCCAGGTGCCCCCTCCCCGGTTGGCATGTGTCAGGGCTGGTCCAGGTGCCCCCTCCCCGGTTGGCATGTGTCAGGGCTGGTCCAGGTGCCCCCTCCCTGGTGGTTGGCATGTGTCAGGGCTGGTCCAGGTGCCCCCTCTCCGGTTGGCATGTGTCAGGGCTGGTCCAGGTGCCCCCTCCCCGGTTGGCATGTGTCGGTGACAGCTCGGTGACATCCCGGGGGTGGTGGTGAGGATGATGATGACCGCTGGCGGCAGTGGGAGTGAGTGTGAGCTCCGCAGACCCCGGTAAGGAGCAGCCCCCCCCCCCCCCCTCCTCCCCGTGTGATCCAGGTGCCAAAACAAACCGCCTGAACTATTTATTCGGGGCGGACAGCGCAGGGCGCAACACAGAGAGACGGCAGCGGAGACACCCGGAGCTACCGGCATCAGCGGAGCCCGGACATCCCAGGAGTGACCCCGGGCGGATGGGGCTCCCGTGATCCAGGGCGGCACAGGGAGCACCGGACGCCCCATGCAGCTGCC
Organism: Dendropsophus ebraccatus; assembly: GCF_027789765.1. Lineage (NCBI taxonomy): Eukaryota > Metazoa > Chordata > Amphibia > Anura > Hylidae > Dendropsophus > Dendropsophus ebraccatus. Next base: position 11,193,387 of record NC_091462.1, on the reverse strand, counting down.
CCCCCTGCCGGTGCTGCTGCTCTGCGGCGCGGCGCTGCTCCTCAGCCCGGAGGTGAGCGGCTGTGGGCCGGGCAGGGTGGTGGGCAGGAGGCGCAGACCGGCCAAGCTCAGCCCGCTCTCCTACAAGCAGTTCAGCCCCAATGTGCCCGAGAAGACGCTGGGAGCCAGCGGGAGGTACGAGGGCAAGATCGCCCGCAACTCGGAGCGCTTCAAGGAGCTCACCCCAAACTACAACGCGGACATTATCTTCAAGGACGAGGAGAACACCGGGGCCGACCGGCTCATGACCCAGGTGAGAGGGCACAGGTGACCGGAGAGGGCACAGGTGACCGGAGAGGAGAGGGCACAGGGGACCGGAGAGGGCACAGGGGACCGGAGAGGGCACAGGGGACCGGAGAGGGCACAGGGGACCGGAGAGGGCACAGGGGACCGGAGAGGGCACAGGGGACCGGAGAGGAGAGGGCACAGGGGACCGGAGAGTGAGGGGGGTAAGAGGGCACAGGTGACCGGTGAGAGGGCACAGGTGACCGGAGAGTGAGGGGTGAGAGGGCACAGGCGATAGAGGAGAAGAGTTGGGATAAGACTGGCACAGATGATAGAAGAGAGAAGGGATGAGATTGGCACAGACAAAAAAAGTAAAAAGGCAGCCCCCTCCATAATATGATCCCGTCTATTCACACATGCAGCAGTTCCGGTTAGACCCCGTTTCCCGGTTAGACCCCGTTTCCCGGCTGCCTTGGTGCTCGCGGTGCTGCCTCCGATTCCGTTCCTGCAGACTATTGGGGTGTTGGACCAGATCCTGAAGGGGGCGCAACCATGGATATCATTTCTGGTTCTTTGTGATGTCTTTGCTACCAATTGAGAACTGGCACAGGTGACAGAAGAGAGAAGGGATGAGAGTGGCACAGGTGACAGAAGAGAGAAGGGATGAGACTGGCACAGGTGACAGAAGAGAGAAGGATGAGAGTGGCACAGGGAATAGAACAGAGAAGGGATGAGAGTGGCACAGGTGACAGAAGAGAGAAGGGATGAGACTGGCACAGGTGATAGAAGAGAGAAGGGATGAGAGTGGCACAGGTGACAGAAGAGAGAAGGGATGAGACTGGCACAGGTGATAGAAGAGAAGGGATGAGACTGGCACAGGTGACAGAAGAGAGAAGGATGAGAGTGGCACAGGGAATAGAACAGAGAAGGGATGAGACTGGCACAGGTGATAGAAGAGAGAAGGGATGAGACTGGCACAGGTGATAGAAGAGAGTAGGGATGAGACTGGCACAGGTGACAAGAGAGAAGGGATGAGAGTGGCACAGGTGATAGAAGAGGAAGGGATGAGAGTGGCACAGGTGACAGAAGGGAGAAGGGATGAGACTGGCACAGGTGACAGAAGAGAGAAGGATGAGAGTGGCACAGGTGACAGAAGAGAGAAGGGATGAGAGTGGCACAGGTGACAGAAGGGAGAAGGGATGAGACTGGCACAGGTGACAGAAGAGAGAAGGATGAGAGTGGCACAGGTGACAGAAGAGAGAAGGGATGAGAGTGGCACAGGTGATAGAAGAGAGAAGGGATGAGACTGGCACAGGTGACAGAAGAGAGAAGGGATGAGAGTGACACAGGGAATAGAACAGAGAAGGGATGAGACTGGCACAGGTGACAGAAGAGAGAAGGGATGAGAGTGGCACAGGGAATAGAACAGAGAAGGGATGAGAGTGGCACAGGTGACATAAGAGAGAAGGGATGAGACTGGCACAGGTGACAGAAGAGAGAAGGGATGAGACTGGCACAGGTGATAGAAGAGAGAAGGGATGAGAGTGGCACAGGGAATAGAACAGAGAAGGGATTAGACTGGCACAGGTGACAGAAGAGAGAAGGGATAAGACTGGCACAGGTGACAGAAAAGAGAAGGGATGAGAGTGGCACAGGTGATAGAAGAGAGAAGGGATGAGACTGGCACAGGTGACAGAAGAGAGAAGGGATGAGACTGGCACAGGTGATAGAAGAGAGAAGGGATGAGACTGGCACAGGTGACAGAAGAGAAGGGATGAGACTGGCACAGGTGACAGAAGAGAAGGGATGAGAGTGGCACAGGTGATAGAGGAGAGAAGGGATGAGACTGGCACAGGTGACAGAAGAGAGAAGGGATGAGAGTGGCACAGGTGATAGAACAGAAGGGATGAGAGTGGCACAGGTGATAGAAGAGAGAAGGGATGAGAGTGGCACAGGGAATAGAACAGAGAAGGGATGAGACTGGCACAGGTGATATAGAGGAGAGAAGGATGAGAGTGGCACAGGTGATAGAACAGAAGGGATGAGAGTGGCACAGGTGATAGAACAGAAGGGATGAGAGTGGCACAGGTGATAGAACAGAGAAGGGATGAGAGTGGCACAGGTGACAGAAGAGAGAAGGGATGAGAGTGGCACAGGGGATAGAACAGAGAAGGGATGAGACTGGCACAGGTGATATAAAGGAGAGAAGGGATGAGACTGGCACAGGTGATAGAAGACAGAAGGGATGAGAGTGGCACAGGTGATAGAGGAAAGAAGGGATGAGAGTGGCACAGGGGATAGAACAGAAAAGGGATGAGACTGGCACAGGTGATAGAGGAGAGAATGGATGAGACTGGCACAGGTGATAGGAGAGAAGGGATGAGACTGGCACAAGTCACAAAAGGTAAGAAAAAAGGATGAAAGCTGGCAAGGGTGAAAGGACAGAGGGGATGAGACTGGCACAGGTGAAAGGACAGAGGGGATGAGACTGGCACAGGTGAAAGGACAGAGGGGATGAGACTGGCACAGTTGAAAGGACAGAGGAGATGAGACTGGCACAGGTGAAAGGACAGAGGGGATGAGACTGGCACAGTTGAAAGGACAGAGGGGATGAGACTGGCACAGTTGAAAGGACAGAGGGGATGAGACTGGCACAGGTTAAAGGACAGAGGGGAGGAGACTGGCACAGGTAAAAGGACAGAGGGGATGAGACTGGCACAGTTGAAAGGACAGAGGGGATGAGACTGGCACAGTTGAAAGGACAGAGGGGATGAGACTGGCACAGGTAAAAGGACAGAGGGGATGAGACTGGCACAGTTGAAAGGACAGAGGGGATGAGACTGGCACAGGTAAAAGGACAGAGGGGAGGAGACTGGCACAGTTGACAGGAGAGAGAAAGAAGGGGTTAGACTGGGACAGGTGACGGGATAGGGGGAAAGGGACCAGGGAACCAGAGTTAATAGAAGACAGCAGGGAAGGATAAAGACTGGCACAGATGAGGGGGGTGTAAGTGATAGAAGAGTGGGAAGTAACCAGGCTGGCACAAGTAATAGGAGATAAGTGAAGGGTAAAGACTGGAACAGGTGAGGGATAACAAGGCTGTGCAGGTGGGTGAAGAATACAGGTGTTGCTAAGGGTGACCCAGGTGACAAGAGGGAAGCATGAAGCCTGGCACAGGTGGGGGGGTGACAGGAGGGAAGCATTAAGCCTGGCATAGGTGGGGGTGACAGGAGGGAAGCATGAAGCCTGGCACAGGTGGGGGGTGACAGGAGGGAAGCATGAAGCCTGGCACAGGTGGGGGGTGACAGGAGGGAAGCATGAAGCCTGGCACAGGTGGGGGGGTGACAGGAGGGAAGCATGAAGCCTGGCACAGGTGGGGGGGTGACAGGAGGGAAGCATGAAGCCTGGCACAGGTGGGGGGTGACAGAGTTTAGAGGTGGCATTAAGTTATAAATGAATGGGACATAGAAGAGGTTCATCTGGAGTCCTGATACTGGAGATGAGAATGGGGGACCCGGGTCTGAGCATAGATAGGGAGAGGGCTGAGGACCTGGCAGGGAGAGGCTGGGGGAGCTATGGGGGAGTCCCAGTAGCAGATAATGCCAGGCATCACCCCAGGTTCTGGATTATGTGATGGCAGCACTTCTTGTTTGTTTTGCTTCTGGGAATGTTTAGCTTGAATCACAGTAAATATATAGACATACTGTATACAGATACATAGTAACCTGTAATGTTATAGTGTATACAGAGACATATACTGATACATAGTAACCTGTAATATTATAGTGACTATAGACATATACTGATACATAGTAACCTGCAGTATTATAGTGACTATAGGCATATACTGATACATAGTAACCTGCAGTGTTATAGTGACTATAGACATATACTGACACATAGTAACCTGCAGTATTATAGTGACTATAGACATATACTATGATCTGGTTCTCGCAGTCATTGCTGGTCGGGCTCTCAGTCTCCTCTATGATCTGGTTTTAGTTGCTGGATTGTTATTTTAGGCTTTATTGAATGTTAATAGAAAGTCTGGGAATATGTCTGCAATGTAAAGCTATGTAGTGGAACTACAAAAACCTGCAAGTCCTGCAACTCCTTATTACAAAGATCTACAACCAGTGAGTCTGAGGTTGCTGGTGAACTACAATTCCCAGCATGCTGTGACTGATACCTGCTTTCTCCTATAAGCTGTAGTGTTCTTCCACCATCAGCCTCATTGTTAGTTATAGGTTGCTGGATTGTCAGTATTGTGCTTATACAATATCTGTTACATGGGACTGCTGGGGACAGATGAGGCCAGTGTTCTGGGTGACAATCTGATGGATTCACTACCTCCACATACAGTCTGATCCGCCACATTCTGTCCCTTGAGTTGTGACATCTACTTGTCACATGGACTTTACACTGGTTGTAAATTGCCAACAGGTTGTACAGAGAGCAACAGCCAACAGCAGGTTCACTGCAGGGAGGTCATAGGAACTCTATAGTAAGAATCTGGAGTTGAAAGGGGGTCAGGAATAGGGGAGTCGGAGTGCCCCCATATATCTCTATGAGGATCTGAGTTTGGTTTAGGGTCTTACATATGTCCTCTAGATGCTACAAGGCAGCTATATAACGCCTGCCCATATATACAGAGACGGGGGGGGGGGGGGGGGGGGACGGGGGACAATGAGAAAACCTTATGCTCAGTGGTGCACACGTATGGAGTGCAGGGCCTGCAGATACACTGCACCCTATAACAGGACACTAGTGAGCGATACACTGGGCTGGTGGTAGAGGACGGTAGCTGCGCCATCACAGGGCACGCCGCCATAGGCCGAGGCTGAACGCTGATGCTTGCAGTGATGCCCAGCATCGCTTGTTGCCTTCATGGGTCACATGACCTTCATTGTCTCCCTATAGAACTCAACAGGAATGTCTTATGTGATTGTTGGTTTGTCTAGAGGTTCTTACAGTCTCTCTTTACATAGCTAAACAAGGGAGAGAGAAAAAAGCCAGGCAGCAGCGCCTCGTGTGATACCGTACAAACAAGTCAGTTAAAAATGCAAGGTGCTGATGGGGTGCTCACCTTCAAGCCCCTTGGGCTTTATGCATATCACCCAAATGGGTACCAGGTCTTCAGAAGATGCCAGGATATGGTGCTTCGGTGGAGAGTGCAGGGCTGCAGGCCAACTAGGATAGCCCAAACGGGATGCTCCCAAGTGGGGGCCCGTGGGAATAAGGCTAGTCTAGGTACAAAAATGGTGCGTGGCTAATCCATAAATGTTAGCGCTGCCCAAAAGACTCCAAATAGAGGCTGAATAAAGTAAAAATATTTATTAAAAGTGCACAATATTTGCGCGTTTCGAGGAACAGAGGTCCTCTTCATCAGAATAGCAGTGCACTATTAGCAGATTTGTTGCAAAAATTAAAGTAAAAGGGAGAGATAGTGGTAAGACACCACTAGTCCGTCTCCTTGTTGCCAATAGAAACCGATCACAGCTCGGCTTCCATTGCTCATAGTAACCAATCACAGCTCAGCTATTATTACTCATAGTAACCAATCACAGCTCAGCTATTATTACTCATAGTAACCAATCACAGCTCAGCTATTATTACTCATAGTAACCAATCACAGCTCAGCTTTCATCTCTCATCTCTAAAATGAAAGCTGATCGCTGATTGGTGGCTATGGGCAAACAATCTATTGCTTCTTGACACAGGTTTTTGGAGAGGAGATTTAGAGCGCTGTCTTATAGTAAGATCCTCTCTGTTTCCCATAGCAACCAATCACGGCTCAGCTTTCATGCCTCACAGTGCTCTGGTAAAATGAAAGCTGAGCTGTGGTTGGTTGCTATGGGCAACAGGGCTATTGCCTCTTTACACAGGTTTTTGTAGGGGAGATTTATGGCACTGTCTGTAGTAAGTTCCACTTTGTTGCCCATAGCATCTAATCACAGGTCAGCTTTTATTGCCCATAGTATCCAATCACAGGTCAGCTTTTATTGCCCATAGTATCCAATCACAGGTCAGCTTTCATTGCCCATAGTAACCAATCACAGGTCAGCTTTCATTGCCCATAGTAACCAATCACAGCTCAGCTTTCATGTCTCTGGTAAACTGAAAGCTGAGCTGTGATTGGTTGCTGTGGGCAATAAACCTAGTTTCTCTTTACACATGTTTCTATAGGGGAAATTTATCAAGATTCTGTGTTGCCCATAGCAACCAATGACAGCTCAGCTTTCAGTTTACCAGAGCAATGTGAAGCATGAAAGCTGATCTGTTATTGGTTACTATGGGCAATGAAAGCTGAGCTGTGATTGGTTACTATGGGCAATGAAAGCTGAGCTGTGATTGGATGCTATGAGCAATGAAAGCTGAGCTGTGATTGGATGCTATGAGCAATGAAAGCTGAGCTGTGATTGGATGCTATGAGCAATGAAAGCTGAGCTGTGATTGGATGCTATGAGCAATGAAAGCTGAGCTGTGATTGGATGCTATGAGCAATGAAAGCTGAGCTATGATTGGATGCCATGGGCAACAAAGTGGATCTTAAAACAGACATTGCCATAAATATACCCTTCAAAAACCTGTGTAAAGAGGCAATGGCTCTGTTGCCCATAGCAACCAATCAGAGAGCAGCTTTTATTTTACCAGCGCAATATGAGTCATGAAAGCTGAGCTGTGATTGGTTGCTATGGGAAACCAGAGACTGACTATAAAGACAGCGCCATAAATTTACTGGTGTGCATTTTGCTGGAGATGATCTGCAGATCCTCACTTATAAGGAGGATAATCCTGTGCTGGCTATTCCAAGCTCTGCGCCAATCACAGGCGGCATTGGTCAGATGTGCCAATACAAAGATCAGTGGGAGACCTCGGAAGAGTTGGCATGGGGGCAGCAGCCATTTCCTGTGATCCCCAAGGCCCTCTGGTTGTTGAAAGACTACAATTCCCAGCATGTCTGGACAGTCATTGGCCACTGTATTTAGATTTAGGGCAGAATCCCGACTCTTCCACACACTGACTGCCAGACCTGCAGTATTCCAGTGCGGCAGCCATTGTTGGATCTGGATCAGTAAAGGGAAGCTCCGGCCATTATAGAGATATAGAAGGAATTAGTCTCCACAGAAAAAATACTATTACTTTCCATATGTTGAGAATGGGGAGATGTAAGGGCAGGGAATGATTGGGAAGGGACTACTGCACACAGCCGGCTCCTGACTGATCTCCAGGTTACTGGTTTAACTATATGGCTTCTTATCTCAGGTTATAAATCTGTATCTGAGGAATGTCCGCGTCTTCTATCACAAGTGTTCTCATAAAATGTCCTCAAGCTAAAAGTCCAGAGTAAGAGGGATTTCCTTATAGAGTTCCCAGTATATACAGGATTAATCAGCGTAAAAAGTTCTGTCATTTTGTAAAAGAAAACATTACATTACTGATTCTGAGTTACGTCCTGTATTATACTCCAGAGCTGCACTCACTATTCTGCTGGTGGGGTCAGTGTGGACATATATTACATTACTGATCCTGAGTTACGTCCTGTATTATACTCCAGAGCTGCACTCACTATTCTGCTGGTGGGGTCACTGTGTACATACATTACATTACTGATCCTGAGTGACGTCCTGTATTATACCCCAGAGCTGCACTCACTATTCTGCTGGTGTGGTCACTGTGTACATACATTACATTACTGATCCTGAGTTACGTCCTGTATTATACTCCAGAGCTGCACTCACTATTCTGCTGGTGTGGTCACTGTGTACATACATTACATTACTGATCCTGAGTGACATCCTGTATTATACCCCAGAGCTGCACTCACTATTCTGCTGGTGTGGTCACTGTGTACATACATTACATTACTGATCCTGAGTTACGTCCTGTATTATACTCCAGAGCTGCACTCACTATTCTGCTGGTGGGGTCAGTGTGTACATACATTAAATTACTGATCCTGAGTTACATCCTGTTTTATATCCCAGAGCTGCACTCACTATTCTGCTGGTGGGGTCACTGTGTACATACATTACATTACTGATCCTGAGTGACATCCTGTATTATGCCCCAGAGCTGCACTCACTATTCATCTGGTGGGGTCACTGTGTGTTTTGAGTAGTAGTAGTAGTAGTAGTAGTAGTAGTAGTGATCCGCCGCTCTCCCGGATATGGAGCATTCGGAGAAGGTGAAGTGATACAACATTGGGAGCTATAGGGCGGTGGAGTGTGAATGATAGGAAGGGAGTATATGGGGACGCTGTTCCTGATGTATAGAGAACACTGGATCTCTGTGCAGATGTCTTGACAAAGGATATGTTGCTGGGTTAGGAATTCCCCTTATCGGAGGAGCGAGTCCTGGAGCCTGAACAATCACTCCCATTGGAAGGGATAGGAGTGATACATTTTTTTAATGTTTTGTTGCTGCTGAAAAATCCAGGGAGCGGCATTGCTGTGCGTGTCCCGCTCTCGTCGTGAGGTGTGTGTATTGGAGGGGGCTTATACTTACAGAGGTATGTGAAATATTTATTTGACAGTGTAAAATTCACAAGTGCAGTGCGCCTCTTCTCCCATCGCCTCTTCTCCCATCGCCTTCCTATTATTAACCTTGCAGTAAATGCAGCTCCGCCAGTCGCCATCACCACTTGACAAACTGCCGAAATTCTGTTTGGCCATTTTGTAGTTGTTGCCCTTTCTGGAATGGCCGCCTTTACCCGTCCCGATGGGTTCATAACCCAACTTTCCCAGACTCCTGAACACACTTACCCAGTTCTAGAGTTGCACATCCCCTGTTCGTGAAGTGCTGCGTAACAAGGCAGGTCCGCCGCTCAGGAGCTGGGGAAAGATGGGTGAGCCGTGGCTATGGACATATTGGTGGTAACATGGCTTTCCCAAGAACAGATACAACCGAGTATACTTTTTTTAAGACCCAGATTGTTGTGACGCTTCCATGTTTAGCAGATTTCACAAGGCGACAATGTCTCAGGCTCCTGGGCCCAGTACCAGCAGTGTCTGAATATACAACACTGATAGTCAATGTCCAAAATAAAAGGGAAACCTTGTACCCAAATAGTGCCATCATACCGTGCCCTAATAATACCTCCTTACAGTGCCATATAGTGCTCAAATGATGCCACCAAACCGAGCCCAAACACAGTACAGTGCCCATAAAATGGCATCATACCAAACCCTAATAACACAGTACAGTGCCTAAATAATGTACTATATAATGTTCCCATACCGTAGCATAATGACTCTGTAGGATGCCCAAACAATGGCTCACACAGTGCTCTAAAATGCTGTGTCCGGATAGTACCACCAAACAGTGCCCAATGAATTACATCAAATACTATCCAAATATTGTGCCCAAATACTTCTATTCAGTGCCCATATACTACCACTACCATACATTGCCCAAATACTACCATATAATGCCTATATACTACCTTACAAAGCCCAAATACTACCATATAGTGCCTATATAATACCATACAGTGCCCAAATACTATCATACAGTATCCAAATACTACCATATAGTGCCTATATAATACCATACAGTGCCTATATAATACCATACAGTGCCCAAATACTACCATATAGTGCCTATATAATACCATACAGTGCTCAAATACCACCATATAGTGCCCATATACTAGACCACATTACCCACATAACGATCAAATTCTACCACCATGTGATGAACAAACACTACCATATGGTACCCAATTACCACCATATAATACCATATAGAACCCAAATAAAAATATTTTCTATGTAGTATCGCCATGTAATGCCCAAAGTATGCTATAGCCCCTAAATAAAGCATTGCCCAAAAATGACCGCCATATAATGCCAAACTAACTGACACATGGTCCAAATTATTAAATAACTAGCCGCCAGATACCAGGCTGTTCCCTGACCAGTATATCATTTCTATGGCAGGTGACGGGCTCTCCTCAGTGTAATGGCGCAGATGGCGCCTTGCAGTGAAACACGTGCCCGCACCTCCTGGAGTGCCTCATTATTTTCTGGTCATGTGACTGTCTCTTAGCTATTGAGGTGAATAACACTTAGTTCAGACCTGACTTTATTGCCCTCTATAGTCTTGTGTGTGTCTGCTGTGGTGCAGCGGTGATACTGGCCGCCATATTGCGGCACAGAGTTCTACTCCAGTCACATCCCAAGCTGTATGGAATATTACAAGCGTTCTCATTGCAGCTTGGGAGGGGTTTGTAGTTTTGCTCCGCCTTGCAGTCAGCCATGTGACCTAGTGCTACTGCTATATTTCAGCTCCTACAAAGTGGAAACCATCAGCATGCTGGATTTGGTATAAGACATGTTGTACCAGATTAAAGTAAACCAATATCTGACTATGTAGATCAATGCTCCTCAGTTTGCCTTGGGCATGATGGGATTTGTAGTTTTGCAATGGTTGGAGGGCCACAAGTTGAAGATCACTGATGTAGACTGTAACAACATGATGTGAAGCAGTATGATGTGTTCACTTCCAATGAAGCAGAGTCAATAAAAGGGGCGGGGCCTAATTACTCGCAGCGCGGACTTTGTCACATTGTTTACTGTTCTGCTCCGTGCGCTATCCCAGCCGCATAGGAGATGGGAGGCCTGAACCTTGTGCGCCATTGGCAGGGAGATCAGCACGAAAACAAGCTGCACTTAATACATGACTTATTGTATAGGTGGCAGCATGCCTCATCCTTCCCTCTTAAAGGAATTTTCCACTTTCATTGAAGTAAGGAATAAAGCGTCCTGCAGCATTCTCACTCACTTTGTGTTTCAGTCTCTTCCATCTCTGCTTGCTGCCATGAAACAGAAGCTTCTTACCTCCTCCAGCTTAGCGGCAATCGTATCCAGTCCGGATAAGCTTTGTACTTGTTACCTGCACTGAATCATTGTAACAGACTCACCTAAGGGCCTTTTACATGGGAAGATTATCAAGCAAAAAAGTGTTAAATCGTTTGAATTTAGGCGATAATCTTCAGGTGTAAATGTGGCAACGCTCAAACGCCGAACGGAAATTTGTTGGTATTTTGTTGATCGCATCCTTTGGGATGACCTCAAAATTATTGTTAAGTCCTTCAGTATAAACGCTCATGTTCACAGTGTATAGGTACCAGCGCAATTCCCATATTACCGACTTTTCATAGCGATTTATCTTCTCGTCTGAACATCTATCGTTTAAAAGATATAATCATCACTTGTCATTTGCTAAACAAGCGATTTATCTGCGTGTGTAAGAGGACACTTAGCTTCCTGTATATGAGGGCTGGGGCTGTGATGATGGTGTTAGCCAAACAATGTGTCATACAGTTCCCTAAAAAAAAAAAAAAAAAGATCCCAATAATGTTACAGAGCTGTGTCCAAATGTTACCATACAATGAATAACACCATACATTGTCCTAATACTGTGCCATATAGTGCCCGACTACTACTATACAGCATCAAAACACCACCAGATAGTGCTGAAATACTACTATACAGCATCAAAACACCACCAGATAGTGCTGAAATACTACTATACAGCACCAAAATACCACCAGATAGTGCTGAAATACTACTATACACTACCAAAACACCACCATATAGTGCTGAAATACTACTATACAGCATCAAAACACCACCATATAGTGCTGAAATACTACTATATACTACCAAAATACCACCAGATAGTGCTGAAATACTACTATACCGAACCAAAATACCACCATATAGTGCTGAAATACTACTATACACTACCAAAACACCACCATATAGTGCTGAAATACTACTATACAGAACCAAAACACCACCATATAGTGCTGAAATACTACTATACAGAACCAAAATACCACCATATAGTGCTGAAATACTACTATACACTACCAAAACACCACCAGATAGTGCTGAAATACTACTACTATACACTACCATTATACCACCAGATAGTGCTGAAATACTACTATACATAACCAAAATACCAACATATAGTGCTGAAATACTAGTACTATACACTACCATAATACCACCATATAGTGCTGAAATACTACTATACACTACCAAAACACCACCATATAGTGCTGAAATACTACTATACAGTACCAAAACACCACCATATAGTGCTGAAATACTACTATACAGCACCAAAATACCACCAGATAGTGCTGAAATACTACTATACAGTACCAAAAATACCACACAAATACCAGTATACAGCACCGAAATACTACCATATAGTGACGAAATACTACTATACAAAACCCCAAATACTACCATATACAGTGATGCCTTGGATTACGAGCATAATTCGTTCCGGGACCGCGCTTGTAATCCAAATCCACTCTTAAACCAAAGCAAATTATCCCATAAGAAATCACTGAAATGCAGACAATAGAATAGAGAAGCAGTGCTGGTGTCAGAGGTCTGTGTGGTCACATGACAGCAATAGGGAAGGGGGTGTGTTCAGCATGGACCAATCAGGATGTGAGAATCACAGAGCTGTGCAGGAGGACAGTGACAGAAACTTTATATACAGAAGTTTGAATTGAGTGTGAATGCTGGCACATTATAGCAACAGTGTGTATAGCTGAGTGTAAGTGCAGGCATATTATAGCAGCAGTGTGTATAGCTGAGTCTGAGTGCAGGCACATTATAGCAGCAGTGTGTATAGCTGAGTGTAAGTGCAGGTACATTATAGAAGGAATGGAGAACATGGGAAACACAAGGGCTGGCAGAGACTGCAGGAAGGAATGAACAGGGCGAATGTAGGCAGAGAGAGGGGGTTACAGCTATGGAGAGATTACCTCCACAGTCCTGTCCCCTGATGTAAGCCCCAGCCTGAAGTGGATCTGCTATGATTTTGAAGGTGAGGGAGACTTCCTGGGTCAGGGTACAGGGCTGTAGACCTCGCTATGCAGACCATGCCTGAAAAACTGTGAGCTCTTAAACCAAAAAGCTCTTAATCCAAGTTACTCTTAAACCAAGGTACCACTGTAGTGTCCAAATACTACTATACAGCACCCAAATGCTACTATACAGTACCAAAATACTACCATATACAGTAGTACCTTGGATTATGAGCATAATTTGTTCCGGGACGGCGCTTGTAATCCAAATTCACTCTTACACCAAAGCAAATTTTCCCATAAGAAATCATAGAAATGCAGAAAATTGTTTCCACACCCCAAAAATAATGATTTATTATTCTGAATAACATGTAAAACAGATGAAACGAACATTCAGAAACAGCAGAATCTGTGATATTATAAGTTACTGTACAGTAATGAAGAGGATGGGAAACACAAGGGCGGACAGAGACTGCAGGGAGCAGGAAGGAATGAGCAGGACAGATGTGGGCACATACATGCAGCACTCTCTGTCCGGGGAGAGAGGGGTTACAGCTATGGAGAGATTACCTCCACAGTCCTGTCCCCTGATGTAAGCCCCAGCCTGAAGTGGATCTGCTATGATTTGGAAGGTGAGGGAGACTTCCTAGGTCAGAGTACAGGGCTGTAGACCTCGCTATGCAGACCATGCCCCTCCCCCACTCCCACCCAGTACAGGGAGCTCTTATACCAAAGCAATGCTCTTACACAAAGTCACAATTTTGAAAAACTGTGAGCTCTTACACCAAAACGCTCTTAAACCAAGGTACCACTGTATTACCAAAATACTACTATTTCTTTATTTTGGTCCCTGGTGACCCCTGTCCCAGTGCTGGAGCTTCATGTGGTCACACATCTCTGTGGATACAAGATCTGGTTGTCACCCGGAGTCCGGGATCAGATGTAATTTACTACAGACAGAAGCGTCAGGGATTTCTGGGCATATTCTGATGTCAGGGTGAGCGCTCCCTTCACTCCATCTTGGTTCACCCCTCCGGTCACAGCTCTGACGGCTCGGGATTACGACTTGAAACAGGAACAATCCTTTAATTTACTTTCCCCCCGTAAACATCTTGACTGGGCGACTTGCAGCTAAACTTAGAGGGGGATTCTAAGAAAGCGGTTTGGAAAATTGCAGGTTTGGATTATTTTCTATGTTCACCTTGTGGATTAAAGAGATGCAACATCTCGGATGCCACCCAGTGTGCGCCAGGCGGGCCGGGCATCTCCCCATATAGTACCTCATACCACTACCATCAATATAGGGCCAGAGCACAGGGGTCCTTGGAGGGAGGGGGCCAGTGTGGGTTTAAAGCCTCCCCTTTGCTATGAGGTGGTGACTATACTGGGAGAGCGGTTGTCCCTAGGGAAATAATGGCCATAATGGGGACCTCTCTCCTCAGTATTATATCTATAGGGGATTTCTCTTCTCCTCCCCTTCAGTATTATATCTATAGGTGATTTCTCTCCTCCCCCTCAGTATTATATCTATAGGGGATTTCTCTCCCCCCCCCCCTCAGTATTATATCTATAAGGGATTCCTCTTCTTCTCCCCCTCAGTATTATATCTATAGGGGATTCCTCTTCTTCTCCCCCTCAGTATTATATCTATAGGGGATTTCTCTTCTCCTCCTCCTCAGTATTATATCTATAGGGGATTTCTCTTCTCCTCCCCCTCAGTATTATATCTATAGGGGATTTCTCTTCTCCTCCTCAGTATTATATCTATAGGGGATTTCTCTTCTCCTCCTCAGTATTATATCTATAGGGGATTTCTCTCCTCCCCCTCAGTATTATATCTATAGGGGATTTCTCCCCCCCCCCCTCAGTATTATATCTATAGGGGATTTCTCTCCCCCCCCCCCTCAGTATTATATCTATAAGGGATTCCTCTTCTTCTCCCCCTCAGTATTATATCTATAGGGGATTCCTCTTCTTCTCCCCCTCAGTATTATATCTATAGGGGATTTCTCTTCTCCTCCTCAGTATTATATCTATAGGGGATTCCTCTTCTCTCCTCAGTATTATATCTATAGGGGATTTCTCTTCTCCCCCTCAGTATTATATCTATAGGGGATTTCTCTTCTCCTCCCTCTCAGTATTATATCTATAGGGGATTTCTCTTCTTCTCCCCCTCAGTATTATATCTATAGGTGATTTCTCTTCTCCTCCTCAGTATTATATCTATAGGGGTTTTCTCTTCTCCTCCTCAGTATTATATCTATAGGGGATTTCTCTTCTCTCCTCAGTATTATATCTATAGGGGATTTCTCTTCTCCTCCTCCTCAGTATTATATCTATAGGGGATTTCTCTTCTCCCCCTCAGTATTATATCTATAGGGGATTTCTCTTCTCCCCCTCAGTATTATATCTATAGGGGATTCCTCTTCTCCTCCCCCTCAGTATTATATCTATAGGGGATTCCTCTTCTCTTCCTCCTCAGTATTATATCTATAGGGGATTTCTCCCCCCCCCCCTCAGTATTATATCTATAGGGGATTTCTCTTCTCCTCCCCTTCAGTATTATATCTATAGGGGATTTCTCTTCTCCTCCCCCTCAGTATTATATCTATAGGGGATTTCTCTTCTCCCCCTCAGTATTATATCTATAGGGGACTTCTCTTCTCCCCCTCAGTATTATATCTATAGGGGATTTCTCTTCTCCTCCTCAGTATTATATCTATAGGGGATTTCTCTTCTCCCCCTCAGTATTATATCTATAGGGGATTTCTCTTCTCCTCCTCAGTATTATATCTATAGGGGATTTCTCTTCTCCTCCCCTCAGTATTATATCTATAGGGGATTTCTCTTCTCCCCCTCAGTATTATATCTATAGGGGATTTCTCTTCTCCTCCTCAGTATTATATCTATAGGGGATTTCTCTTCCCCCCTCAGTATTATATCTATAGGGGATTTCTCTTCTCCTCCTCCTCAGTATTATATCTATAGGGGATTTCTCTTCTCCTCCTCAGTATTGTATCTATAGGTGATTTCTCCTCCTCCCCCTCATTATTATATCTATAGGTGATTTCTCTTCTCCTCCTCAGTATTATATCTATAGGGGATTTTTCTTCTCCCCCTCAGTATTATATCTATAGGGGATTCCTCTTCTCCTCCCCCTCAGTATTATATCTATAGGGGATTCCTCTTCTCCTCCCCCTCAGTATTATATATATAGGGGATTCCTCTTCTCCTCCCCCTCAGTATTATATCTATAGGGGATTTCTCTTCTCTCCTCAGTATTATATCTATAGGGGATTTCTCTTCTCCCCCTCAGTATTATATCTATAGGGGATTTCTCTTCTCCCCCTCAGTATTATATCTATAGGGGATTTCTCTCCTCCCCCTCAGTATTATATCTATAGGGGATTTCTCTTCTCCTCCTCCTCAGTATTATATCTATAGGGGATTTCTCTTCTCCCCCTCAGTATTATATCTATAGGGGATTTCTCTTCTCCCCCTCAGTATTATATCTATAGGGGATTTCTCTCCTCCCCCTCAGTATTATATCTATAGGGGATTTCTCTTCTCCTCCTCCTCAGTATTATATCTATAGGGGATTTCTCTTCTCCTCCTCAGTATTATATCTATAGGGGATTTCTCTTCTCCTCAGTATTATATCTATAGGGGATTTCTCTTCTCCTCCTCAGTATTATATCTATAGGGGATTTCTCTTCTCCTCCTCCTCAGTATTATATCTATAGGGGATTTCTCTTCTCCTCCCCAGTGTTAGGGCTTGTGAGCTCTATGACTGACAGGTAGGAACACATAAGCTGCATCTATCTGGGATATCAATTAATTCTGATTTTAGAACAAGATGAAAAAACATTATTGATCTTTCTTGTCCGCTCGATCTGACGGTGCTATAAAATGCTGCATAGTGTGAGGTCCTTCAGGGTCAGCGTGTGCCCTACCTCTCTGGCTCTGGGATTGCAGCTCTATAGAATAATATATGCAGATGTAATGTGGTCATCCAGTGGCAGCATGGCATCACCTGCTGGGGGTGACATCATAAGCTGCTGTCTCTGATGACATCATAGAGTCTCTATATCCAGTTATTCCTATAGACTCCTGATGTTATGGGAGCTGTTAGAAGACTGTGGTCAGAGAGGTGAGGGTGATACCCCCCAGTCTCTATCATGGTGGTGGGGGTGGAGGAAGGGTTGCATTAGATGGACAAGGATTTAGGCATTGTATGTACCTGGTGACTATAGGAAGTGAATAGCACTTATATTCTGGGTCTATAGATCACATACACTGCATGCTGTAGATCACTTGTCTCCGTGTAACAGTATTATTTATTAACATTGGGCACTTTATGGTACTGGTAATATGGCACTCTATAGGGGTAGCACAGTACATGGTGTATACAGTATGACAATATACAGTATAAATGGTTGCATAGTAGATGATGTATAACATTGTATATAAAGGTATACTGTATAGCACTGTATGACGGTTCCATGTATAACGTATGTAAGGTATACTGTATAGCACTTTATGACGGTTCCATGTATAACGTTGTATATACGGTATACTGTATAGCACTGTATGACACTGTTCTTTGCACCTTGTATGGGTACAGCACAGTACATGGTATATGGCACTATTATTTTAGCCTCATAAAGAGCTGGCACCATGGTATATGGTACTGTTATTATGGTCCTCTATAGGAATAGCATAGTACATGATGTGTAGCACTGTTGGTTTTTTTGAACTAATAGGGATAGAAAGAAGAGATGAGTGAATTTACAATAATAATGAGGTGAAGCGCTCCATTATCTCTGCAATCCGCTCATCAGCTGCTGCCTTATAACCGACTGCCGCTCCTCCCGGGGTGCTGGGTGACTTTCCCCAGTTTCCCAGGACTGGATCCAGCTTTTTCCAGCACCCGGGGAGGAGCGGCATAGAGCGGCAGTCAGATATAAGGCAGCAGCTGATGAGCGGATCGCAGAGATAACTGAGCGCTTCACCTCGTTATTACTGTAAATTTGCTCATTTCTAATAGTAACGTACACAGATTATATGACTGTATGGCGCTAAATTATATATATCACTGTATGGCACAATTATATTTACCACTTATAGAAGTAGAAAAGTACAAGCTATATGGTATTGTTATTTTGGTTCTGTATAGATGTCGCACAACGTAAGATTTATAGCACCATATGTCAGTATTATTTTCACCCAGTGCATGCTCCGTATGGTGGTATTAGTTTCATCCTATATGGAGGTAACACTGTGCATGCTATACAGCACTTTTATTTTGGCGCTGTATAGCATAGTACATGGTGTATAACTCTGTATGGTGGTATTATTTTCATCCTATGTGGAGGTAATACAGTATATGCTATATGGTACTGTTATTTTGGCACTGTGTAGCACAGTACATGGTGTAGAGCTCCGTATGGTGGTATTATTTTTATCCTGTGTGGAGGTAATACAGTATATGCTATATGGTAGTGTGATTTTGGCACTGTATAGCACAGTACGTGGTGTAGAGCTCCGTATGGTGGTATTATTTTTATACTATATGGCAGTTACACAGTATACGCTATATTATATAGTACTGTTATTTTGGCGCTGTATAGCACAGTACATGGTGTATCGCACTGACTGGCGCAGTTTTTCGGTTGCCTATATTCTGCTGAGCTGTCCTGAGGCCCCTGCACACAGTATTTGCCCCATTTGTTGCCTTTCTCTTAGTGAGACCAGGTAATCAGAATATTAGCATTGTTATAGCAGACGCCCGTGTTCACACTGGCCGCCATTGCTGTACGTTATCCTGGCACTGACTACTTTGCCTCCCGTTTCCTTACAATAAAGCCTTGTTTCCAATCCAAGTCTATTGCTTCCAAATCAAGGAGACAAAATGCGTTGGCTTCAGGCCAATAGATGAATCTGCATTTGCCCCGCAGGGAGACGTCTTCTGAACCTTGTGAGGAATATTGTGATCTTTCCTTATGAGCAAAATGTGCAGTTAAAAAGCGATTAATCAGAAAGTGATTAGGAGCGGAGCCGCCGTGGGCTTTGATGTGTGGCTCACTGCAGGTTCAGGGCTATTAAGCAGAATATATGCAGAGGTGAGGCGCTATCCGTGTTCCAATGTCATGTGATACAACCACTCGTGTCACAAAAGTCCATCACCTGAACCGCGCTGCCTCGCCCCTGGCTGCAAGGGCAGAGCTCAGCTACACCGGCCCTGCTATACCCCCAAGCCTCGCTATACCACCCGGCCCGCTCACACTGCTGCAGCAAGTATAGTGTGAGACATTAGTCAGAGAGTCAGACATTGCGTTCCAGGACCTTACTGTTTCTAGATCTCTGCTTGTTGTCAGTGAAGAGTACATCATGATATATGCAAAACTGAATTCATCAGCCTGTAGCCTCTTATATAATCCCATATACTCCTATGTCATCCTCCCATGTCATTGTATGGCCTCCTGTGTCATCATGTGCCTCATATATCATCCTGCAGCCTCCTATATCATCAAGCAGCCTCCTTTATCATCCTGTAGCTTTATATATCATCCTATAGCCTCCTAGATCATCCTGTAGTGTTCTATTACATCTATATTCTTCAATGTCATCATATAGCCTCTTGTATCTTTATATGCCCTATTCTATAATAATGGAGCCTCCTTTGTCCTCATATAGCCGGCTGTGTCCTCTTGTAGCCTCCCTTGTCTTGCGCAGTCCTGTATCATCATATAGTTCCTTTAACATCATGTTCCCCTCTAGAGCTTTTTTCCCTGCACTTACTACTGCATCAAGGCTTCGATTCCTGGATAACATGGTGATGTCACTTCCTGGATAACATGGTGATGTCACTTCCTGGATAACATGGTGATGTCAAGACTCCCAGAGCTGTGCAGGCTGTGGCTGCTGGACAGGATGATGGCAGGGGGACACTGGGGAACACAGGACACTGAGCATCCTTCTGCCATCATCCTCTTTAGCAGCCACAGCCCGCACAGCTCTGGGAGTTGGGTCTTGACATCACCATGTTATCCAGGAAGTGACATCACCATGTTATCCAGGAAGTGACATCACCATGTTATCCAGAAAGTGACATCACCATGTTATCCAGGAAGTGACGTCACCATGTTTATCCAGGATGTGACATCACCATGTTTATCCAGGATGTGACATCACCATGTTATCCAGGAAGTGACATCACCATGTTATCCAGGAAGTGACATCACCATGTTATCCAGGAAGTGAAGCCTTGATGCAGTAGTAAGTGCAGAGAAAAAAGCACTTTATAAGCATTTACCGTAATAAGTTTACAGTATATTGGTGTTTTGTATAACTTTTGGGGGGCAATACAATACTTTAATAAAAAATTTCGATGGACTTCTCCTTTAAGTCTCTTAGGTCATCAGACCCCCCAGATGATACAAAATTACTATTCCCATCCTGCCTGCACAGCCCAAGCTTCTGATTGATACAACTGTCATACAAGTTCCTCTATCATCCTATAGCATCCTATGTCATCCTTTCATCTTCAGTGTTAGCAGATTATAGCAGATTGTGATCAGACAGCTTACTTCTGACCCACAACAACCACCTGACTAGAAATCCTCACCTTCAAATCTTATAGTATATAAACACACATTTATGACTTCACTTCAAGAGCTGCGATCAGAATTCTGCCGGCTTTCAGTACCCAGACAGCAGTGCATTGTGGGAACGCAGGTCATATGACTTACAGAAGTGGGTGGCCGTTTGTGAGGGCAGTGCAGCCAGCAGAATTGTGAGCGCAGCTCTGAATGTGACTGGAGTATGAGGCACAACCTGTAAACATGTCCGGAGTGGAGATTTACTTTTAGAAAGAACAAATTTCCTGAAGGAAGAGTTTAATTTATCATTGCGAAAATCAGACCGTGGTGACTTCCCAATGTTTGCTGAGGGAAGTCTCAGGAGTCTAATTGTGTCCTGGACACCACTTGCGGAGTGACAGCCGCTCCGAAAAAATACACACTTTTATTTCGAGATGTCACCTGCGGAAATGGCAAAAAAAACACGGAACCTGCCAAATCCTTCTGGCATCTGGTACCACGCGGCCGGGAACCGCTGAGCTGTGGTCACCGACTAGGAGGAACGCCGCAGTTATTTTAAGGGTTTGTAGAAGAAGGCGGATTATGGGCGAATCAGGGCGATATTTACCTCGGAAATAAAAATTATCAGTAAATATAGGTCCCCCAGGCTATATACAGATCTATTTACTGGGTATCACTGAGTCTTGTGATCCGTGAGCGGGGGATGTGTCGCTATATGAGCAGGGGCGCACATGGAAAGGGGCAACCACCCGCTTATTGCTTGTTTTACTCAATATTGGCTTGATAGTTGCAGCACATGAAGAGGCACAACAAGCTTAGTGGTTGCAGAGTGATATCACACAAAAGTAGGATCCCAGGCCATGTGGTTATCCACACAATGTCCATGTTATAAGGGTTATCCTAACATCCACAGGATAGCAGATAAAGCTGATTGGTGGGGGTCCGACTGCTGGGACCCCCTGGATCATAAGAACTGAGGTCCCCTCAATAAATGGAGCTGCTGCGGATGTTTTAGGAGTCTCCTCCCTATAACCAAGATGTTCAGATAGCATGGGGGCACTGTGGAGTTTTCTTAAAGGGGCAGTATCACCCTCTTACAAATGCATGGAGCAAGCGTAGAGTCCTTAGGGCTTTGTACAGCAGACCTGTAGGCACCTTTTGGGCTGCTAGATGGATCCCACATATGCTATGACATTATAGGCACACTCTCCCCTAGAAGCTGCTTAACAGGTATTACAGTATAAGCTGTCATACAGAAGGAGCCCATAGACCTTTATGGGCACCATGTTATCTTGATGCTATGGCCGGATGCAGTATCTCCTATGACACACCCTATGAGAGATTAAATGGATGGACCAAGAGGATGAAGAGCTGCGTTATACAGAAGAATATGATTGTAGAGTGGACGGATCCCAGACCACCAGTATGCTGCATATGCCATGACTAACTCACTACATCTTGCTTTACTGCACTGCTGTGGGGTGTGGTGGGGCGCTGTGAACTGTGCTCAGGGCCCTTTAAATCTTAGGCACACCCCTGAGGGGGGCAGATATTTTTGGTTTGTTGGTTTCGCACTGTATAGCTTGTGCCGTGCCCACAGATGATTGCCGACTTGGTGACGTTGTAGTCATTGTGTCGGTGAATGAACTGTCATTACTCATTTCCTTCCATCCAATGCTATCGTAGTATTCTCTGCCGGTGTCTATTATCTCTGTGGACGTTGCGGCACATGAGGATCCGCAGCTCTCGGAGATCTCTGCAGAGCTGGAGGAATCTGAAGTACACTCTCCCTACATATTAGTCAGATCTGCGTCTGGTAAAGCGGGGTGACAATCAGGGTGGCTGCCATTATGGCCCTTATTGCGGGGTGTCAGCCAGAACCTGAAAGGTCAATAAGCCACAGGACCCAACAGGAGGGGGCGCTGTGTTACATCCTCTCCATTCTGACGACTGATCCAAGCTCTTCGGACACGCTGGGAGTTGTAGTTGTTGGGCAGACCATAACCATAAAGTAGACCCCACTCCTCCATCACCTCTATGGCTCCTTGCGAGGCGTCTCCTCGGGGGTCCTGAGCTCTGGGGACCTGTCTTAGAGGGCATCGAGTGAGTTGCACCTTGGGGAGGCAAATATTATTTTTAGTCAGCAAACAGTCTGATGGGCCCTTTTTCCATTCAGATGCATGGAGGAAGGTGAACATTTTTCTGCCGGTGTTTACTTTGCTTCTGCTCAGCCTGAAAAACGCCAATTCTTGGTGAAAAGTGTCGGCGGCCGATGTGTTTACTCAGTGGGTCCGGTTCCAGGTCACTAGAAGAGTAACCACCCTGCCTGGGTCTCACTGTTCCACTTGACGGTGCAGCTGGGCGCTGGCTAGGGCCGTACAGAGCGGCTTCCTATTGTGGATACTTGTAAAGAACAGCCCTTAAAGGGACACTACACCTGAAGTCTATGCTATCTCTGTGCGCGGTGCAGGTGGAGGCAGTACTCTGTTCCCTGCTTTCAGCCACTTCAGGGTGGAGTAGCGTTTGTTAAAAAGGTTTTCTAGGATTAAGAGAAACATGGCTACTTTCTTGGAAAAACAGCACCACCCCTATCCTCAAATTGTGCGTGGTATTACAATCCAGTTCCATTCACTTCAATGGAACTGAGCAGCAATACCCCACAGCCAAACTGAGGCCAAAAGTGCTGCTGTTTCTAGAAGAAAGCGGCCCTGGGAAACATGAAAGGCCTACTGCACACAGTGTAGAGAAGCCAATGATCTCACCATAAAAAGGAAACTCACATTTACATCGAGGCTTTTCTTTGAGCCGGGGAAAAAGTGAGAAGCAAAAATAAAACGTTAAACACAATTTAGGAAAAAACACACACAAAAAAGGAAAGAAATGACACCAGGCTAGGGCTACACGAAGTCACGTGACTACATATGGCATATTACACTGCCCCATGATTAGATCAGTACAGGATCAGTAATGTATGTACACAGTGACACCTGCAGAATAGTGAGTGCAGCTCTGGGGTATAATACAGCATGTAACTCAGGATCAGTAATATAATGTATGTACACAGTGACACCAGCAGAATAGTGAGTGCAGCTCTGGGGTATAATACAGCATGTAACTCAGGATCAGTAATATAATGTATGTACACAGTGACCCCACCAGCAGCAGAATAGTGAGTGCAGCTCTGGGGTATAATACAGGATGTAACTCAGGATCAGTAATGTAATGTATGTACACAGTGACCCCACCAGCAGAATAGTGAGTGCAGCTCTGGAGTATATACAGGATGTAACTCAGGATCAGTAATGTAATGTATGTACACAGTGACCCCACCAGCAGAATAGTGAGTGCAGCTCTGGAGTATATACAGGATGTAACTCAGGATCAGTAATGTAATGTATGTACACAGTGACCCTACCAGCAGAATAGTGAGTGCAGCTCTGGAGTATATACAGGATGTAACTCAGGATTAGTAATGTAATGTATGTACACAGTGACCCTACCAGCAGAATAGTGAGTGCAGCTCTGGAGTATAAGGGTATGTGAACACTGAGGAAAACATGCAGAGTTGTAGTGGATTCTGACGCTCATCCCCGTGCTCCCGCTTCAGTCTCCGCCTGTGCCATAGACTCCATTCTATGGTCAGACAGATTCCGGCGTCCGTCCGAAGAATTGGGCGGACGGCGTAATCTGCCTGTGCATAGAATGGAGTGTATGGCACAGGCAGAGAGTGAGGCAGGAGTGGGGTTAGTGGCGGAATCCACTACAACTCCTCGGGTTTTCCTCAGTGTGCACATACCCTCATACAGGATGTAACTCTGGATCAGTATACGTTTCATAGTGCTTTGTAGACAGTGACTTTAATGTAAATTATAGTTCTATAATAGCAGTAAGTTCATCTTTAGGGGGTCACACCCCCTATGTCACCTGCTGCACACCCCCTCTCTCATCCATTGTATGGGATCTTCCATAGAAGCCTGGATGTAACACATGATGACCTTGAGGTTGGGAACAGATGATTTGTTATACATGTCCCGGGATCTGAGTTGATACAAGATTTATTGTGAGCGGATTTGTTACATTTGCATTTCCCACCATGTAATGGATATATAGGGGAGTAGGGATCTGTACGGATTATGGTGGGGCTGCCGGACGTGGCCTATATCAGTGGACGTGTCATGGGGATCGATCAGCCGCTCGGCCTAACGTCTGCACTCCGCCAGTTGGACTTTTGAACCTCAATGAGGAGTGGACATGGAGAAGGCTGTTATTATGTGACGGCCATGGGGTTTCTAGGTGGATCTCCACCTTTAAATAAAGAGCAAACATTGGGCTGCATTCCAGCAGAGTCACTCAGGGTGGAGGGGGAGGTCCAAGGAGCTGACCTGTTAACCCCTTCACTCACAGGGGGCAGATACAGCACCAACTAGATTGACATCATGTTAACCCATTACACTTCCAGTAAGGTTAATCATTTTTTTTTCTTTGGACCAAACTATGAACTACCCTGGTATAACCTGGGCACCATGTGATATAGAATATGTTGATATAAGTTATACATCTACTGTATATAGTGATATGGAGCATACTGGTATAACCTGGGTATCTCCTGTATATAATTACATATGTACTGCTGATATAACCTGGGGATCTCCTGTATATAATTATATATGTACAGCTGGTATAGCCTGGGTATATACTGTATATAATTATATATGTACAGCTGATATAACCTGGGGATACCCTGTATATAATTATATATGTACAGCTGGTATAACCTGGGTATCTCCTGTATATAATTACATATGTACAGCTGGTATAACCTGTGTATCTCCTGTATATAATTATATATGCACAGCTGGTATAACCTGGGCATCTCCTGTATATAATTATATATGTACAGCTGGTATAGCCTGGGTATATACTGTATATAATTATATATGTACAGCTGATATAACCTGGGGATCTCCTGTATATAATTATATATGTACAGCTCCTGGGTATATACTGTATATAATTATATATGTGCAGCTGATATAAACTTGGTATCTCTTGTATATAATTATATATGTAAAGCTGATATAACCTGGGTATCTCCTGTATATAATTATATATGTACAGCTGGTATAACCTGTGGATCTCCTGTATATAATTATATATGTACAGCTGGTATAACCTGGGGATCTCCTGTATATAATTATATATGTACAGCTGGTATAACCTGGGGATCTCCTGAATATATTACAGCTGGTATAACCTGGAGCATGGAGTGATATGGAGCATGAATAGCTGAGGTTGTTCTTGTGGTTGAATAAAGATTTTTTTTACCCTAGTTTAACATACAGAATGGAAAAGTGTTTTACACCACCTATTAAAAGGGTTACTCTGGTGAAAAAAAATATTTTCAAATGAACTTGTGTCAGAAAGTTATACGGATTTGTACGTCTATTTGAAGATCTCTACTCTTCCAGTACTTTTCCTGCAGGACATACAGCAGCTGATGTGTTGTATTCTTTCCAGTCTGACACAGTGCTCTCTGCTTCCACCTCTGTCCATGTCAGGAACTGTCCAGAGCAGCAGCAAATCCCCATAGAAAACCTCTCCTATTGTGGACAGTTCCTGACATGGACAGAGGTGGCAGCAGAGAGCACTGTGTCAGACTGGAAAGATTACACCACTTTCTGCAGGGCATACAGTAGCTCATAAGAACTGGAAGACTGGAGATGCTTAAATGGTCATTGAATGCTTTTGAAAAGCCGTTTCAAACCAAGTCCCTATTCCGTCAGATAAATAATGATCCAAAAGTATGAAATTGTTCTGCATACACATCAGCCATAACAGATCCTCCCCAGTATGCAGACAACTTACTGCCAGAGCAGATGGACTTTTCTTCTTATCTGCTGTATCAATGGTGTAGGCACCGCAGACAGCTGAGAAAACAGCAAAGAAATCACTATTCAAAATAATTCTCTTATTCATATTCCTGTATATAGGGGGCAGTGTTATAGTAGTTATATTCCTGTATATAGGAGCAGTATTATAGTAGTTATATTCCTGTATATAGGAGCAGTATTATAGTAGTTATATTCTTGTATATAGGGGGCAGTATTATAGTAGTTATATTACTGTATATAGGGAGCAGTATTATAGTAGTTATATTCCTGTATATAGGAGCAGTATTATAGTAGTTATATTCCTGTATATAGGAGCAGTATTATAGTAGTTATATTCCTGTATATAGGAGCAGTATTATAGTAGTTATATTCCTGTATATAGGGGGCAGTATTATAGTAGTTATATTCCTGTATATAGGAGCAGTATTATAGTAGTTATATTCCTGTATATAGGAGCAGTATTATAGTAGTTATATTCTTGTGTATAGGAGCAGTATTATAGTAGTTATATTCTTGTATATAGTGGGCAGTATTATAGTAGTTATATTCCTGTATATAGGAGCAGTATTATAGTAGTTATATTCCTGTATATAGGGGGCAGTATTATAGTAGTTATATTCTTGTATATAGGAGCAGTATTATAGTAGTTATATTCCTTTTTATAGGAGCAGTATTATAGTAGTTATATTCCTGTATATAGGGGCAGTATTATAGTAGTTATATTCCTGTATATAGGAGCAGTATTATAGTAGTTATATTCTTGTATATAGGAGCAGTATTATAGTAGTTATATCCCTGTATATAGGGGCAGTATTATAGTAGTTATATTCCTGTATATAGGGAGCAGTATTATAGTAGTTATATTCTTGTATATAGGAGCAGTATTATAGTAGTTATATCCCTGTATATAGGGGCAGTATTATAGTAGTTATATTCCTGTATATAGGGAGCAGTATTATAGTAGTTATATTCTTGTATATAGGAGCAGTATTATAGTAGTTATATTCTTGTATATAGGAGCAGTATTATAGTAGTTATATTCTTGTATATAGGAGCAGTATTATAGTATATTCCTGTATATAGTAGCAGTATTATAGTAGTTATATTCTTGTATATAGTGGGCAGTATTATAGTAGTTATATTCCTGTATATAGGGGGCAGTATTATAGTATGCTATGGGCAGTAATCATTTCTATTGGACAAAAATGGGAATAGAAAACATAAAAAAAAAACAACTTTCAAGTCCAAGGGTTGTGTGTGTGGGGATTGTCACTTCCTGGAGACTCTGTTGGGAAGGACACTGTTTTCATATCTTATCGTATAAGGAACTCGTTTTCCTTGCAGCTGTGTTTGAATTTGGAGGCCGTGATAAGACTGTGTGCTGCGGATTCTTTACCTTTGGCTGGGGCTGCGGAGCGATGGCAACATTGTAGCAGCAACAAATGTGATAGATCATTGCTTACACCGCCGCCCCAAGGTAACATCATAGCGGCACAGCAGAAGTAGGTACATGTCTGCCTGACAGAGCTGTAAGCATGGTCCAATTGATGGTATCCTCATACACCTCATTCAGACTGACTGTACATAGGGATTTCTCCGGCTGTAGTAGGCTACATGACCATGTATTATATGATGTGCCCTGTGTTACTACGGGGACTCTTTATTCTGCCTGGGAGCTGTGTACATAATCCTCTGACATTTTTAATAACGCCATGTTTGCCCAGTTCCTTTATTTGTCATAGTAGATGCATTGTGTTCCAGTGTTATAGACATGACAGCCCTTCTTAGTATATACCTCATATGCGGCCTGTTCCTTTGCGGATAATTGAGTTGCATTGTTCTGGTGACAATAGAGAACGGTCGCTGACCGCTCTTCATCCCACAATAACTGATGCAAATGAAGGAAGCAAAGGATTGCAGAGAAGCCTTCATGTGCAGTGCTCCATGACACCCGCTAAATGGAAGGCAAAGGAACAACCGCAGGATTATAGATAAGGACGCCAGAGTGGGATGTCTGATATCTCGCTACATGCACAACCACATACTTTCGGAAAATTTCCACCTTAAATAAAACGAAAATATACAGGAAATTCTTCATCTTTTTTTTTTTTTTTTTTTTAAAGGGATTGTTCACCTTTTTTTTTTTCTTTCAAATCAACTGGTAACAGAAAGTGCCAGACATTTTTTAATATACTTCTATTAAAAAATCTCCAGTCTTCCAGTACCTATCAGCTGTTGTATGTCCTGCAGGAAGTGGCGTATTCTTTCCAGTCTGACACAGTGCTCTCTGCTTCCCCCTCTGTCTATGTCAGGAACTGTCCAAAGCAGTAGCAAATCCCCATAAAAAACCTCTCCTGCTCTCCAGACTGGGAAGAATACTACTTCCTGTCGGGCATACAGCAGCTGATAAGTACTGGAAGACTTGAGATTTTTTTTTTTAATTGTAGTAAATTACAAATCTCTGACACTTACTGGCACCAGTTGATTTGAAAGCATTTTTTTCTGGAGAACTACCCCTTTAAGCCCATAATACCCTTGTTCTCCCTGCTTCTTGGAAAGCCAGGTGATAACCAATGAGGCTGTGATCATTCCTACAAGGGTTGTAACCCAGCTCTCCCAGGTTTCTGAATGGTAAATCTAGTTGGTTATACAGCAATAAGGCACAATGATGTAATACTGCAGACGTAAGGCCCCACTTATAGGGATGTTATATAGTCAGCTCTGTAATCTGTCTGGTTACCTGGGTCTCAATGTGATTTTATTCTGCTGCGTGGTGCCTTGGATTACGAGCATAATTCGTTCCGCCCTTGTAATCCAAATCCACTCTTAAACCAAAGCAAATTTTCCCATAAGAAATCATAGAAATGCAGACAATTAGTTCTACACCACAAAAATAATGATTTATTATTCTGAATAACATGTAAAACAGATGAAACAAACATTCAGAAACAGCAGAATCTGTGATATTATAAATTACTGTACAGGAATGGAGAGGATGGGAAACACAAGGACTGACAGAGACTGCAGGGGGCATGAAGGAATGAGCAGGACAGATGTGGGCACATACATGCAGCGCTCTGTCCGGGGAGAGAAGGGTTACAGCTATGGAGAGATTACCTCCACCGTCCTGTCCCCTGATGTAAGCCCCAGCCTGAAGTGGATCTGCTATAATTTGGAAGGTGGGGGAGACTTCCTGGGTCAGAGTACAGGGCTGTAGACCCCGCTATGCAGACCATGCCCCTCCCCCACTCCCCCTCCCACCCAGTACAGGAAGCTCTTAAACCAAAGCAATGCTCTTACACCAAGTCACAATTTTGAAAAACTGTGAGCTCTTAAACCAAGTTACTCTTAAATCAAGGTACCACTGTATATAAATACATATATACACACACTTTTATTGGACGTGTTGCTTATTATGAGATTATTGTGGATTTATTAGATATCAGGAGCAGAGCGCCGTCCTCTATTCACCTGCACAGAATCGATAGATCTCGCTGCCATTAATGTGTCTTATTGATCTCACATTATTCTCCTGCCTTCAACATAATGGTGACTTTATAAGCAGTAATAGCAAGGTCAGGAAGCCTGAGTATACTATACATTAACTGCTGCCATATGATGGTATATACTGGACCTGCTTCCATATAACTATATACTGTACCTGCTGCCATATAACTGTATATAGTATACCTGCAGCCGTATACATGTATATACTGTACCTGCCGCCATATTACTGTATATACAATATCTGAAGCCGTTTACATGTATATACTTTACCTGCCGCCATATAACTGTATATAGTATACCTGCAGCCATATAACTGTATACAATGGTCCCTCAACTTACAATGGCCTCAGGATACAATATTTTTAACATACAATGTTCCTTTCTGGAGCATCATAACTTGAGCCCATACTCAACATACAATGCTACAGACAGTCAGTAACTGCAGCACATGTGAATAACCAGATGATCGAGCAATAAAAGCGCCTATTTTACTGGTAATACAAGTATACAGTATTAGTGAAGTACATGCGCTGATTGGCTGACCAGTATCTCCTCTCCACAGTACAGTGTGATACTGCATGTCCTGTACTGCTGTGTCCAGTATCTCCTCTTCACAGTACAATATGATACTACATGTCCTGTACTGCTGTGTCCAGTATCTCCCCTTCACAGTACAATGTGATACTACATGTCCTGTACTTCTGTGTCCAGTATCTCCTCTTCACAGTACAATATGATACTACATGTCCTGTACTGCTGTGTCTAGTATCTCCTCTCCACAGTATAGTGTGATACTACATGTCCTGTACTGCTGTGTGTCCAGTATCTCCTCTTCACAGTACAATATGATACTACATGTCCTGTACTGCTGTGTCCAGTATCTCCTCTTCACAGTACAATATGATACTACATGTCCTGTACTGCTGTGTCTAGTATCTCCTCCCCACAGTATAGTGTGATACTACATGTCCTGTACTGCTGTGTCTAGTATCTCCTCTCTACAGTATAGTGTGATACTACATGTCCTGTACTGCTGTGTGTCCAGTATCTCCTCTCTACAGTACAGTGTGATACTACATGTCTTGTACTGCTGTGTGTGTCTAGTATCTCCTCTCTACAGTATAGTGTGCTACTACATGTCCTGTACTGCTGTGTGTGTATCTGGTATTTCGTCTCTACAGTAAAGTGTGATACTACATGTCCTGTACTGCTGTGTGTGTCTGGTATCTCGTCTCTACAGTACAGTGTGATACTACATGTCATGTACTGCTGTGTATGTCCAATATCTCCTGTACAGTATAGTGTGATACTACATGTCCTGTACTGCTGTGTGTGTGTCTGGTATCTCGTCTCTACAGTATAGTGTGATACTACATGTCATGTACTGTTGTGTATGTCCAATATCTCCTGTACAGTATAGTGTGATACTACATATCCTGTACTGCTGTGTGTGTCCAGTATCTCCTGTACAGTATAGTGTCATACTACATGTCCTGTACTGCTGTGTGTGTCTAGTATCTCCTGTACAGTACAGTGTGATACTACATGTCCTGTACTGCTATGTGTGTCCAGTATCTCCTGTACAGTATAGTGTCATACTACATGTCCTGTACTGCTGTGTGTGTCTAGTATCTCCTGTACAGTACAGTGTGATACTACATGTCCTGTACTGCTATGTGTGTCCAGTATCTCCTGTACAGTATAGTGTGATACTACATGTCCTGTACTGCTGTGTGTGTCTAGTATCTCCTGTACAGTACAGTGTGATACTACATGTCCTGTACTGCTATGTGTGTCCAGTATCTCCTGTACAGTATAGTGTCATACTACATGTCCTGTACTGCTGTGTGTGTCCAGTATCTCCTGTACAGTATAGTGTGATACTGCATGTCCTGTACTGCTGTGTGTGTCTAGTATCTCCTCTCTACAGTAGTGTGATACTACATGTCCTGTGCTGCTGTGTGTGTCTAGTACTGTATCTCCTGTACAGTATAGTGTGATACTACATGTGCTGTACTGCTGTGTGTCTAGTATCTCGTCTCTACAGTATAGTGTGATACTACATGTCATGTACTGCTGTGTATGTCCAATATCTCCTGTACAGTATAGTGTGATACTACATGTCCTGTGCTGCTGTGTGTCTAGTATCTCCTGTACAGTATAGTGTGATACTACATGTCCTGTACGACCCTTTAGCTGTGCCAGGATGAGTTGCTCCTTTGGGCACCAGGTGAGGACGGCTTCATTTTATTTCTCTGAGACCCTGCCGCAACTGAAGAGAGTCTAGTCTTCTACCTAGAAAGTAATTTACAGCTTCCAGTAGATCTTTCTGACTGTTGTATGTAAGAACTTGCTTTATCTATATCTGCTTACTTTTCTGTAAATCTTATTTTCTTCTCATTTTGGGATATTTTGGGGCTTTAGAACTAATTACCAGTTTTCAATAGAATTATGGACTAAACATACAATGGTTTCAACATACAATGGTCGTCCTGGAACCAGTTAATATCGTATTTTGAGGGACCACTGTATACTATACAGGACCTGTGGCCATATAACGGTATATACTGTTCCTGCCATCATATAACTGTACCTGCCGCCATATAACGATATATTTTGTACCTGCCCTAATATAATGGTATATACCAGGGGTACTCAACAACTTTTAGTGAAGCTCCACTTACCGGGGTCTTTTGTCAGGTGAAGGTCCGAGCTGAACATCAGTAGGAAACGTGTTTTGTTACTTTTCACAAACGTTGTTGAAGTATTTACATACAGAATTGCTGCTTATTAGTGGGAAAACTGTCATTTTCTCTCTCTCACCGGTCCTTTAAAATTATGTACACAGGGGGTGACTGTCTTAGTAGTATATAGTTCCCCCTGTAGTATATAGCCCCCCTGTGCTCTCTCCCCCAGTAGTATATAGCCCCCCTGTGCGCTCTCCCCCAGTAGTATATAGCCCCCCTGTGGCTCTTCCCAAGTAGTGTATAGCCCCCCTGTACGCTCTCCCCCTGTAGTATATAGCCCCTGTGCGCTCTCCCCCTGTAGTATATAGCCCCTGTGCACTCTCCCCCAGTAGTATATAGTCCCCCCTGTGCACTCTTCCCCTGTAGTATCTAGCCCCTGTGCACCCTCCCCCAGTAGTATATAGTCCCCCCTGTGCACTCTCCCCCTGTAGTATATAGCCCCTGTGCGCTCTCCCCCAGTAGTATATAGCCTCCCCGTGCACTCTCCCCCTGTAGTATATAGCTCCCCTGTGCTCTCTCCCAGTATATAGCCCCCCTGTGCTCTCTCCCCCTGTATATAGCCCCACCTGTGCTTTCTCTCCCTGTGCTCTCTCCCCCTGTATATAGCTCCCCTGTGCTCTCTCCCACTATATAGCCCCCCATGTGCTCTCTCCCTGTATATAGTCCCTCTGTGCTCTCCCCCTGTATATAGCCCCCCCTGTGCTCTCTCCCCCTGTATATAGCCCCCCTGTGCTCTCTCCCCCAGTATATAGCCCCCCTGTGCTCTCTCCCCCTGTATATAGCCCCTCTGTGCTCTCTCCCCCTGTAGTATATAGCCCCCTCTGTGCTCTCTTCCACTATATAGCCCCCTGTGCTCTCTCCCAGTATATAGCCACTCTGTGCTCTCTCCCCCTGTATATAGCTCCCCCTGTGCTCTCTCCCCCTGTATATAGCCCCCCCTGTGCTCTCTCCCCCAGTAGTATAGCCCCCCTGTGCTCTCTCCCCCTGTATATAGCCCCCCCTGTGCTCTCTCCCCCTGTATATAGCCCCCCTGTGCTCTCTCCCCCTGTATATAGCCCCCCCTGTGCTCTCTCCCCCTGTATATAGCCCCCCCTGTGCTCTCTCCCCCTGTATATAGCCCCCCCTGTGCTCTCTCCCCCTGTGCTCTCTCCCCCTGTATATAGCCCCCCCTGTGCTCTCTCCCCCTGTATATAGCCCCCCCTGTGCTCTCTCCCCCTGTGCTCTCTCCCCCTGTATATAGCCCCCCTGTGCTCTCTCCCCCTGTATATAGCCCCCCCCTGTGCTCTCTCCCCTTGTATATAGCCCCCCTGTGCTCTCTCCCCCAGTATATAGCCCCCCTATGCTCTCTCCCCGTGTATATAGCCCCCCCTGTGCTCTCTCCCCGTGTATATAGCCCCCCTGTGCTCTCTCCCCCTGTATAAGGCCCCCCCCCGTGCGCTCTCCGCCAGTATACAGGCCCCCGGTGCTCTCTCCCCCTGTATATAGCCCCCCTGTGCGCTCCCCCCCCCCCCATATAGCATAAAAAAACAAACCACTTATACTCACCTAAGTCCTGCGCATCCTCTTCTCCTTCTCCTGTGGCCGCACTGCAGCTGTCACTAGAGGCCGCACTCCCCGCCGGCGCAGGAACGTCACTCGGCGCAGACACCAGAGGGGGAGCGCGGACTCTTGTGACCGCTGCGGCCAGTGAGAGGTGACTGACAGGGAGGGAGCCAATGGCTTCCTCTCTGTCAGTGCCGCTGCCGCTCGGTATCTATAAGCACTTTTTACGAGCGCTATCATAGATACTTACTGTGCAGGAAGCAGCGCCGCAGCCGGGGTCCGGACAGCTGGCCGCCCCGAACCCGGACCGCGGTCCGCCAGTTAAGGACCCCTGGTATATACTGTACCTGCCGCTATACGTCTGTGTATATAGTATATCTGCTGTCATATACCCGTATTTTCCGGCGTATAAGACGACCCCCAACTTTTCCATTTAAAATATAGTTATATATTTTATATAGTTATAATATATACTCGCCGTATAAGACTACGCCCTCTTCCAACGCACACTAAAAAAATGTAATAAAAAACATCAGACAGCAGCGAGATCTGAGAGGCATAGAAGGAGGTACAGTAATACAGGTAGGATACAAGGGCGGGCCAGATGGATGGAAGAGGTGTGTGTTTCTGGCCACAGCACCATACTGTATCTTTTTCCCATATCACAGACGACTACAGCTTGCTCTGCCATTCATACAGTCGCCGCATACGGCAGGGATGTGGCCGTTTTTGAGCACCCCCACACACACACACCACATGCGGCGAACGCAGATTCTCAAGTCCAAAGTTTTTTAGCACCCTGTACCTGCCTCATATTCCTGTATATATTATACCTCCTGCTGCCATATACCTGTATATAGTGTACCTACAGCCATATACCTGTATATACTGTACCTGCAGCCATATACCTGTATATAGTGTACCTACAGCCATATACCTGTATATAGTGTACCTACAGCCATATACCTGTATATAGTGTACCTGCAGCCATATACCTGTATATAGTGTATCTTCAGCCATATGACAGTATATATTATACCTCCTGCTGCCATATACCTGTATATAGTGTACCTACAGCCATATGACAGTATATACTATACCTACTACTGCCATATACCTGTATATAGTGTACCTACAGCCATACAGAGTGCATCACAGAAAGTACATTAGTCAGCAGGGGGCAGCAATGAGCACAGCAGAAGCTAACTCTGGGGTGACTGTGATAATACATATGATAATGGCTCAGTGATAGATGTAGGGTTGTTACAATGTATCATGACTGTCAGGCAGGCTGTGGGTGGCCAGTGCTGGTGTATCATATGGTGTCTATGGCCACCTTGGGCCATGCTGGGGACTGGCAGACACTGGGTCCTTGTTGCCGCTTGTACTCTTGTTCTTGCTCAGCTTTTTGGCACCTTCAGGTTTGTAAACATTACCGCATGGCATCAAAGATTCATGAGGCATCCATATTTTATAAGTGTAGCTGTGTGCGGGCAGACAGCCTGAGGCTGGCACTGAGGAGCCGTCCCAGGAGGGAGATAAAGCAATCTATTAGAGGCCATCTCTCCACCCTGACAGTGCTGTGCAGCAGAGGGGACTGATCAGCCAAGGGACCTGTCTATATATAATGTACAGGCCACCCATCTATAGGGGGGCAGGACTGTTCTATATAATATACAGACCACCCAAACTGCATCTATAGGGGGTCAGGACATGTGTTATATAATATACAGACCACCCAAACTGCATCTATAGGGGGTCAGGCCTTGTCTATATAATATACAGACCACCCAAACTGCATCTATAGGGGGTCAGGATGTGTCTATATATAATGTACAGACCACCCAAACTGCATCTATAGGGGGTCAGGATGTGTCTATATAATATTCAGACCACCCAAACTGCATTTATAGGGGGTCAGGATGTGTCTATATATAATGTACAGACCACCCAAACTGCATCTATAGGGGGTCAGGACTATTCTATATAATGTACAGACCACCCAAACTGCATCTATAGGGGGTCAGGACTATTCTATATAATGTACAGACCACCCAAACTGCATCTATAGGGGGTCAGGACAGGACGTGTCTATATAATGTACAGACCACCCAAACTGCATCTATAGGGGGTCAGGACATGTGTTATATAATGTTCAGACCACCCAAACTGCATCTATAGGGGGTCAGGCCTTGTCTATATAATGTACAGACCACCCAAACTGCATCTATAGGGGGTCAAGACGTGCCTATATAATGTATAGACTGCTCAAACATCCTCCATAGGGGGTAGGAGACAGTGACCCTGTTCCTGGGGGATGTGGGCCTATATGGTGCATATACGTATTATACATAAAGATATGAATATGGATTAAGTATATAAACGTATTGGTGGAATACTGTACATTGATGCCCTCGTCTGGTGGTGGCTCAGATGAAGGAGAAATGTGGCATAAAGTGTCCTTTTATTTTCCTATGGTCCAGCGGCAGACACAGACCTCAGAGCACCCCGAGTATATAGGGGCCCATAAGCGGGCAATATAGCTCAGGTACCTGTCAGGTCTCATCCGCCTATAGCTATGCATGCTGGATCCGGGTAAGCGTTTATGTGTTTTGCTGCTGCTATACTGAGAACAAAAGGATCGACGGGGCACATAGGGCACAACCCACCCTCCACCCTGGCATTTCACCAGTTCCAACAGCGATCTGAAGCTTAGATGTGAATGTGGGCACCATAGGTGTAGACACAGCTGGCAGGGCAAGTCTCAGCACAGTGCTGACGATAAGTCACCGTGCCCAGACTGCAACATCTGATACCATGTCTGTGGGTACCAGCTGCCTGACTTCTCCTCCATTGTCTCAGGACTTTCCTTTGATATGGGGTATATATGGATAATATTACAGGCAAAACAAGAAGACAAGGAATGACTATGCTGCAGAGGGCAATGTCCTGAACTGGTAGATCACGGGAGTCCCAGTGAAATGATGTAGGGAAGGGTTGTATGTCGCCTGTTGTCATCAGTAGACTATTGGGTGAGGTCTGGGAGATGGACCTACACTTTGCAGGAGCCCCCATTCTCCATAAGAGGGGTGTAGAGGAAAGTCTGGGGTCTGATAGCTGTATACAAGCTGTAAGGGCTGGGGTGGATGTAGACAGACACCGTGTGCGCGCCAGGACTGAACCACTTGTGATTTGCTGTGTTCACTCCTACGAGCCAAAAACGATGTGTAACATTCCTGCAGCCAATGAGACAGGGCCGGAAACGTCGCACACACAAGCCCAAGCCAACAATGTCTGGCATCAGTCTCTTGTACTGTATACATGCAGGGAGCTCACCCACAGCGTTCCAGGATGGGACATCCATCCTGCTCAGCTTTACTGCAAAGGATATTATCACCTATGAATGTAAAACATTCTGACCAATGTGTCTCTATGGTAACAGACTACGAACAAACTCTGTGTAGTCTGTTACTACAGACATGCATTACTCCACTTCTGACACATCTTCCTAATAACCTACAGACCATAAAGGATGAGACAGAGGGAGGAGGATAGAGGCCTCCCTGCATATAAAGCACAGGTGGCCAGACCCACCAATATTAGCAGGACCAGCCAACTGTCTAAAGTGAAAAGAGCCACGTCCTGGACTCCTCCCAACAGATGAGGAAGCTATTTTCGGGAGCTTGTTAGAGGGAATCTATCAGCATGTTAGACTAATCTAACCTGCTGATAACCCCCTAAATGTGCATGTGGCGCAAAGGAAGGAAGTAAGGAAGGTATGTCTCTTACCTTCCTCCTCCGCATCATTCCCCTGCATTTTGTAGTTAAATCCACGTCCAGGAGCACTGCTCCCCCCCCCATCTTGCCGATCTGCCCTGTCTGCTCCATTGATTATCATTAGAAGGAGTGGCCTGGTTGGGGGTTTTAGGGAGCAGGGTGGTTCAGCGCCCCCTGATGTGGATTTAGCTACTAACTGCACAGGAGCGGCGCCGAGGAGGAAGGTACGAGACATAGCCCCTAGCCCACTAATGTGCATGAGGCACCAAGGAGGAAGCTAACAGCAGGTTAGATTGTTCCCCTTTAAGGTAAAGTAGGTGTCTTACCTTGATCCTCTGTGCCATTTTCAGGAACTGTGTAGTTTATTAGATATGTAAATGAGGTGGTTTGGTGCCCTCCGCAGCCAGCCTGCCCCAGGGCGGTGTTCTACAGTGACATCACTCTGGCGCTCATCACTGCAGAATGGTGGATGAATATTCATTAGAAGGGCCGGATTGGTGCACTGAGGGTGGTAGTCCCGCCCCCAGTGCACCAAACCTTCTCATTTACATATGAAATTAAATACAATGTTCACGAAATGGTGCAGAATATCAAGGTAAGAAACTTCATCCTCAGCACCCCTGTGCTATAAGGACATATCGGCAGGTAGATGGTTAGAGGTTTCCCTTTAACACGACTAAAGGATCAGACTACACAGGGCTTGTTTGTAGTCTGTAACCATGGAGACCCATTGGTCTGCATAGGAGCTGTATAAATGAGGAAATTTTCTAGTCTTTCAAAGTGATGTAATTTTCTTGTGTTAGCTCCATTACAGCAATGGTTGTTTCTGACCTCTACACACCCTGATTATGTTCCAACTGCATGTCTCATACCTCGTCTTCTCTTTTACAGCGCTGCAAAGACCGACTAAACTCTTTGGCCATCTCTGTCATGAACCAGTGGCCGGGCATAAAGCTGCGAGTGACTGAAGGCTGGGATGAGGACGGTCATCATTCTGACGAATCCTTACACTACGAGGGCCGAGCGGTGGACATCACCACCTCAGACAGGGACCGCAATAAATACGGGATGCTGGCCCGGCTGGCAGTGGAGGCGGGATTTGACTGGGTCTACTATGAATCTAAAGCGCATATCCACTGCTCTGTGAAGTCAGGTAAGAACACTGCTTTATATAACAATTTTATACCTTATAGCGTAAGACGTCTTCACTGTCCATCATTGTGTCCACCTATGTCCTGTTCCTAACAACCATTGTCTTTGCACAGTGTCTATTGTTAAAAGTTATGTTTCTGCTTAGAAATTCTGACCACATGACTGCTATGGGGCTCTTAAGGGGCCGTGTTCTATAGAGGCCATTCCTGCTTCCATGGACCCATTGTGTAAAGAGTCAACCACTCAATATATTTCTCTGTCCAAAGAGATGTAAAGGACTCTCATGAGCCCGGCTATCCTGAGTATGGAGAAAAAGCCAACACTAGGATGGGCCCCACCCTGGTTTATACTTTGGGCCCCTTTCCCGTTTATGTACTTGTGAGGGTGGACAATGAATGTTTTATAGTGACTTATGTCTATAGTAATGACGCTGATCCTGCTCTTTTGTATAGTTTTATACAATGTATCAGATTTGTCTGTCCTGTTATTATAAGTCTGTTTTGCCATGTATCCGCCATATACATCCTCAGCTATATCGCATCTTATGGGCCGTCACAGGTTCACCTTCCCCAGATGGTACAATGAGGATAACCAA
Source organism: Dendropsophus ebraccatus (assembly GCF_027789765.1). Lineage (NCBI taxonomy): Eukaryota > Metazoa > Chordata > Amphibia > Anura > Hylidae > Dendropsophus > Dendropsophus ebraccatus. The sequence goes on along the minus strand of NC_091462.1, from coordinate 11,153,473 downwards.
TATGAGTGGCATTTATGTCCTTACTGTGTATGGGTTCAGGACCTTGATGTATCAGCCAGAGCTCCCTGGAGGACCCGGCTTGTCTGTATATTACACATTACACATTGATTCTAGTAGGAATGGTGTAATACTTCATTTGTCCTCTGGTGGTGCTGCAGGAAAGTGTAACACTTGCTGCTAGATGATCTCACTGATCACAGCTGATCACTGCTCATTCTACTAGTGAAATCATTGAGGGGCCCTAATGCTATTTCTAAAAGGGATGTACCAAGGTTGACGGCTCCTATTCTCAGGATAGATGATAACTACCATGTTTCCCAGAAAACATGACAGTGTTTTATAGTAAATGTTGCTGCTAGGTCTTATTTTAAGGGGATGTCTTATTTTTTCATGAAGAAGAATTCACATATCACATGCACAGCAGGGACTGAGCGTATGCTATGGTGGATTCCAGCTACCAGTGGGAACTCATCACAGCGCAATTGTACAGCACAGCAGGGACAGGGTACGGTATGGTGGCTTCCCGCCACGGGGGCAGCTCACCACAGCATACTCGTACAGCACAGCAGGGACAGCGTATGGTATGGCAGCTTCCAACCACCAGGAGTAGCTCACCGCAGCACATGCCTACAGCACAGCAGGGACAGCATATGGTATGGCAGCTTCCGACCACCAGAAGTAGCTCACCACAGCACATGCCTACAGCACAGCAGGTACAGCATATGATATGGCAGCTTCCGACCACCAGGGGGAGCTCACCACAGCACACTCGCACAGCCCAGTAGGGACAGAGTGTACAGTATGGGGGCTTCTGGCCACCGGGGGGAGCTCACTACAGCACACTGGTACAGCACAGCAGGGACAGTGTATAGTATGGCGGCAGCCGATGGGATAACGGCAGACTGTGTGCAGCTCTATATCTTGCAGTAGGGGACAACGGGGATTGAGGCAGGCAATCGGCCTCTTGATGCCTTGCCTGCACATTTACAAGCAACGGCTGCAGAAGGGAACATGAGCGTTGGCGGCAGGTGAAGGTCTCCATGTCCTGCATGCAGCTGCTCTGCAATGGACGGTAATAGTAGGGGACAGCGGCAATGGGCTAAAAAGAATCACAGCTGCGTGTCCTGGTATTCTGCTCGCCGGGCATGCTTTCAAACTAAAACTTTGCTAGGTCTTACTTTCGGGGGAGGCCTCATATTTAGCAATTCATCAAAACCCCTACTAGGTAATATTTTCAGGGAATGTCTTATTTTCGGGGAAACAGGGTAGCTGGGACCCTCAATGCATGGAGTGACACTGTCACTGTCTATGGGACCTCTAAGCATCCAAGCAACCTCTGTGGGGGTCCCAGTGGTCAGACCCCAATTGATCAGCTAGTTATCCCCCAATTCTGGGATATAAATGGAAAGACTCAAGCTTTCTGGAGCTGTATACTTCACTGTGATGGACTGGTTTTGTTCCACAGGGTATTTTTCTTATCAATAATAGACTCTGCAGATCCCTTCCCGATACCGTACCCGCTGTCAGATTAAGCTGTTTATCTGTTATTGATCCCGGTTACAGCATGTCTTGCTATCCCGCCCTTCCTCTCAGAACACAAGCTCAATAACCAATCAATACTGCACTTTTCTTTGGACGACTAGTAAATCAAAGAGGCTCTAATAGGAAATGCACTAAAAATAAAAGATACCAGAGGGAGGCGACCATAAAAATCAAAGGTTCTCAGGAGCCACATACAAGGATAACAGCCGCCTGACACCAGAGAAGTTTATTGGTCGGACTATTTATATTGCGAGGATGGGTATTCTGTATTTGGAGCAGTAAAAGTATTACAGGTAATATTCCGCCATATGGTCTTTTACGATTGCACCCTGGATTGGTTGATAAATAGCCATATCCCATGTGTATTGTGTTGTAAAGGTTGTACCCTGGTGGTCTTAAGTGGTACTGCAGTTTTTATGCCTTTGGCACTTCTAGAGCAAGGAGGCATTTGGAGTTACATTGGACACTGGGGGGAAAACATACAAAGTGGCCCTCCCCCAAAAGGACAGGAGATCACTCTCTGGTGCCCCCTATTGGAGGGAGCATTCCTGCAAGCCAGTGCTCGATTCTTATAACAACCTACAGATTTTAGCCATATTTATAAGGGACAAGTATTGACTTGCAGGGATGCTACTTCCAATAGGTTCTCTTCCTTTTGGAGCAGAGCTGCTTGGACAGGACATCTTTTTTTCCTACAATAGTTTTGTTGACCTTAAAAGGGTTGAAAATCAGGCTTTCTCCCAGAGACAGCGCCACTCTTGTCGACAGTTTCTGTGTGGTATTGCAGCTCAGTTTTATTAAAGTGAATGGAGTTGAGTTGTAATGCCACACTCAAACTGAGGACAGGGGTGGCGCTGTTTTTGGAAGAAAGCAGTTTCTTTTCTTTCTTTTTTTTTTTAAATACTGGATAATCCCTTTAAAGCCACAATGAATTCCACTTACATCTGAATTTTATATCCTTTTACATTGGCAACACGAAATCCAAAGGGATCATATGATGTTCCTCTAATTTTAGGTAACTCATTGCTGTAAAAGGATTCATGCAAAGTAGTTGCTAAACTACCATGCTTTTCACCCCGTGCCATGAAAAAACCACAGCTCCCAGCATGCCTTGCCAGTCTTCTGGGTTGCACACTATCACTTTAAATCAGTGTCCCCAAACCTGCTGGCTACCCTGACATCTACATCTGACATCTGCATTGGGTTGGTGAAGGCGGCTGGCATTCCTCAGGGCCGCAGCTTGGCCCGGGCGCTGTGATCTCGGTGGAAGCCCTGTTATTACACGTCCCGCCGCTCGCTGGGTTTTAATGCCCATTTGCCTGGAGATTTCCTTTGTAAAATTAAAAAACAAACATTCCACACAAATATTTGCCGTTTGCTCTGGCAGAGCGTGTACATAGCTCACTAGACCATTGGAGATGTTTGCATAATGCGCCATACCCCCTGGGGTCTAACACCGGGGTGAACACGCCACCTGCGCTACTGCTGTGTTTTGGATCACACGTGTTCAGTCTCTATGAATTCTGCCAAAGGGGAAAGGGGGGGGGGGGAATCATTTTCTCATATTTGGCAAAATGCTAAAATTTTGAATTCCTGGAGTAATAGTGATGGTTTCTTAAATCCACTGTGTGAATGACACCTGCCATGGGTTGAGAACGTCGCTCCTCCCGTTCTCGTCTTGGGGTTTCCCATAGATACTTTTTTTTATGGTGCTCGTCCCAGGGGTTCATGGTTGAAGATGGTCCCCTCTGCCCTGGTAAGTATCACTTGTTTCACTGTCTTATATATATTTGGTTAGGACCATCTGACTGCGGTTGCTTTATGGCTCTCTTTGCTTTTCCGGCAGACCACCGTACCAATGGAAATTCACCCACCGCCCCTCAGGACCATGTCTGGAAGTCTTCTATGGACAAGAGCAGATCGGAGGAAATGCAAGATCCACACTCTGAGTGGAGAACACAGGGGGCCGCTGAGGTGCAGGCCGAAGGGGGGAACAACCCCTGGGACAACCATGTGAGGTGAGATGATCCCACTGATGCCTAGATATATAAACCCTTTTTATTTCAAAGTGAATTCGCAGACACATAATCCATTGACTACTGCATAACCTAAATTTAAAAGGACTATTTAAAGGGGGACTGCAGTATTATCTTGTTTAAGCAACTGGTTTCAGAAAGTTGAATAAACTCTATTACGGTGAGACCTTAAAGGGGTTATTCAGCAAAAATCTTTTTTTTTTTTTCAAATCAACTGATTTCAGAAAGTTAAATAGATTCATAATTCAATAGAAGTGTCACCTTTTTTTTTTTTTTCAGAAATCAATAGTACAGGCGATTTTAAGAAACTTATTAAGCAAATATGCCATTATCTGCATTCAAAAAGCCTTTCCCCAGGTCCCCCCCCCCTCCTCTCTCATCCACTGCTCATTATCAGGAAATCTCGACTCTTTTATATCAGTCGGGCCCTGTGTAACCTATGGAGAGGGGAGGGGGGAGGAGGGAGATTAGTCACCAGCAGAGAACAAAGGATTACACAGCGGGACCTGTGTGAAAGCCCGTATTCAGAGGTCAGAGAGGTCAGTGCTGACTTCAGAGGAGATAGCCCGGTGATATAGCTGTAAATTAACTCTTTGTTGTTTTGATTTGATGCCTCATCTCCCTCAACTCCTCCCCTTTCCATAGAGCACCATGAGGACAGGGGGGAGAGCTTCAAACGGCTTTTTCATGATAAAAATGCTTTTTTTGCCCCCGCTAATAAACCTAAATTACAAAGTTTCTTAAAATCGCCCGTACTATTGATTTCTGCAAAAAAAAATGTAAACGACAGTGACACTTTAAAAATCTCCAGTCTTCCAGTTCTTATCAGCTGCTGTATGTCCTGCAGGAAGTGGTGTATTCTCTCCAGTCTGACACAGTGCTCTCTGCTGCCACCTCTGTCCATGTCAGGAACTGTCCAGAGCGGCAGTAAATCCCCATAGAAAACCTCTCCTGCTCTGGACAGTTCCTGACATGGACAGAGGTGGCAGCAGAGAGCACTGTGTCAGACTGGAGAGAATACACCACTTCCTGCAATCCTAGAGATACAAGACACTTGTGTGTTTGTCAGTTCTCGAGGTCCTGCAATGAACAGTTATACAGCAATGTGGTGGAGAAGCAGAGGGAATCGTGCACAGCGCTTTCCCCCATGTTTATGATGAAGTAATGAGAAGAGGTGGGGCTTATGTAAAGGGGTGGGGCTAAGCTTTGGTATTATGTTCAGTGAGAGCAGGATGTAAGGGAGTGTACACAATACATTCTTCCAGGAAAATATAGAGGGTATATAAGAAAATGTTGTACTTTATACTTCTTGTAGGAACTGGCACAGAGCCACAGACACACTTCTTAAAGGGGCATTATATCTAAGAGGCAAAAATACTAATATTAGAAATTTATCTTGAACTAATTTTTAGTTATTATTCACCTACTGCATATTACAGGCATAACAATGAAAAGTATATAGTGTCAGGATATCAGTAACACTAGACAAACAAGTGCTAAAACGCCATTAACTGTAACTATAGCTGCCGCTGCGTCCCTATGACAACACTCCCTGCTTGTGTTCTTCTCTTCTTCATCCTTGCACTAGGGACACTGAGGGACATGATCAAATACTGTCTAATTCTGGAAGTTCGCACTAGACAGACTAAGAATGTGTAAGATTCGGCAGTTTACACACCTACTTTTAGCTAGCTTGGCTTTAATGGTACAAAATGCTATGGCAATACCAAGCCCCCTTTGTAAGTCACGCCCCTAAGCTAATACCAAGCCCCCTCTGTAAGTCACGCCCCTAAGCTAATACCAAGCCCCCTTTGTAAGTCACGCCCCTAAGCTAATACCAAGCCCCCTTTGTAAGTCACGCCCCTAAGCTAATACCAAGCCCCCTTTGTAAGTCACGCCCCTAAGCTAATACCAAGCCGCCTTTGTAAGTCACGCCCCTAAGCTAATACCAAGCCCCCTTTGTAAGTCACGCCCCTAAGCTAATACCAAGCCCCCTTTGTAAGCCAAGCCCCTATGCTAATACCAAGCCCCCTTTGTAAGCCACACCCCTATGCTAATACCAAGCCCCCTTTGTAAGCCACGCCCATATACTAATACCAAGCCCCTACGTAAGCCACACCCCTATGCTAATACCAAGCCCCTACGTAAGCCATGCCCCTATGCTAATACCAAGCCCCTACGTAAGCCATGCCCCTATGCTAATACCAAGACCCTACGTAAGCCATGCCCCTATGCTAATACCAAGCACCCTTTGTAAGCCACACCCCTATGCCAATACCCAGTCCCTTTGTAAGCCATGCCCCTATGCTAATACCAAGCACCCTTTGTAAGCCACACCCCTATGCCAATACCCAGTCCCTTTGTAAGCCAAGCCCCTATGCTAATACCAAGCCCCCTTTGTAAGCCACGCCCCTATACTAATACCAAGCCCCTATGCTAATACCAAGCCCCCCTTTGTAAGCCACACCCCTATGCTAATACCAAGCCCCTTTTGTAAGCCACGCCCCATACTAATACCAAGCCCCTACGTAAGCCATGCCCCTATGCTAATACCAAGCCCCTTTGTAAGTCACGCCCCTATACTAATACCAAGCCCCTATGTAAGCCACGCCCCTATACTAATACCAAGCCCCTATGTAAGCCACGCCCCTATACTAATACCAAGCCCCATTTGTAAACCACACCCCTATGCCAATACCCAGTCTCTTTGTAAGCCATGCCCCTATGCCAATACCCAGTCTCTTTGTAAGCCACTCCTTTTTGGCACAGGCTGTTTTGATCATCTTTCTCACCATCTGCATCAATGTGTACATTATATATACTGACATAGATACCAGAGGATGTGATGTGCACTGTACACTAGAGAACTAAGCCCACCAGTCCAGTCATAGGGAACTTGTGAGGTCAGCGAGGCTCAAGGCTCCTTGGTTGTGTAAGGTGACGGATATAGCCCAGCCACTGGTGACGTCACCCAACAGAGTGGGGCGTACAGTCACTGCAGCGGTCCTACATTCCTAGATGTGAATATAACCAGCGAAGTTACAATACAATGTACGAAACTTATACTAGAGGTCAGAGGTGAACGTGTTATACCAGGAAGGACGTAAACCAGTATCAATCATTCCTGATACTATGACCTTATAACAGCCAAAACCACAACTGTGATTATACAAGGGTCTAAGCTTCATAGCACCAGGGACCATACAAGGTCTAAGCTTCATAACACTTAGGATCATACAAGGGTCTAAGCTTTATAACACTTGAGATCATACAAGGGTCTAAGCTTTATAACACTTGAGATCATACAAGGGTCTAAGCTTTATAACACTTGAGATCATACAAGGTCTAAGCTTCATAACACTGGAGACCATACAAGGTATAAGCTTTATAACACTGGAGACCACAAGGGTCTAAGCTTTATAGCACCAGAGGTCATACAAGGTCTAAGCTTTATAGCACCAGAGGTCATACAAGGTCTAAGCTTTATAACACTGGAGACCATACAAGGTCTAAGCTTTATAACACTTAAGATCATACAAGGGTCTAAGCTTTATAACACTTGAGATCATACAAGGTATAAGCTTTATAACACTGGAGACCACAAGGGTCTAAGCTTTATAGCACCAGAGGTCATACAAGGTCTAAACTTTATAACACTGGAGACCATACAAAGGTTAATACTGGTTTACGTCCTTCCTAGTATGACATTTGATAACACTGAAGACCATACAAGGTCTAAACATCATGGCACTGGTGCTATGAAGCGTAAACTTTGTATTGTCTGCAGAGACCATTCAAGGTCTATGCTTTGTCTATGCTTTATAGCACTGCAGATGATACAAGGTGTAAGCTTAATAGCAATGGGGTCTGTAGAAGATTTAAGGCACCATACAAGCTTAAAGAACAGATCAAACACTTCTATGAATATATAAGTTGCTTTTTAGCATGAACATTGATCTCTATTGCAGTTACATTTATATTAGGTATATAGTGATTGCTAATATGTAGTTACATTTTAAATGAGCAATCAGGAGCTTCAACTATATTACCCTGTAAGATGTATATGTGTGATGTATAATGTCATGCTCACTGCTCTGAAGCTTAGCCATTGCATGGTCTCCAATCCTGACCTTGGGACCTCCATGGGGCTGAGCCCATTGACTATGGACCATGCTGTGGGATCAACCATACATTCAAGATGAAATGTGGAAGGTTGATGGAAGGTTGTGGAAGGATGTGGAAGGTTAGAGGGAATTGTGAGAATGTGTTGTATTTCTAGGGAATATTGGAGCATTATAGATCTGCCTGATGGAATAAACATTCACACTCTTCTATTACTTTTAGGCCACAGGAAGAATTAGGATCTACCAGCTTCAAAGAACTGAACAAGAAGAAGAAAAAAGGAGAAAGAAAGTATAGAAAAGAAAAGAAAGGGAAAACTGCAGAAGGTGATGAGAAAAAAGTCAAGAAGAGGAAAAATGAAGGAAAAAATGCAAGTGACAAAACATCACGGAAGGAGAAGAAGGAAAGAAAGGGAAAGGTGATGAAGGAGAACTGAAGAGGGAGAAGATACCGAATGATGAAGAAATGATGAAGAAAGTCAGTGGTGGAATAGTGCAGAGACAGGGCGAAGAGAAGCCAAACCCTGGGCACCGCCATGGGCACCACAATGGGCCCCAAACAAGCACAAACCTAGGAGACAAGGAACAAAGTATTTATAGAAACCGCAAACAATGAGAAATAATCACTGGAGATGTGAGAAAATATGAAGGATAATATAAAAAAACATTACTGATCGTCCAATTGGAAGGAGTTAATATTCTATGTTAAGTTATTCAGTCCGAAATATAATCGGCCAGTCCCTTCTAGAACATACACTGCTGAGCTATCGTAGAACATACACCCGTGTAGTTGACTTGTCCTATATTACATGTGGATGGTACAATGAGGCCGCTTCTAGTTGTCTCGTGAACACCTCTCACGTCGTATTGCTCTTGCTAGAAAAAAATTGTGAAAGGCGTCCGGGGTGGGAATGTTATCTAATGTGCTGATGAAAACAAGGACCACAATGACCAGAGCGGCGGCACAATGGTTTCTTTATATTTTTGGTCTTTTTAACATGGAGACTCCATAGATGAAGAAATTTTAGTATTTATACACTGGCAGTCAGAAAAGGGGTGAATGGTTAAAAAACAAAAAAAAACTAAAAGGGGCATCTCTAGGACCATATGCCAAGGCTAGGCTGCACCAGAAGCTTTGTGATGCGTCACGCAATGATGAGGTCACCATTCCACCCTAACCCCCCCCCCCCTTTTTACCCAGACAGGCACCCTGGAAGTATATCCAGGACTGTGTGAAGATGAGGAGCTGTACTGGGTCATCTGTGGTTGGCTCTCTCCATGCTTTCTTGGGTAACAAAGTGGCAGGTCCTTTGGGAGCTTCTGAGTCTGGGAAATGGGGGCATCACTAGGAAACACTTTAGGGAATAATTGGAGTTTAAAAAAAACCCAAAGGAACAAAGAGACCCCTATAAATGTGCACTGTGTTCTGCGTAATTGCCACACTTACTTATTATATTACTTATTATACCATTGCACTAGGCCTATCATCCTGTAGAGGTCCAGTGTTCCCCACTTTAGACTCCTGTACTAGGAGGGACCCCACATATCAGATATAGGGTACGGTTACAACAGACGTGCACAGAAGATCAGACAGTAACTGAGATATTTCAGTGCTAATAATATAAAATGTGGAACTTAAACAAGAAAACTGTGAGATCCTGAGAAAGGGGCATTAGCGATACTTGTTCTTCAGGTTACGGCAGTGTCTTCTGTGGTCACCGTAATGGTCAAATCTGTGCGGATCCATGTAATTGATAATGTGCATTGTACAGATCAGTGTACCCCAACCTTTGACTATCAGGGCATTATGTGAGTTGTAGTTTTCACAGGTTGGAGTACACTGGTATAGATCCTCTATCACTTTCCTCTGCCCAGACTGGATAACTGCGTATACTGTGTCAATGGTAACACTGGTGGAGACCTATACCCCACTGTCTCAGGGATGGTCCGCATGGTTTACATTGTGTTGTTACATTGTAACAGTGTAGCCGTGTATCTTGTGATTGGAACAATGTTGAGTGGGGGGAGTGAGATAGGTGATCCCAGGTCATGCACCATTATTAACCCCTTCATGTCCTTGTTTTCATCAGCACCTAATCCATAGTATTAAAGGGGCATCTCATGAAGCCCCCTTCTCTAGATACAGCTGCCATAGCCATTAGCTAGTTGCCGCAGGTCGGCCATACATTTCGTGCAGTATTAGATGATGGCCATTTCAGTGAATAGTTAGCCATGTAATACACAGGCAACCGGGACCCCACCAGAGAGGGAATGTGACTCCGGGGGGGGGGGGGGGGGTAGCTGGGTAACAGTTGGGGGTTCAGAAGATGCAGTTACCCCATGTGTGATAATTTGATGGCCTTACTGCAGATTTTGCATTGGGTCCTGGAGACCCGCTAAATTATGCCTCTGCCCCCACTCTGATGTCCCTATTGCCTAACAGGACATATATAAAGGGTCACATCATGAAGAGCCCTTTTAATTTATCTCTAACTCTTCTACCTTAGGCGATTGTCAATGTGACGGTAGAAGAGCCTGAACCTGCGGGGTTAGTCGCTACTTACTGAACAATCTACTTACAAAGAGCTAATTTATTACTTTAAGCGATTTCTATTTTTTTATTTCGAGTGGTTTTTGGTACTACGGTGATTGTAGATTGTATATTGTATATTTTGCTTCTGTGAAATTGTACAAAATATTTAAAATAAACCGATCTGTGAGAATCCGATCCAAATCGCCTGTTATTTATCACCAGCAACGGCCGAGTCTATAGAGGATACAGTGAGGTCCATTGAATTGGACTGCAGATAACCCCCAATATCTTCTCAGATGTCTAGGAAGATACGAGATACAAGGTGGGTTATATACCAAAATATTCCTGGAGAGGAATGGTTGGCACGGCCAAGTGCGTTCTCTATGGGAAGGGGTCAGCTGCTTACAAAAGGGGTAAGGCAGTGATTATTTATCACGGTTCATCACTATCTCCACCGACTTTATCCCTTACACCTTGCACCAACGTCTGACACTGTATAAGGTATATGGGGACCTTTTTTTTGTACATTACCCTTTGACAGGGGTCACAGATATGAAGAAAAAATGGCTGCGCTCTCCCAGTCAACACCATAAAGGTTGGCATATAAAAGTACCTATTTCCTGGTTACAGAGTGGAAAGAATAAACGGCGCCCCCTACAAAAAGCTGTGGGTTACAGAAATCTCTTACCAGTGTAGGATAATTCTGTGTCCATCGGACTAGCAGTCTATGTAGGGGGTTAGAGTACCCCCAACTTATGGGCACCCCCTGTGTCCATTCGGTGTACTCAAATGTTATCTGGCGTACAATGAGTTAAAAGCACTTGCAGCTGAGAATATAAAATGGCAGAAAACCTCGGAGTTTACAATAACATTTCTTCCCTATCCGTCATTATTTTCATGTTCCATTCCATCAGGTCATACAATACGACAGCAAACAACCCCCCGTGTTACAGAGGCGAGGGCGCACAAGCCACATAGAGGGGGTGAGAGCCAGGAACCACCCAATACTCAGCTACATAGAGGGGAAGATGGAGACCCCCCCCCTACAGCTACATAGAGGGGAAGATGGGAAACCCCCCCCCTACAGCTACATATAGCTGTAGATGGGAAGATGGGGACCCCCCACAGCTACATATAGGGGAAGATGGGAAACTCTCACAGCTACAGAGAGGGTAAGACGGGGACCCCCCTACAGCTACATATAGGGGAAGACGGGACCCCCCCTACAGCTACATTTAGGGGAAGACGGGACCCCCCCCTACAGCTACATATAGGGGAAGACGGGACCCCCCCTACAGCTACATATAGGGGAAGATGGGACCCCCCCTACAGCTACAGAGTGGGGAAGACGGGACCCCCCCTACAGCTACATATAGGGGAAGATGGGCCCCCCCCCTATAGCTACATAGAGGGGAAGATGGGGACCCCCCTATAGCTACATAGAGGGGAAGATGGGGAGGGGACCCCACCCGGGGACCCCACCCCCCTACAGAGAGGGGAAGATAGGGACCCCGCCCCCCTACAGAGAGGGGAAGATGGGGACCCCGCCCCCCTACAGACAGGGGAAGATGGAGACCCCGCCCCCCTACAGAGAGGGGAAGATGGGGACCCCGCCCCCCTACAGAGAGGGGAAGATGGAGACCCCGCCCCCCTACAGAGAGGGGAAGAGACCCACCCCAATATATACAGCTATATGGAGGTGTAGAGAAGAAGGGGGCCCAAATACCTATTCTCTATCGATTTGACTAATGCCAATATTGAACATTCCTGTCCTGAAATACTCTGTGCTGCTGTGGGCCCTGCCCTCTCCTCACCAATATAATCACATGTTGTGGAGAATTCATCCTCCCCCCCCCCCCCCCCCGGAATACTCTGTACTGCTGTGTGCTCTGGGCATGCTGGGAGTTGTAGTTAGCAGCAGGTGGTGGGCGGCAGGTTGGGTAACCCTGCAGTGGAGATGCGGATCTAGGTAAGGGTTAAGTGTATCGGTGCAGTGTGGCAGGGGTGAGTGCTGTCACCTTGTGCCATATCCGGTACACTTCAGACAATGGGCTTGTAAATTTAGCCGATTTTTGCATATGTGGATTTTTTTTTAGCAATTAGTGGTTAATGATTAGACAGCGCTCTCCTGAGAGAGTGCAGGCGCGAGCCGGTCCCGGCAGGTCTCATCCTGCTCCGCACCCATACAGCCTGTGCCGGTCAGGTACTCAATGACAGGGCAGGAAATGGCGCAGGAGCGGCCGGCCACAGCGACGTGTTCACACCAAGACTCTCCTGTGCTCAGATACTGTAAATCTTTCATCACTTCCTAGAACAGTGTGAACAGTTATCTAATAGTTACCCCCCACACACACACACACAGCCACAGTCCCCCCGTGACAGTGAAAGCCACAGTCCCTCCCCGTAACAGCGACAGCCACAGTCCCTCCCCGTAACAGCGGCAGCCACAGTCCCTCCCCGTAACAGCGGCAGCCACAGTCCCTCCCCGTAACAGCGACAGCCACATTCCCCCCGTAACAGCGACAGCCACAGTCCCTCCCCGTAACAGCGACAGTCACAGTCCCCCCGTAACAGCGACAGCCACATTCCCCCCGTAACAGCGACAGCCACAGTCCCCCCGTAACAGCGACAGCCACATTCCCCCCGTAACAGCGACAGTCACAGTCCCTCCTGTAACCGCGACAGCCACAGTCCCCCCCATAACAGCGACAGCCACAGTCCCCCCCATAACAGCGACAGCCACAGTCCCCCCCATAACAGCGACAGCCACAGTCCCCCCCATAACAGCGACAGCCACAGTCCCCCCCCATAACAGCGACAGCCACAGTCCCTCCCCAAAAAAGCGACAGTCACAGTCCTCCCCGTAACAGCCACAGCCCCCCCCGTAACAGCGACAGCCACAGTCCCCCCATAACAGCGACAGCCACAGTCCCCCCCGTAACAGCCACAGTCCCCCCCTAACAGCGACAGCCACAGTCCCCCCATAACAGCGACAGCCACAGTCCCCCCCGTAACAGCGACAGCCACAGTCCCCCCCCCCCTGTAATAGCGACAGCCACAGTCCCTCCTTGTAACAGCGACAGCCACAGTCCCCCCCTGTAACAGCGACAGCCACAGTCCCCCCCCCTGTAACAGCGACAGCCACAGTCCCCCCTAACAGCGACAGCCACAGTCCCCCCCCTGTAACAGCGACAGCCACAGTGCCTCCTCGTAACAGCGACAGCCACAGTCCCCCCGTAACAGCCACAGTCCCCCCCCGTAACAGCCACAGCCACAGTCCCCCCCCCCCCCCCGGAACAGCAACAGCCACAGTCCCCCCTGTAACAGTGAGTCAAATCAACTGGAGTCAGAAAGTTTTACAGATGTGTAAAAATCTCCAGTCTTCCAGTACTTATCAGCTGCTGTATGTCCTGCAGGAAGTGGCGTATTCTTTCCAGTCTGACACAGTGCTCTCTGCTGCCACCTCTGTCCATGTCAGGAACTGTCCAGAGCAGCAGCAAATCCCCATAGAAACCTCTCCTGCTCTGGGCAGTTCCTGACATGGACAGAGGTGGCAACAGAGAGCACTGTGTCAGACTGGAGAGAATACATCACTTTATGCAGGACATACAGCAGCTGATAAGTACTGGAAGACTGGAGATTTCTAACTAGAAGTCATTTACAAATAGGTATAACTTTTTGACACTAGTTAACATGAAGACAATTTCTTTTCCCTGGAGTTCCCCTTTCAGCTGTAGATGGGATCTGCGTCTTTGGATGAATATGGATACTTGGGCATTGGCTTTCTGCAAATATATCTAAGCTCTCCCCCCCCCCCCCATCAGCAATGATCGGTATTATTAATAAGTAGTAGAAGCATTTAGAAGTGGAAACCACGTACTGAAGAGCATAAGAGTCACCAACACTACTGCCTCTATAACTGCAGAGACCTCATCCGCTATCAGCACCAAGACTGCGGCCACCGGGAGCTTCATGGCTGAGCAGCTGCATGCAGCATTACATCTCCAAGCACAATGCCAGATGGAGGAGGTAAAGCCGCCACCACTGGAGACGTGTTGTGTGTAGTGAGGGGTCACACTTCTGTCTGGTGTCTGAAAGAGGAGTTTGGGTTTGGTGATGCCAGGAGAACGTTCCCTGCCTGACTGCATTGTGCCGGCTGTAAGGCTTGGATAATACTATGGGGGGCTCCTCAGGGGTCGGCCTCAGCTCCTTAGTTCCAAGTAAAAGGAAATCTTAATACTTCAGCTACTAATGCATTGTGGACAATTGTCACAGCCATCATTGTGGGAACTGTTTAGCTTCAGCATTTTTTGGTCACTGACCCCAACCTTGATCCCTCTGTTGAGAGACTGTGAGGCCAGCCTCCAATACCTAAAACAGAAATTGTAAGGCTGGCCTCCAATATCTAGAACGGAGACTGTATACAGCCGGCCTTCAATACCTAGAACAGAGACTGCGAGGCTGGTTTCCAATACCTAGAACAGAGACTGTGAGGACAGCCTCCAATACCTAGAACAGAGACTGTGAGGACAGCCTCCAATACCTAGAACAGAGACTGTATACAGCCGACCTTCAATACCTAGAACAGAGACTGCGAGGCTGGTTTCCAATACCTAGAACAGAGACTGTGAGGACAGCCTCCAATACCTAGAACAGAGACTGTGAGGACAGCCTCCAATACCTAGAACAGAGACTGTGAGGACAGCCTACAATACCTAGAACAGAGACTGTGAGGCCGGCCTCCAATATCTAGAACAGAGACTGTGAGGACAGCCTCCAATAACTAGAACAGAGACTGTGAGGACATCCTCCAATAACTAGAACAGAGACTGTGAGGCCAGCCTCCAATACCTAAAACAGAGATTGTGAGGTCAGCCTCCAATAACTAGAACAGAGACTGTGAGGCCGGCCTCTCCCCCAATCACTGACCTCAGTAATATCTTCTGGATTAATAGGAGAAAGTTTACACAGACACCTCCAAAATCTTACAGAAGGCTGCTATACGTGCAGAGGGGGTGAGGCTATATGAAGACCTATGGATATAGAACAGGAGGTGTATATATAATGTACAGTATATGTAGCAGAGTTGCTGAGGACCCCAAGGACCGTCATGGAGGAGGCTGCTATACCTGCACTATATAAAGACCTATGGATATAGGAGGTGTTTATATAGTGTATATGTAGCAGGGCGGAGGAGGCTCTTTATAGTGTATATGTATTTGTGTATATAGTGTATATAAAGCAGAGGACCCTGGGGCGGAGGAGGCTCTTTATAGTGTATATGTATTTGTGTATATAGTGTATATAAAGCAGAGGACCCTGGGGCGGAGGAGGCTGCGGTGTACTCCATGCTCTTTATAATGGGAGGAAGGATAAGCGGCAGCTCAGCGGCTGGGATGGAAGTCCAGATAAAACGCTCTGTTATCAGTATGGAGGTGGCGGGCAGGAAGTCACGGCCATTATCGATTTCTTACAAGGAGGGAGAATGAGGAGGTTACATAGGGACAGAAGCTCCGTGGAAGGAAAGAGTGAACAGGAGGACAAGGTAGCATAAGACGGAGGTGAGAGGAGAGCACAGGCCCCCGTGGAGCCGACGACTGCCAGGCTGCTCCCCTCCGCGGTTACATCCCCCGACCACAGAGAACACACAGAGCCGCCCAGCAAAACAAGGCGCAGATTAAAAATAATCACACACAGCTCCCTGGAAAAGTTCAAAACGGCCCAATCACCTATATATAACCAAAAGCAAACAGGGGGCTGAGGCCGGGCCAGGGGTCCGCACTACAGGAGCGGTGACAGAGGGCAACACAGACATACAGACCACTGCCCACAGTATGGCAGCAATATACAGGGGTCCGCACTACAGGAGCGGTGACACAGACATACAGACCACTGCCCACAGTATGGCGGCAATATACAGGGGTCCGCACTACAGGAGCGGTGACAGAGGGCAATACAGACATACAGACCACTGCCCACAGTATGGCAGCAATATACAGGGGTCCGCACTACAGAAGCGGTGACAGAGGGCAACACAGACATACAGACCACTGCCCACAGTATGGCAGCAATATACAGGGGTCTGCACTACAGGAGCGGTGACACAGACATACAGACCACTGGCCACAGTATGGCGGCAATATACAGGGGTCCGCACTACAGGAGCGGTGACAGAGACATACAGACCACTGGCCACAGTATGGCAGCAATATACAGGGGTCCGCACTACAGGAGCGGTGACACAGACATACAGACCACTGCCCACAGTATGGCAGCAATATACAGGGGTCCGCACTAAAGAAGCGGTGACAGAGGGCAATACAGACATACAGACCACTGCCCACAGTGTGGCGGCAATATACAGGGGTCCGCACTACAGGAGCGGTGACAGAGGGCAACACAGACATACAGACCACTGCCCACAGTATGGCAGCAATATACAGGGGTCCGCACTACAGGAGCGGTGACAGAGGGCAATACAGACATACAGACCACTGCCCACAGTATGGCAGCAATATACAGGGGTCCGCACTACAGGAGCGGTGACAGAGGGCAATACAGACCACTGGCCACAGTATGGCGGCAATATACATCCAATGTGCAAGAGCTAACAGGAAGAGAGATAGATAGATAGATAGATAGATAGATCATTTATCCCTCCAGCTGTTGCCTTTGGCTGTCCAGGCATGCTGGAAATTGTAGTTCTGCAGCAGTTGGAGGGCTGCAGGTTCCCCATCCCTGCTGTAAAGCTTCTGGGTCCGTTGTCAGAACAGCAAAGACCACAATACCATTTGATTTATTGTTGTTGGGTGGTAGTGGTGGTGGTGGAGGTGGTGGAGGTGGTGGGGCAGCGGTGGCCGCAGGTGATATTCCTGGAGCCCCGTCCAGCAGGGAAGAGGTGAACCCTGCGGATCGGAGACGCGTGCTGTTCTGAGAAATCTCATTGCTGAGGGCCGTGGTGTAACAGGAGCAGCAGGCATGTGGCCGCCCTGGCACTGCGCCCCGCTGCCCGCTCTGTGCCCGGCTCAGTGTTTGTGATGCTCCTTATTTACCTTGCTGATTTTTATTTGTGGCTTGTGGGATGCGGCGGTGGCGGTGGGCAGCGTCCATTCTTGGGATGATCTATTTGTAATCGCCCGTGGTCAGCCGTGTTTACTCTGTCCTGTCTCTCTCCGGGGCTTCGCTTTATTTTAGGGGATGGGTAAATAGGTAACTATTTCGGCCATGCTTCCCCTAAATGGCAGAAGAAATATATAAAGCAAAAAATCACAATGACTAATAAATAAACCAAACCAACACAAACGCAGCCCAAACCAACACAAACACAGCACTGGTCACACTAACCCATTACTCGCTGGGTGTAAGAACGTCTATAGGAAATTCGCTTACAGTAATAGTGAGCCCCATTTTTTTTCTCACTATAAGGGCCCCATTACACCAACAGATTATCTGACTTTTATTTTTTTGAGCCAAAGCCAGGGATGGACTATAAACAGAGAACAGGTCATAAAGGAAAGACTGAGATTTCTCCTCTTTTTAAATCCATTCCTGTCTTTGGCTTAAAGAAATCTGTCAGATAATCTGCTGGTGTAATAGGGTCCTATCAGAAATGGATGTACAGGCTTAAAGAATATCTACAGAAAACAGTGCCACACCCGTCTCATGGCTTAAAAAATATCTACAGAAAACAGTGCCACACCCGTCTCATGGTTACGTTCGGTATTGCAGCTTAAAGGGGTTAAAAGCACAGCTACATTTTTTTGGTTGCATAAACAGCACTACCCCTTTATCTGATACATTGTAGCTTCTTTGTAATGCTGAAAGGGTTAATCACAAAGAGGTCATCAGCAACTTGACCTCACAATAACCCTCCTAGGGTTCCAAAGAAGCTACAATGTTGCAGATAAAGCCAGCCAGGCACTTTTTACATCAGTTGTCTTAGAAGGGAGGGGGGGGGGGGACAGAGAGAAAAGCTCACACAGATTTTTGTGTCTTCAGCAGAAAGCAGCAGCTAAGATCTCGGGGAAGGAGATTGAATAGATAATAACAAGTATGGAAGGAATTGTTAGTCTCACCATGGGCAGCAACATATGAAAAGTTATGTTTGAGTGGAATACCCCTTTAATCCTATTGATGTTGATGGAGCTGAGCTGTAATATAGCTCAGGCACAGGTGGGGCCCTGTTTCTTGTGTGTTTGTAGTCCTGTATGAGAATTTTAGGATGAAGAGATTTGCGGCTGTGTTCAGATCCTCTGTATTTCCCAGCTCTCTGCTTTCTGTCACAGAACGGTTATGCCTTGTGGCGTTCTTGCCTATAGATCAGAACAGTCTGTAACACACATGATAAGTGTCAGTGTCCCGTTTAACCCGCTCTTTCTCCCTTTTTTATCTAGAACATTCTGCAGCGGCAAAGACCGGAGGCTGCTTCCCGGGGACGGCGATGGCCACCCTATCGTCTGGCAACAAGATTCCCATCTCAGAGCTTCTTCCTGGCATGAGGGTCCTGGCCATGGACAGTGATGGCCGCACAATCTACAGTGACTTTGTGACCTTCCTGGACAGAGACCCCACATCTAAGCATCTGTTCCGGGTAATCAGGACAGGAGACCCTCCTCGAAGGCTTTCCCTAACCCCGACTCATCTCATATTTGTAGCGGAGAATGTCTCCACCCCAGCTGCTGAGTACAAAGCTAGATTTGCCAGTCAGGTGTCGCCTGGTCAATACATCCTCGTGTCGGGGGCACTGGGTCTGGTCCCGGCCAGAGTGACCTCAGTAAGTACAGAGATAGACACTGGAGTGTTTGCTCCCCTCACCCAACATGGGACCATATTGGTGGATGAAGTGGTTGTTTCTTGTTTTGCCCTGGTACAAAAACAGAGGTTGGCACAGTTGGCTTATTGGCCTTTGCGGGTACTATATGGTCTAGGTGCAATGGTCGGAAACGAGACTTCTCAGCAGGTGGGCATCCATTGGTATAGCCAGTTCCTATACCACGTGGGCCAAATGATTCTGAACAAGAATGACTTCCATCCTCAATTGGAAAGTTGAGCTTCAGCCAAGAGAGTTGAGGACCAACCAATGAGATGGCCCCTGATTGTGTCCTACAAGGGGGACGATCGTCTTGTTCTGCGTAGTCTACTGACCTATAAGAGGTATAGAAAGTCTACATAGCCATACGGCCACCCGGGTCAGGCGCAGTATGACCATGATGAAGAAAGACTGTCTCCCAAGGATCTTAAGGTACCATGAAGTCCTCAAGGTTGGGAACCTTCAGTAGCACTTACTTACTTAACTGGGGCATTACCAGAACCTTCTCATCACTGGCAACTCAGCATTACCGACCCAACCGTCTGCCTGGCCCGTGTAGAACATTAAAAGAACCCCTGAGGTCCGATGTTACAGGTACTAACCAAAAGCAGGAAGCAACCAAATGTTTACCCAAGGAAAAGACTGAGGTAGAACTTCAGGACAGATGGCAGACTATTGGTACAGGGTGGTACAGTCCAAAGAGCGGAGGGGCAGATTAACCCATTGTGTGCAGAGAGCCTGGACTGTACGCTGACAGTCTACAGACAGAGCGTCTTATAGTAAATCAATTCTTCTGGTGCCGAGGATGTGGAGCGATGAACTTATGAACGTCTGCACCGGCACGGGATGGATTAATGCGTGTGGACCGGTGATAAACGTCTTCCAGGGAGAGAATCTAAGGCACTGCATGACACCCCCCCCGGCCGCCATATTTATTTTATTATTATGTATCTGTGTATTATAGGTGTATAAATGGTTCTTGTTATATATATATATATATATATATATATATATATATATATCTATAAGACAAAGTTATTAATATTATATTCCTGCCAGGAACAATGTGGAGGGAATAGAAGGTTTTTAAGGGTCACAGGTTATAAAAGGTGCAGGTCTGGGGGACGTGGCATGGCCGCTCCCCGGCCACAGACATGATTCAAGCACATTCTCAGCTCAGGTCTTCCAATAAAAGAACATTCTGACTTTCCGACTCTTGGTCTTCTTATATCAGGAAGGTGAAAATTATGGGATAAAAGATGGAGGTTACAATGGAGTAATATACACTCAGCAGCAGTATTCCTGCAGTGTCCTCTGCTTCATCCCAGCTCAGCTGCATCTATAGATCTGTATAGGATCCCCAGTAACGGACATGCTCTACCTTGTGGGGCTGATTTCTTGTAAACTACAGGATTATATCATCACTGCCTGGAGGGTTCTGATAGGTGATGCAAACTTTGAGCATGCTCTGGTCTGAACCCGGGTGCATGGCATTTGATTAGCAGTGGCTGAAGAAGTTGGATGTAGCCTTAAAGTGTTACTGTCACTTCACAAAACCTTTGACATTTCATAGAGACATGTCAAAAGTTTGGATCGGTCCAGGTCTGAGTGTTCACACCCGTACCAATCAGGAGATAGAGCCGGGAGAAGAGCACTGCAGCATGTCCTCTCTCGGCTCTGTGTCACGTGATCAGTTGGACTGATCAATCGGACTCCATAGAGCTCCATTATAAGTCTGACTGATCATGTGACACCGAGACGGGAGAGGACGCACTGCAGCGTGTCTTCTCCCGGCTCTATATCCTGATCAGTAAAGGTGTGAACACTCAGACCCAGACCGATCCAAACTTTTAACAGTGACACTTTAAGGCCGCCTGCATGTTTTCCAGGACTCCCTAAGGCTGCATGCAACTTCAGCAGCCACTGTTGACTAAATGCTGCACGCTCGGTTTCAGACCTGAGTGTGCATGAAGTTTGCTCAACTCTAAGCATCAACTATGGGAACCCTTCAGGCAGTTCAGACCCCTCCCCACCAAGATCTAGCTGTATGTCCCTCCGTATATTAAGTGCTGTGGAAGAGACCTGGAGAGCAGTGATATAGTAGATGAGCCCATACACTAATTAGATGAGTTATACTCTCCTCTTTTGTGTGCAGATTTTCAAGTGTGTCCCATCTCATAAGAATACACAGACTTAACAGCAGGGATGGGAAACCTTCAGCCCTCCAGAGGCTGAAAAGCTACAATTCCTATCATGCCTGGAGAGCTAAAGCTTTGGCTGTCTAGGCATGATGGAAACGATTGTTTTGAAACAGCTATAAAGTCAGAGGTTTCCCATCCCTGCTCTATTGTGTCAGTTAGGGAATAGATGAACAATGTCACTGATCTATTACTTGCCGCACTTAGGACGAAGCAAAAGCAGCGATTAAACTCCAGCCCTCTATAGGAGCAAAGGTGGGCTGTATTAAGGGAATCTTATCACAGGAGAAATAAGGATCAAGATGGCAGAGAACCCATGCATGCCACATCAACTAAAATATACACAAGAGCTTCAACATCATTAAATAATAATAGACTATGCTGCACGTAAAAGCAACACAATGTATATCCTTGGTGTTAATTCTAGGCCTGTATTTTAGGGAACTGTATTATTAGCAATTTACTAAGCAAGACCAATATCATATTAGACCAGGGGTAGGGAAACTTGGCTCTTCAGCTGTTTCAAAACTACAACTCCCATCATGCCTGGACAGCCAAAGCTTCAGCTTTAGGAGTTGGAGTTTTGCAACAGCTGGAGGGCCAAGGTCCCTACCCCTGTATCCTTCCAGCTAATGCCGAAACTACAACTCCCATCATATCTGCTAGCCTGGGGCTGTCAGTGTATATCGGTGGTTGCAGTTTTGCCAGTGCATTAGGAGACATTGATGATGATAGATTCTACAACCCACGGCTCATCCTCACGGATCAGACGGTGTCAGCGATGTGACAACCCCCGGGACCACATGCAGGTGTCTTCAGGTGTAGTCTTTGCTTGAAGAGATATTTTGCAATTGCAAGGACTTTGCTGCCATCTTCAGGCACTCCCTGGTATTACACACCAGTCCAGACAATATATAGAAGCCACCCACATTTTTTACTTTGTATCATTTTGAATTGTTTATTAAATAATATTTATAAACAAACAGGGATCAAACCACATGATCACTAGGAGAGACTACATGGGGGTTACCACAGAAACCTGCAGAATATTGCATAGTGTGCAATCACAGCCTTACTACTATCCAGATGATGGGCCATCCCGAGCAGACATCTGCAGTCAGGGTGACTCCATAAACCTCCCGATTCACAAACCGATATCCTCATGTCGATTCACCTGTCTGCTGTACATCCAGCACACAGGGGCAGTGTTCTCATACTCTACTTGTAACTCTCCATCTGTTGCAAAACTGCAACTCCCATCGTGCCAACCAAAGACTTCCATCCTCCTGTGCTACCCATCATACAGTAGGTGACTTTTTATCTGTAATATTAGTAATTCAAGAACCTCAGACCCCTACTACCCGCGAAATTAGTGTGGAATCCCAGAAAGTGTTATTCACAGTGCACTACCCATCCTGACCAGCAGAGGGTGATAGATTCACATTGACCAGCAGAGGGCAGCAGGTTAGAGATCACTACTCTATACTAACCAGGAGAGGGCAGCAGGTTAGAGATCACTACTCATACTAACCAGGAGAGGGCAGCAGGTTAGAGATCACTACTCATACTAACCAGGAGAGGGCAGCAGATTATAGATCACTACTCATACTAACCAGGAGAGGGCAGCAGATTATAGATCACTACTCATACTAACCAGGAGAGGGCAGCAGATTATAGATCACTACTCATACTAACCAGGAGAGGGCAGCAGATTATAGATCACTACTCATACTAACCAGGAGAGGGCAGCAGATTATAGATCACTACTCATACTAACCAGGAGAGGGCAGCAGGTTATAAATCGCTACTCATACTAACCAGGAGAGGGCAGCAGATTATAGAGCACTACTCATACTAACCAGGAGAGGGCAGCAGATTATAGATCACTACTCATACTAACCAGGAGAGGGCAGCAGGTTTATAGATCACTACTCATACTAACCAGGAGAGGGCAGCAGGTTAGAGATCACTACTCATTCTAACCAGGAGAGGGCAGCAGGTTAGAGATCACTACTCATACTAACCAGGAGAGGGCAGCAGATTATAGATCACTACTCATACTAACCAGGAGAGGGCAGCAGGTTATAAATCGCTACTCATTCTAACCAGGAGAGGGCAGCAGGTTAGAGATCACTACTCATACTAACCAGGAGAGGGCAGCAGATTATAGATCACTACTCATACTAACCAGGAGAGGGCAGCAGGTTATAAATCGCTACTCATACTAACCAGGAGAGGGCAGCAGGTTAGAGATCACTACTCATACTAACCAAGAGAGGGCAGCAGGTTAGAGATCACTACTTATCCTAACCAGGAGAGGGCAGCAGGTTATAGATCACTACTCATACTAACCAGGGGAGAGCAGCAGGTTATAGAGCACTACTCATACTAACCAGGAGAGGGCAGCAGATTATAGATCACTACTCATACTAACCAGGAGAAGGCAGCAGGTTATAGATCACTACTCATACTAACCAGGAGAGAGCAGCAGGTTATAGAGCACTACTCATTCTAACCAGGAGAGGGCAGCAGGTTAGAGATCACTACTCATACTAACCAGGAGAGGGCAGCAGGTTAGAGATCACTACTCATACTAACCAGGAGAGGGCAGCAGGTTATAGATCACTACTCATACTAACCAGGGGAGAGCAGCAGGTTATAGAGCACTACTCATACTAACCAGGAGAGGGCAGCAGGTTAGAGATCACTACTCATACTAACCAGGAGAGGGCAGCAGGTTAGAGATCACATGTGCTGGACCTGGCTAAAATCACAACATATAAATTATAACACAGACCTGATGTCGGGGTAACTTGTAGTATCAGGTCAGTGCACAGATCCTGGGATCACACGTAGTATCAGGTCAGTGCACAGATGCCGGGATCACCTGTAGTATCAGGTCAGTGCACAGATGCCGGGATCACACATAGTATCAGGTCAGTGCACAGATGCCGGGATCACACATAGTATCAGATCAGTGCACAGATGCCGGGATCACACATAGTATCAGGTCAGTGCACAGATGCCGGGATCACACGTAGTATCAGGTCAGTGCACAGATGCCGGGATCACACGTAGTATCAGGTCAGTGCACAGATGCCGGGATCACATGTAGTATCAGGTCAGTGCACAGATGCCGGGATCACATGTAGTATCAGGTCAGTGCACAGATGCCGGAATCACACATAGTATCAGGTCAGTGCACAGATGCCGGGATCACACATAGTATCAGATCAGTGCACAGATGCCGGGATCACACATAGTATCAGGTCAGTGCACAGATGCCGGGATCACATGTAGTATCAGGTCAGTGCACAGATGCCGGGATCACATGTAGTATCAGGTCAGTGCACAGATGCCGGGATCACATGTAGTATCAGGTCAGTGCACAGATGCCGGGATCACACATAGTATCAGGTCAGTGCACAGATGCCGGGATCACATGTAGTATCAGGTCAGTGCACAGATGCTGGGATCACATGTATCAGGTCAGTGCACAGATGCCGGGATCACATGTAGTATCAGGTCAGTGCACAGATGCCGGGATCACACATAGTATCAGGTCAGTGCACAGATGCCGGGATCACATGTAGTATCAGGTCAGTGCACAGATGCCGGGATCACACATAGTATCAGGTCAGTGCACAGATGCCGGGATCACACATAGTATCAGGTCAGTGCACAGATGCCGGAATCACATGTAGTATCAGATCAGTGCACAGATGCCGGAATCACACGTAGTATCAGATCAGTGCACAGATGCCGGGATCACATGTAGTATCAGGTCAGTGCACAGATGCCGGAATCACACGTAGTATCAGGTCAGTGCACAGATGCCGGGATCACACATAGTATCAGGTCAGTGCACAGATGCCGGGATCACATGTAGTATCAGGTCAGTGCACAGATGCCGGGATCACATGTAGTATCAGGTCAGTGCACAGATGCCGGGATCACACATAGTATCAGGTCAGTGCACAGATGCCGGGATCACACATAGTATCAGGTCAGTGCACAGATGCCGGGATCACACATAGTATCAGGTCAGTGCACAGATGCCGGGATCACACATAGTATCAGGTCAGTGCACAGATGCCGGGATCACACATAGTATCAGGTCAGTGCACAGATGCCGGGATCACATGTAGTATCAGGTCAGTGCACAGATGCCGGGATCACACATAGTATCAGGTCAGTGCACAGATGCCGGGATCACACATAGTATCAGGTCAGTGCACAGATGCCGGGATCACACATAGTATCAGGTCAGTGCACAGATGCCGGGATCACACATAGTATCAGGTCAGTGCACAGATGCCGGGATCACACATAGTATCAGGTCAGTGCACAGATGCCGTTTTCTGTTTTGGTAAATTCCGATATCTCTCATGGAGTTCACAGACAAAGAGGGCAGCATCAAAAATGCAACAAAAATGCAGAGTATGAACCCAGCCTGAGGACACGTTCTAATGCTGCCGCAACTCACTGTCCGGTCTGGAATAAACCTCCTGGCTCTGTGTTACTTCTCTTACTGAGCAGCATGGGCGAGCAGGAGTCATAGCAGTAGTCCTACTGAACAGCAGGGCACAGAGCACTACTTATACTGTCCAGCAGAGGGCAGCAGGATACATGCCACTGCTCATACTGTCCAGGAAAGGGCAGCAGGATACATGTCACTGCTCATACTGTCCAGCAGAGGATAGCAGGAATACTCATACTGTCCAGCAAAGGGCAGCCGAACACAGAGCACTGTTCATACTGTCCAGCAGAGGGCAGCAGAACACAGAGCACTGTTCATACTGTCCAGCAAAGGGCAGCAGAACACAGAGCACTGTTCATACTGTCCAGCAAAGGGCAGCAGAACACAGAGCACTGTTCATACTGTCCAGCAAAGGGCAGCAGAACACAGAGCACTGTTCATACTGTCCAGCAGAGGGCAGCAGAACACAGAGCACTGTTCATACTGTCCAGCAGAGGGCAGCAGGATACATGGCACTGCTCATACTGTCCAGCAGAGGGCAGCAGGATACATGGCACTGCTCATACTGTCCAGCAGAGGGCAGCAGGATACATGGCAGTGCTCATACTGTCCAGCAGAGAGCAGCAGGATACATGGCACTGCTCATACTGTCCAGCAGAGGGCAGCAGGATACATGGCACTGCTCATACTGTCCAGCAGAGGGCAGCAGGATACATGGCACTGCTCATACTGTCCAGCAGAGGGCAGCAGGATACATGGCACTGCTCATACTGTCCAGCAGAGAGCAGCAGGATACATGGCACTGCTCATACTGTCCATATGGAATTGATGCTTCACAATACATCAACATGGGCCCCAGTTCATACAGTGTGGGTGCCCAGTCTTCCTGCACATGCACACAATACATAGACATGTGCGGGGGAGGGGAGGCCGGTGGTTTATCAGGGCAGTTGATATATTAACAGAGGCAGTAAATGGCATATGTCACCGAGACTGCAGGACAGCCGTCCGGCCCTGGGGAAGGGGCAGATGTGGCTGCAGCCGCTCAACAAACATTTGTCCTGTTATAAAGAATCTGGTCTCAGGCGTTTATCTGATCCTGATACTGGCGATCAGCTGCTGCCCCCCAGACATGGCGCACGTACAGCTGGCAGCGACCATCAGCCCGGGTACCATCACAGCTGATTCGACACAATACAGGCCTCTGGGGTTAAATAAAGCTTAATAATACTTTGGGGGACTCTACCATGAATGTGAGGACTGCACATCACAAGTGGTGACATGGCCCCCAGGGTTTTGGCTCTATACCCCCCCAGTCCTCTTCCTTCCATCTTGTAAGAAGTTGTATATTTCTATTCCTTAAGGTTAACATTTAAAATGACATTCTGGCCAAATAATTTTTTTTCTTATAATTCTGCAACTTTTTCTTTACAAATTTTCACAAAATAATATAGGAAATTAAACAAAAAATTTTAAATTTGGCTGAAATCGGAAAAAAAATCTGAAAAGATCGTCTGTTATTCCAGGCGGGGTGAACACTTGATATAGGTTCTATCACTGGTGCCCCCAGTCTCTTTATTCCTCTGTTCTGATACAATGGTCGCTGATCCCCCCGACTGATAATATGATTATCGCTCAGTCCCCTTCTGACCCCTCTCAGATTCTCCATTATACCTGAAGATGGAAAGACCCTTCAGCCATCAATGTCGCTCATGGGGTTATTGGCCTGGAGATATACGGCGCTAAGTGCCCTATTGACCCTGTGACCCCTCAAGCTCTTATAGATTACTATGCAGATGAGGCCGGGGCTCCAGACACTTGTTGTGTGAGTCCAGAACATCCATTAGAATTAATAGGTGTTAATTTGTCTACAAAGCCGGGGAGGGGGTAACAATGACGGATGAGGCGGCCATTGTTGTTAGGGAGTGACAGATGTGTTTGGGAGTGTGTTGGCTTTTAGGCTGGTGAATAGTGGGTGGAGGGACAAGGTTAAGACACCCAAGGTGAATGTGGGGCTGCGCTGGGGCAGGTGGGACACAATGAGGCTCACAGATGCCGCCCCGGCCCACCCCTCCTCTCATTAGCCTAATTACCCCAGCCGGGGAGGGGGGGCACATACTAATGTGCACATCAGGGGGTAATGGATCCCAGGGGGCAAAGCATTACAAGTAACATCACACACAAGAGGGCTCAGCAATACCGAATACACAGCACACCACAAGAGCTTACAATCTAATGGGCAGGAAATCTATGAGGGCCTATACATTAGTGCCAGATGTCATAGAGCGATTCCAGTTAGAGTCATATAGTAGTGATCATCATTTATAAGGGTCATCAAGTAACATACAAGAACCTATTACAGCAGTGTCGACCCCCCCCCCCCCTCTCAAGCTATGACTACAACTCCCAGCATGCTGCAGGCAGGGAGACACTGCCTGACACCAACAACACCTTGTTGTATTGATATACTTCTCTAGGGACACTCACCTATAACTGATGATACTACTATACAGGCCCTCCATGCAGATGGTATTACTATATGGACACTGATATATATATACGGTGAGCAATACTTCCTATATACCCAGCACTCCTGTATGCCACTAGCTCCATGGTATGGGCACTTACTATATAGCTGGCATTAGGTGGTCCCCTATCTGTATCTGACACTGCTGCATGGGAATCCCATATATACCTGGCATTACTTTATGTCTCCTATATAGCTGACAATAATGTATAGATACATATAGCTGGCATTCCATTCCATCGAATATACCCAACACTGCTTTATTGGTGTTTGAATATATCTGGCATTACTATATGTCTCTTATATATAGCTGACACTATTGTATAGATAATAAGAGATGCAGTGGTGTAGCTACCATAGAGGCAGGGTAGGCAGTTGCTATGGGGCCCGTGCAGGAAGGGGGCCTGGGGGAGAAGGTAAGAGCATGTGTCCTTCTTCTTAACCCCTTATGTACTGCAGTGTGTAAGTGACCCAATGTTTACTTACATGCTGCAACACAAAAAAAGGGTTGCGTAGGGGAGGGGGGCCCCTTAATTTTTTTTTGCTATGTCCCATTTATATAAATTATATATATATATATATATATATATATATATATATATATATATACAGTGGTACCCTGGTTTAAGAGTAACTTGGTTTAAGAGCGTTTTGGTTTAAGAGCTCACAGTTTTTCAAAATTGTGACTTGGTTTAAGAGCATTGCTTTGGTTTAAGAGCTCCATGTTCTGGGTGGGAGCGCAAGTGGAGGAGGGGCATGGTCTGCATAGCGGGGTCTACAGCCCTGTAATCTGATCCAAGAAGTCTCCCTCACCTTCCAAATCATAGCAGATCCACTTCAGGCTGGGGCTTACATCAGGGGACAGGACTGTGAAGGTAATCTCTTCATAGCTGTAACCCCTCTCTCCCCGGACAGAGAGCGCTGCATGTATGTGCCCACATCTGCCCTGCTCATTCCTTCATGCTCCCTGCAGTCTGTCAGCCCTTGTGTTTCCCATCCTCTCCATTACTGTACAGTAACTTATAATATCACAGATTCTGCTGTTTCTGAATGTTTGTTTCATCTATTTTACATGTTATTCAGAAAAATAAATCATTATTTTTGGGGTGTGGAACCAATTGTCTGCACTTCTATGATTTCTTATGGGAAAATTTGCTTTGGTTTAAGAGCAGATTTGGATTACAAGCGCCGTCCTGGAACGAATTATGCTCGTAATCCAAGGCACCACTGTGTGTATATATATATATATATATATATATATATATATATATATATATATATGACACTAATGTTTGGCTACTCAGACCTGGCATAACTGTGTTCCTAGCTATACACTATGGACATAAAGTTATGCCAGACATATACAAGTATTAATATAGTAGTCTGCTATATAGTAAGGACATAAAGTAATGCCAGCTATAAGTAGCCATACATTAGTATCACCTATATAAAAGAGAGACATAAAGTACTGGCAGATAAATATGAACACCTATACAGTAGTGTCAGCTTTATATAAGGGACATATAGTAATGGCGCATATATATATATATATATATATATATATATTTATACATGCATACATACACACACCCCAATAGTAGGCTATATACGATGGAATGGAATGGCATCTATATGCATCTATAGGTATTGTCAGCTATATAGGGGACATAAAGTAATGCCAGGTACATAAGGGAATCCCATACAGCAGTGTCAGACACAGATGAGTGACGTAATGGCACATATACACACAGTTTTGAGGGGTATTTATGGGTGGCATATAGTAGTGGCACATACAGTGTATGCCAGCAATATATGAGGACTTTATATTAGTTACTACATGGGATTGCTGACTTTACCAGTGCCCATATATTTAAGATAGTGCCCATATAGATGTGATGGCTATATACGTGTCAGTGCCCATACCATGCAGCTAGTGACATACAGGAGTGCTGGGCATATAGAAACTAGTGCTAACCGTACATGAGGGCTGAAACAATACAGTTACTGATATCACTGTCCATATAGTAATACCGTCTGCATTTGTATAGTAGTATCAGAAGTTATAGGGGAGTGTCCCTACACAAGTTCCAGGGCTGCCTTGTTGAGACGTATCTGGATAATACAATGTCAATGTTCCCCAGCCTTCAGCATGCTGGGAGTTGTAGTTCTGCAACAGCTGGAGAGCCACAGGTTGGGGCCCTGTGTGACAAACAATTGGCGCAGCTCACACTAGGTGGCAGACATCTTTCCTGTAATGCACAACCCCCAATGTACCCAATAAACTGGAGCATAACTGGGTATATTCTAACACTTTACTGAACCCAAACAATAGTCCTCACAGATAACAATAGAAGGGGGGGGGCGTATATCTGTATCTCTTACTATGTCCGTCCTATGTGCCAAACCATTCCAATCACACAACGTATAATGGTGGCGGAGATGCGAGTGTTCACCTTTATAAATGTCCGCCGTATATATATATCCCCAGCCAATTGTGGTAATGGGCACAGGAGGCTGTGAGTAATGGACGCTTTATATTTACGAGGTCTCTGTAAATACAGCGAGCGCGCGTCACGGCAGCAAGAAAAACACCTTATAATGATTATGAAAGGGCAGTTTAACCCCTTAAGTGCCGACAAGCATGCAAAGCCCAGAGACATGACAAAATCCATCATCTCCGGAGCAGCCATGATCCGCACTGTGTGTATAGGGAGGAACGCACCATCCGCACCAAACACTGCTCGCTTCAATGAAACTCCAAGGTTTTTAAAGAGGCACTGTCACAGGAAAAAATAAGAACTCACCAGGGGTTGTGATGGCAAGCAGGTCTGCAATATACTCTATTTCTTTAGTTTTCTGTTTAAATCAGCATTATACATACGGCCACTAGGTGTCTCCCTCCCTGGCACACTGGGCTTCATGCTCCCTCCCTGCTGATATTTGGTCTTTTCTCTGTTCAAAAAAAAAAAAAAGAGACCAAACACAGGAAGTCCCCGTCCTTTGTGCTCTCAAACAAGGAAAGACACCTGTCCATCATGCAGGTTGTATAACAACTGAGAACAAAGTACTTATATTATTAACTTTTACTAATTATCCTATCAGCTCTGCAGCTTCCCGGGAGACAAAGCTCTTCCTTTTGTAGCAATTCAATTAGTATAACGTTACTGGTTACAATGTCACTGGTGTCAATGTGTGGTTACAGAGGTTTCTGGTGCTGTGTGACAGGAGAGCTGACCATACAATGCAAGCACCCCCAGGATTCTCTGCTACTGAATGTGGACACACAGCAAATATACACATGCAAAGTGCATGCTCAGGAATGGCTGGCACTCAATACCAAGCCATGTCTGTGAGCAAAGGACTGGGACTCCCTGTGTTTGAGAGAAGACCAAATATCAGCACGGAGGGAGCACTGACCCCAGTTGGATAGGAAGAGAGACCTAGTAGTCATATCTAGAAGTAAAAAAAAAAAATAATAGAGTACATAACAAAACTGCTTGCTGTCACAACCTCTGTTGCTCTCTTAAAAAAATAATAATAATTTAAGCTATAACTTTTGTATTTTTCCATTGACGAAGCCAGAGCTTGTTATTTTGTGACATAAGATGATGTCATTCAGGGAATTCATAGCAACTACAGATTACATTTCATTAAAAAACAAACACAATTTCGGTCTTCTTTTGCATTTTATACACATGCCATGGCATGCCAAAATACTGAGAAAATAGCGATTTATTTCCCCTATAATATACAGATTACATGCCGCCATCTACCCTGTGGAATTAACATGATTAGGGATGGTCCGAACCCGCCGAGGTTCAGGTTCGGATGAAGCTGATTGCTCGGCATCGGATTCCCGCTGTCTGCCCGCTCCGTGCAGCGGGCGGATCCAGCGGGAAGACCGCCTGGAAAAATGGGATACAGCCTATGGCTATGGCTGTATCCCATTTTTCCAGGCGTTCCTCCCACTGGATCCGCCCGCTGCACGGAGCGGGCAGACAGCGGGAATCATTACCGAGGGTTCGGGTTCGTACGAACCCGATCTGAACTCGGTTCGGACCATCCCTAAACATGATACTTTTAGCCACAATCCCAGCAATAACAAATTTATTTATTACGTCTTTTCCTTCAAAGTTTTACTAGTTTGGCAATAAAAACACTAACTTTTTTTCTTTTTCCTTGAGGGAGCTGGTCGGGGCTTGTTTTTTTGTATCATAATTTTCGATACATACAACTTATTTAGGCAAATTAATAAAATAAACCATTCCTTGTTTTATTCTACTTTTTTTTTTTTTTTTTTTTTAAGCATTTACCAAGCAGAATAAATAATGATACCATTTTATAGTTTTGGTCATTATGGACCAAAACTATAAATACATTTATTTTTTCTTTAAATCATGTATTTTTTTTTTTTTTTTTTTTTGTTAAAGACAATAGCTATTAGATTGTTGTTCTCCAGCCTGTGATTGTACAGCTCCCAGCAGGCCCTGACATGAGAATAGTTGTAGTTTTGCTGGGGACTGCACTGTGCATCCATCTACTCCCAGCCATTATGTTCTCTGCGGCAGGTGATGGGCGGATGGTTCTGAGGACTGGTGATTGGCAGTGAAGGGGTGAGGCTGAGAATTTCATTCCATTAATGGGAGGTCAGGTGATCCCGGGGGGACGGTAACAATCAATAAGGGGAGAATGAAGATGTACTTTGGGTGATTAGTTTCATTTACACATCGGGTATTAATCAGATACTGAAGGTGGAAAAGGGGAGACGGTGAGAGTTATCTGCCGGAAAGGTGACAGCTCCAACAAGGGACCGATGCCACAAACATTACAATATCCCTGTCCGGAGGCCTCCCGGGAGTAACACCAATGTACTGCTCAGATCTATTCACACTGAGTCTACATCAGGCTATGGGAGGGTTTATCCAAGTATAGGTACATCAACATAGAGGACTGTAAGGCCACACAGTGCTCTCTATCATCACAGAGATGAGCGCAGGGAGGGGATAGAGAGAACTGTGCAGCTGTATCTGTATGGCCACATAGTTCTCTGTATGATCATATAGATGAGTGCATGGAGAGGATAGAGGGAGCTGTGCAGCTGTATCTGTATGGTCACACAGTTCTCTCTATCATCACAGAGATGAGTGCATGGAGAGGATAGAGGGAACTGTGCAGCTGTATCTGTATGGTCACACAGTTCTCTCTATGATCATATAGATGAGTGCATGGAGAGTATAGAGAGGACTGTGCAGCTGTATCTGTATGGCCACATAGTTCTCAGTATGATCATATAGATGAGTGCATGGAGAGGATAGAGGGAACTGTGCAGCTGTATCTGTATGGCCACATAGTTCTCATATGATCATATAGATGAGTGCATGGAGAGTATAGAGAGGACTGTGCAGCTGTATCTGTATGGCCACATAGTTCTCATATGATCATAGAGATGAGTGCATGGAGAGGATAGAGGGAACTGTGCAGCTGTATCTGTATGGCCACATAGTTCTCTGTATGATCATATAGATGAGTGCATGGAGAGTATAGAGAGGACTGTGCATCTGTATCTGTATGGCCACACAGTTCTCTGTATGATCATAGAGATGAGTGCATGGAGAGGATAGAGGGAACTGTGCAGCTGTATCTGTATGGCCACATAGTTCTCATATGATCATATAGATGAGTGCATGGAGAGTATAGAGAGGACTGTGCAGCTGTATCTGTATGGCCACATAGTTCTCATATGATCATAGAGATGAGTGCATGGAGAGGATAGAGGGAACTGTGCAGCTGTATCTGTATGGCCACATAGTTCTCAGTATGATCATATAGATGAGTGCATGGAGAGTATAGAGAGGACTGTGCAGCTGTATCTGTATGGCCACATAAAAAGAAAAAAAGGAAACACAGTGGCGCTGCATGTGCAGGCAGATTAACCCTGCGAGATGTGCATGTGCAAATTCACACAAATACACACTCACCTGGTTAGGTCGTACGTATTAGGCGCGACTGTAATGTAGGCTTGTAGGTATATAAGGAGGGCGCATGCACAGGAGGGCCGTGAGCTGCGGGCGGCCACCGGGTGAACTTGGGGGGGGGGGGGGGGGGTGTTGGGGCGCACAGAGTTGGGGCTGCGTGGGGGGCGCAGGTGAGTTCGCAGGGGGGGTGGGACTGGGGGGACACCATGTGAGCACGGACCGCGACCAGCGCTGCATACTCCGCGACCCGGCGGCTTCTGGTGAGCACAAGTAAGCGGGGAGTGAAAGGGGAAGGCTGCGGGCAGAGAGGGCAGAGACCCGGCTGACTCCACTGCGTCAGGGACCTGTCTGCTGGAGCGGCCACTTCATCAAGTTCTCTACCTTGTTATGAATGAGACGGGGCGGCCGGGAGTTGCGGGCTGAGGAGGATGCAGGCCCTGGGCAGTGAGGTGCGGGGCCGCTGTGGTTCCCAGGACAGCAGCACCGCTCCTGGCCTGCTCTGTATAATGTAATGGCCACATGGTACGGCCACCGGGTGAGCCGCCGGGGGGGGAGAGAGACATGCTGCACTGAAAGGAGCGCCGCAGGCGGTCACCAGGTCAGCTGCAGGGGGGGATCGGTCTGCGCTGAAAGGAACATCGTGGGTGGCCACCGGGTGAGCTGCGGGTGGTGGGGGATAGGGGGCAAAGACTGTGGGTATGCTCCGGGTGGTGAGGATACACAGTGCTGGTGAGCTCCAGGGTGAGGGGGGATACACAGTGGGGAGAGATCAGGGTTGGGGGGGCTGCTGTCAGAGAGGCAGACAGCTGCAGCTGTCAGCATCTCACTGTTCTCCCTCTCTTCCATGGACTGGGTTAGAGGCGCTAACCCAGCCCATTGAAGAGATGGAGGACACGTGATGCCGTCTCGGAGGGTGGGGGCCAGGAGCAGGGAGCGTGTCGGGTTGGACTGAGAGCTGATGATTCTATGCAATCCGTGGGGGTGGATGCATCTAGATAACAGCAGAACTGTGCAGAATCCGTAATAACTTTATATTTAAAAGATGGAAAGCTACGCGTGGGCAATGTATTAATGCAAAAATAATCTTGGGGGGAATACCCCTTTAACCACCCTCTTCATCAGTTATGGTATGGTCACACAGTTCTCTATGATCATAGAGATGAGTGCAGGGAGGGGATAGAGAGAACTGTGCAGCTGTATCTGTATGGTCACACAGTACTCTCTATACTGTATGTGGTTAGAGTGTTTCATGTATGTTTCAATGTCTAAGGCAAGAGAGGGGCCTCTGCATATATTGTAATCCATCACTATCAGAAGCCATGGGCTATGAATGCCTAGGGATATCAGGAGGGGGGGATATGATGCCTATTTGTTTTGCAGAGAAAGAGGAAGAATAAGAATAGTGGTCATGCTGGTTGGTGTTGCATTCCTCCCATAGTGATACTTGGAAGCTCATTCTACGGACAAGCTAATATTTCCCATTTACAGAGGAAAAATACAGAAAAATAAAGGACACTCAGCGTCCAGCATGTCTGATAGATGGAAGCTACAAATCCTATTAGAAACCAAGTGTTTAATAAATAGTGTGTAGTAAATAGTGAGACCACTAATGGCAGAAAGTGGTACTGCAACACATATCCCATCAGGTAATATTGGCCCCAGTCACAGTGAATATAGCCAAGTAGTCGTGTGATTGACCTTGGTAAGAGCTTAAAACTGTGTCAGCGATAGATTAGAAGTATCTGTTACATAAACATGAGGCCTAACCAGTTCATCACATTAATGAGGCGCTGCTCACATCTCTCTTCCCGCACACAACCCATTTCCTGATTAACTTCACACTCACAGCCCAGGGGGCACAGAGTTTGCGCCGCCATCCTCCCGCCTGCTCTAAGGATGTCAGCACTGCAAAACTGCGGAAAATTCAGAGCAAAACGCTATAAATAAATAATGCAACAAGCAGTCGTCATTGGAACTGAATAAAACGTTTCATGTGTGATGTAATAATACAGTATATATATATGTGATGTAATAATACAGTATATATGTGATGTAATAATACAGTATATATGTGATGTAATGAAAATATATGTGTGATGTAATAATACAGTATATGGCTGGGTTCACACTACGTATATTTCAGTCAGTATTGTGGTCCTCATAGCAACCAAAACCAGGAGTGGATTAAAAACACAGAAAGGATCTGTTCACACAATGGTGAAATTGAGTGGATGGCCGCCATATAACAGTAAATAACGGCCATTATTTCAATATAACAGCCGTTGTTTTAAAATACCAGCAAATATTTGCCATTATATGACGGCCATCCACTCAATTTCACCATTGTGTGAACAGATCCTTTCTGTGTTTTCAATCCACTCCTGGTTTTGGTTGCAATATGAGGACCACAATACTGACTGAAATATACATATACTGACTGAAATATACGTAGTGTGAACCCAGCCTATATGTGATGTAATGATGAATGGGTGATGTAGTAATGATGTAATTGATTACAAAAAGTATATGTTTATTGGCGGAAACTGTACAAGTGTGTGGAGGCTCTAGGACCCTGTTGGGCACTTCTAGTCTGAATAAAAGACGAGATACGGTTCGGAAACTCTAGTCTAGATACAAGATGAGATACAGTTGGGCTCCTCTAGGCTGGATATAGGATGAGATACGGTTGGGCACCTCTACCGTGGATACAAGATTAGATATGGTTGGGCACCTCTACCATGGATACAAGATGAGATATGGTTGGGCACCTCTAGCCTGGATATGAGATACGGTTCGGCACCTCTAGCCTGGTTACAGGATGCAATATGACTGCACATGAAGGATACAGGTCCTATGCTGCAGCACAGTATGCACACATGCACAGGGGCTGCTTTCACTGGTTGAGAGAAACATGTGACCAAAGCATCTTACTTCCACATATGTGGCCAAAGACATGACAAAGACATTAACCCTTGCACTGCAATATACCTCAGTTTAAACAGCAGTACATATGAACATATGATGCCCAAACACAATTTAAGATGCCGAGCAAGGTATTTCTCAGCCACACAACTGAGGCTAAAATATAGGTACTGGGACACTGCACAAAACACTACATGTAAAAGTGACCCAAGGCCGCGTTCACACCGTATTCCTGCTCTATGATGCTAGTATATACCTGGATAATGGTAAAATTGTATGTGGAGGAACACTGCAGCGTATACCTGGCAGGCCCATTGACTTTAATGGACTAAATGCAATCTACTAGTGACCATGTTTGGTCCATCTCTATAGTCTGGTCTTCTGCACATTATATAAAAATATACATTAGGGAAATGAGCTGAACATAGTCGGACGCACAAGTCCATGACAGCGGTATATCTACATCTAACTAAGCACAGGGTTCTTTGTAATCAGTAACCAATAAGCCTCATTGAATAGAAGCTGTATACACCGATAGGACTAGTCAGATATGGACAGAGCTGCTTTATGTCTTGTTTTAGATGCATTGGAGCAATGAAATGGTTGCAAAAGTCTACACACCCCTTAAACCAAAGCGCCCCTTGTGTATCAGGAGTTAAAAGGCCGTCTCCCTAACTGTTTTACGTCCTCTGTGATGACTGATTCCCATGGATTGTTGATGGGTGAATCATGGCGTCTGCCCAGACCTTGGCTTTTATTAATGTCCATCATTAACCAGATAATGGCCAGTGATTGCCAGCCGG
The DNA here is from genome assembly GCF_027789765.1 of Dendropsophus ebraccatus. Classification (NCBI taxonomy): domain Eukaryota; kingdom Metazoa; phylum Chordata; class Amphibia; order Anura; family Hylidae; genus Dendropsophus; species Dendropsophus ebraccatus. The sequence continues at coordinate 11,115,527 of NC_091462.1, read as the reverse complement.
GTAATTATTAACCACGACCCACAGTGGACACAGAGCACAGCCCCGGAGGATATGTGAGGATGTCTTTAAAATAGCAATATCCAGGTTTCACTGCCAAATGATGCCAGTGCCCAGACTATAGGGGAAAATTTACATCAATTCAAAGGTCTATGGGTTCCCCAAACCCACAGATAGGTGCAGCGGAGAGTCTCTTATTTAGCAGCCATTTATGGCATATACACAGGATAGGAGATGGTATTTCCCCTTCCAAAATTTTTTGCCATCATGACCATAGGATGGGGACAGGTGTGCGCCCTCTGCATTCAGCTACCCTCAGCACTCCCATAGACATTGAATAAGCGGTGGTTGGGTCTGTGCACACTTGAGAGTCCGATCTCAAGATTACCAGAGGGTCCCAGTGGTTGGACCCTGCATAATCAAACACTTGACAAGCATATCTGTCCACAGTGGCAAAACCCCTTTAAGCAAAAATTGTTCAAGGATAGACCGTAAAACCCTGAGTCTCTTCCGCCATCACTGATGCCACCATTGGACCATTGGTATTGTCCTGGTATCATCAAATGCATAATTGAGTTGGATATTGACTTAAAGGGGTTATCCAGTGCTACAAAAACATGGCCACTTTCTTTCAGAGACAATGCAACTCTTGTCTCCAGTTCCGGTGTGGTTTGCAATTAAAGGGGTTATCCAGCGCTACAAAAACATGGCCACTTTTCCCCCTCTCGTGTCTCCAGTTCAGGTGTGGTTTGCAATTAAGCTCCATTAACTTCAATGGAACTAAGTTTGAAACCCCACCCAATCTGGAGACAAGAGAGGGGGAAAAGCATTGGATTCCCGTTGTCTGCCCGCTCCGTGCAGCGTGCGGATACAGCGGGAGGACCACCTGGAAAACTGGGATACAGCCTATGGCTATGGCTGTATCCCAGTTTTCCAGGCGTTCCTCCCGCTGCACGGAGCGGGCAGACAGCGGTAATTATTGCGGAGGGTTCGGGTTCGTATGAACCCCCATCCGAACCAGGTTCGGACCATCCCTAGTTCCAACATATGGAATGGTCCTTGGCATATACTGAAAAACGTTAATTTAGCGGAAAATCGGCTGTGTACAAGTGCCAGCGATCAGCCGATCAGCGAGAACATGTCCATTCGTCAGCTGATTGGATCTTTTGACCTGTGGCATCATTATCAGACGTGTGGCCAATAATGAATGTAATGGCCGCACGAATGATACAACGATCATTTGTATAGCCCAGCCGCGCCATTTGTCGTAACTTGTAAAGTCTCTGCAAACGCCTAAAGATCGGGTAATGTAAAAGGATGGTAATTTATGTTATGTGCGGCGCCCCCTCTTTCCGGAGACGTAGATGCACAGGTCACAATGTCCCTACAGCCGGCACATCTTGTATTGGAAATAAATCATAATAATAATTAAAAACTATACGATATAATAAAAAATAAATAATGGCGGAGGTTTCTGGCAGCTCCATGTCACATAAGACCCCCTGTCAGCATCTTGTATTGATCCAGCCCGTCCTGTGGGTTCTCAGTGGGAGATGACACTTTCTCACCCGCAGCCATGACTCCTTATCACCCCGGCCTGGGAACGCACAGACGGACCTGTCATTCGCCTGGAATTTGGGTGAGAGGTGCGGGGAACCAGGAGCAGGTGACAAATGGCTGCGTTATCACCAGGTGGGAGCCCATTAACCACCATAATGACCAAGAGTTCAAGGGTCAGAGATTTATACAGCACAGAGTACACTGAGTGCATACACTGGCATCCCAATCTACATTCTGCAGGAATTATTGGAGATATTGGGATCCCTGGGTCGTTATCGGCTCTTGGGGTGACCCCCACTAAGTGACCTCTTAATATGACTCCTTCCCCTCACTATAATCTTATTATATTATATACTATCTGCACTTTATAAACTTCTGCTGTAATAGAAATGATTTGTCCAGGCTCAGACCTCCTGCTGCGATAGGACTGCGTTTATACACAACAGCCAATAAGAGGAGGCAGCTGCAGAAGGGGGAGGGAACAGCAGGCTTGACCAATCAGGAGACAGGGGCGTGTCTCAGGCTACCACAACCTCCCTGGAGCTGGTGCTGGAGCTAAATTGTAGCCACAGATCACAGCTCTGCCCTAATGGAGCCAAGCAGCAGTATACAAGGGTAATCTCCAAAATGGACAGTTCCTTTAAGACTATATTCAGGGACTTCGGACATCTATTGCTTCCCCCATATAGCTTGGAGCAGACATACAATACCATTAAAGGGCAAATAATTGTTCTTCCTGGTATCTTCGAAGCTGCTGGGAATAAGGCCAGTGTGGTCAAGTCAGGAGTCATCCCGTCTTAGATCTTATTAGTGAATGGAGAGGTTGTCAAGCATGCACACTGCTGTACTCTGCTATCCTCACCAGTCCCATAGTGAGAGAATAGAGGGGGTGGTCAGGCATGCACATTGCTGTACTCAGCTATCCTCACCAGTCCCATAGTGAGAATAGAGGGGGTGGTCAAGCATGCACACTGCTGTACTCGGCTATCCTCACCAGTCCCATACTGAGTGAATAGAGGGGGTGGTCAAGCATGCACATTGCTGTACTAGGTTATCCTCACCAGTCCCATAGTGAGAATAGAGGGGGTGGTCAAGCATGCACACTGCTGTACTCGGCTATCCTCACCAGTCCCATAGTGAGAGAATAGAGGGGGTGGTCAAGCATGCACACTGCTGTACTCAGCTATCCTCACCAGTCCCATAGTGAGAATAGAGGGGGTGGTCAAGCATGCACACTGCTGTACTCAGCTATCCTCACCAGTCCCATAGTGAGAATAGAGGGGGTGGTCAAGCATGCACACTGCTGTACTCGGCTATCCTCACCAGTCCCATAGTGAGAGAATAGAGGGGGTGGTCAAGCATGTACATTGCTGTACTCAGCTATCCTCACCAGTCCCATAGTGAGAGAATAGAGGGGGTGGTCAAGCATGCACACTGCTGTACTCAGCTATCCTCACCAGTCCCATAGTGAGTGAATAGAGGGGGTGGTCAAGCATGCACACTGCTGTACTCAGCTATCCTCACCAGTCCCATAGTAAGAATAGAGGGGGTGGTCAAGCATGCACATTGCTGTACTCAGCTATCCTCACCAGTTGGGGGAGGCCATGTGGGCTTGTTTCTTCAAAGATGGCCGTTGTTTCTTCATTCTAGAGATCGGTGGGCACAGGGACCTATACCAGCTCATATGTCTCAGTTACATGTCAGAGGACGTATAACACTGCACCTATCCTACAATGCACCCAGTGACCTGTGAGTGTGAACCAGGTGAGACGGACAGATGATGTCACATTATCTGGGATACAGAATATGTGCCTGGCCGGGCAGAGTTCAGGGCCCTGGCCGTCTTGCAAGTCTGTAATAAACTGTGGGTATTAGAGGATCAGTACATGAACTGGATGAACTCTGCTACTCCACTGCTGGTTGATGTGATGGAATATACGTATACTGATCTGTTACTGGTGTCTGTAGGTGTGGGAGGACAGCAGACATTCATGTGAAGTTACTCAGCCTCCTTCTTGCCATGGAAATCTTCTCCTCATAGTGGTGCACGGGCCCCAAAACCCAAAATGTGGAACAATGGGTGGACTTTGCCTCTTCAGCAAAATTCTGTTGCATTTATCAAAAATACTCCCCACTCCAGAAAAAAACTGCTCTGAAGTACTGGCCACCAGGTGTGACATTTCCCTTAAAACTGATGTTCACTTCCTGTTGTTGGGAAAACTCTGTCTCTAGCAGCACAGAGACCCAGACAGATCACAGGAAGCAAGGATGGGGCTTAGATAATGTTATACATAGAAATGAGCCTGGACTGTGTGTGTATTTAATAGAAGAAATTCCCGGCACTCGCAAATTCAAATGCAATGATTCTTTATTCCATAATAGGATAGGGTACACACACAACGCGTTTCGGCTCGTCCGTATAGCCTTTATCAACTGTGTGTGTATTTATGCCTGCTTTCTCCAGAGGATCCATGCTGTGCTGGAAAGGTAAATCAAGGCTTCCCTCTCGTCTCTGACCACCCATAGAGCTCTGGACAGCTAATAGTTTTCCTACACAGTGCTGCTTCTCATTATCAGTTCACTGCTTACACTAGTGGTGCTTGTAACCCCTTCCTTGCAGTCATGCTGCTGTTTGTTTCCTTTCTGCTCACTTAACACCTTGCAACCCTAGTAAATCAAGTCTTGCAGTCACGATTGAACAAAGTCTGGTGGGGAGGACCGGAATGTCTGTGCTGCAATGGTGGGGCAATAACTTGCTGATAATGCTTCTTTTCTAGGCAATCTGAAGCTGGGTGGGGCAATAAATATACACAGATATGTAAAGGTCATCACTTATAACGTGGCTGGAATAGATTTATATATATATATATATATATATATATATATATATATAGTGCACACAGGTCAAGGTTGAGCTCAAGGCGTTTCTGGACCACAGGGAGGCGTATAGGAAGTTGGATACATTACTTGACAAAGGATCAGGACGCTTTAATACAGGGATGGGGAACCTTCGGCCCTCCAGCTGTTGCAAAACTACAATTCCCATCCCTGCAATAATATGTGTTTTGGAGGGCAACAATCACAGAAACAGGTCGGGACGAATACACTGAGGACACAAAGTCATCAGCTTCACTTTACTTTTTTTATGGGCCAAGTAAGAATTGGTTTCTTGATAATCCTTACAGAATGGCCGAGACCCGGACAACGTGGTGCTGCTGCTGTAACTCTGCATAAGCATAAGAGTCCTGTCCTCTAGATAACATATCTGATAAAGGGACTAAAAAAGGAACCAACCGCCCAGTTGGGCTGATTTGGTTCCCTGCAGCACTGTATAAAGCTCGTACCAACCGCGGCTGCAGCAGAAGCTGTATACCGGAGAAAATGAAGTTTAATCCCCGGGGACATGGCCGGCAGAGGCAGGGAGGTAGTCATCTGGGCAGCTCCCCACCCAGTGGCAGGTACAGAGACCCATTACTGGCGCTTCTCCCTGTCAATCATTCCCGCCGAGCGCTGACAGCAAGAGAATGGTGACTAGACAAGGGTGCTGACCTGACAGCTCTCCACATCTTCCCGTGTAATAGGGGCTTCAAAGGAGTGGGGGATGCTTCAAAATAATAAACAAGCAATACTCCCCTGCCCTACTGTTCCAATGGCTCCTGGTCTCCACTACTCTCGCCCCCCCCAGGAATTGATTATGCAGCCCATCTGTGGATAAGGTGGGTCACCACTGTGGCCAATGATTGGCTAAGCCGGCCTTATCTGGAGGGAAAACAACAGCTCATAGGAAGAAAGTAGCAGGGAGGCCCAGGAGCTCTCAGACCAGAAACTGTGAGGGATCAATCCAGATGAGTATGGTTTATTTCTGGTCACCAGAATTCCCCTTTAATCCACTTTGATCCATCCCTGATGCCCTGAAAAGATGATCACATGACGTCCTGCTGCTTATATCCTCTATGATCAGCTGCTCAATCGGTAGGAGCAACAAGTGCTTATACTTTCCTGCAGCGCCACCACAGGGGAAATTAGGTATTACATGTAGATCACTGAAACAAAGGTAATCTATTAGCCAGAGAGAAGATCTGCTAAATAGACTAAGCTCCCTATATGTAAATGCAGAGATATCTGAAGAGGCCTTCATTATATACAGGTGGGGCCCCTGGCCCAGACCTTGCATTAGGCCCCAGAAGCTTTGTTCCTGCCAATGATTACAATCCCCCAGAATAGAGTCATGTCATTGTGCTATAATTGAAGATTTCCTACAGTAACTCTTGATATTGGGATGTGAGTAGTGGGATGAGTAATCCTCCCATTATGTGATGTATTATGGGGGCGGTGGTGATTACGGCGGCCATGCTCCATACAGAGGGGCATTAAATCACCGCCCGTCCTGGGAGGAGGAGGAGACGACGACGCTCCCTCTGATTTCCCAGGAGTAAATCTGCTCTATATCAGGCAGCAATATTCCTTATTAAATGAAGGGGAGGAGCGGGGTGTGGAGCGCATAGACAATGTCATTTCAGCAGGACAGGGCTATAAGTATACATATATACACTGTAATGTACTGTACCTGCAGTGTCAGCAACACACGCCATCAGCAGCTTTTCTCTTTTGTTATACTATTATATGAAGCTTTGAAGAAGATGAATACAAATATAAATCTAAAGATCTTCTAAAGCAAAAGTGTTCAGACTATACAGAATAAGCCGCGCGTCCACATAATGTCAGGTGTCAGTGCGGCTGCGTGTATCGGCCGCTCACATGGATGCTCAGTACACGGCTGCGTGTATCGGCCGCTCACATGGATGCTCAGTACACAGCTGCGTGTATCGGCCGCTCACATGGATGCTCAGTGCCCGGCTGCGTGTATCGGCCGCTCACATGGATGCTCAGTACACGGCTGCGTGTATCGGCCGCTCACATGGATGCTCAGTACACGGCTGCATGTATCGGCCGCTCACATGGATGCTCAGTGCCCGGCTGCGTGTATCGGCCGCTCACATGGATGCTCAGTACACGGCTGCGTGTATCGGCTGCTCACATGGATGCTCAGTACACGGCTGCGTGTATCGGCCGCTCACATGGATGCTCAGTACACGGCTGCGTGTATCGGCCGCTCACATGGATGCTCAGTGCCCGGCTGCGTGTATTGGCCGCTCACATGGATGCTCAGTGCACGGCTGCGTGTATCGGCCGCTCACATGGATGCTCAGTACACGGCTGCGTGTATCGGCCGCTCACATGGATGCTGAGTACACGGCTGCGTGTATCGGCCGCTCACATGGATGCTCAGTACACGGCTGCGTGTATCGGCCGCTCACATGGATGCTCAGTACACGGCTGCGTGTATCGGCCGCTCACATGGATGCTCAGTACACGGCTGCATGTATCGGCCGCTCACATGGATGCTCAGTGCCCGGCTGCGTGTATCGGCCGCTCACATGGATGCTCAGTACACGGCTGCGTGTATCGGCTGCTCACATGGATGCTCAGTACACGGCTGCGTGTATCGGCCTCTCACATGGATGCTGAGTACACGGCTGCGTGTATCGGCCTCTCACATGGATGCTCAGTACACGGCTGCGTGTATCGGCCTCTCACATGGATGCTCAGTACACGACTGCGTGTATCGGCCGCTCACATGGATGCTCAGTACACGGCTGCGTGTATCGGCCGCTCACATGGATGCTCAGCACACGGCTGCGTGTATCGGCCGCTCACATGGATGCTCAGTACACGGCTGCGTGTATCGGCCTCTCACATGGATGCTCAGTACACGGCTGCGTGTATCGGCCGCTCACATGGATGCTCAGTACACGGCTGCGTGTATCAGCCTCTCACATGGATGCTCAGTACACGACTGCGTGTATCGGCCTCTCACATGGATGCTCAGTACACGACTGCGTGTATCGGCCGCTCACATGGATGCTCAGTGCCCGGCTGCGTGTATCGGCCGCTCACATGGATGCTCAGTGCCCGGCTGCGTGTATCGGCCGCTCACATGGATGCTCAGTGCCCGGCTGCGTGTATCGGCCGCTCACATGGATGCTCAGTACACGGCTGCGTGTATCGGCCGCTCACATGGATGCTCAGTGCCCGGCTGCGTGTATCGGCCGCTCACATGGATGCTCAGTACACGGCTGCGTGTATCGGCCGCTCACATGGATGCTCAGTGCCCGGCTGCGTGTATCGTCCGCTCACATGGATGCTCAGTACACGGCTGCGTGTATCGGCCGCTCACATGGATGCTCAGTACACGGCTGCGTGTATCGGCCGCTCACATGGATGCTCAGTACACGGCTGCGTGTATCGGCCGCTCACATGGATGCTCAGTGCCCGGCTGCGTGTATTGGCCGCTCACATGGATGCTCAGTGCCCGGCTGCGTGTATCGGCCGCTCACATGGATGCTCAGTACACGGCTGCGTGTATCGGCCGCTCACATGGATGCTCAGTACACGGCTGCGTGTATCGGCCGCTCACATGGATGCTCAGTGAGGGGGAGTGTGCATTTACTCCTGACAGGCACAAGCTGTGGCCAGACATTTTCCCCCGTACACTACTCTGGCACAGGCTTATCTCCCCTGAGAACAAAGGTTTAGGCATAGAAATGTAACATTCTGGATTGTAACCCTCACATCTGCCAAACATGGGCTGAATGTTTCATACACATTACAGGGTGGACAAAGCTACCTTCATTGTGTTTGGTCGCCTTTTCTGCAATTTCTGTGATCTCTTATTAGTGTACATAGAAGAGAGGAGACCAGAGAGATAGCAGAAGGGGATGAGCCGCCCCAGCAGTGTGTTACATGATCACTAATGCCTTGCCAACCCCTTTAATTTGGAACAGTGGATATATGTCCTGCAGAAAGTAGTGTATTCTCTCCAGTCTTCCAGTACTTATCAGCTGCTGTATGTCCTGCCGGAAGTAGTGTATTCTCTCCAGTCTGACATAGTGCTCTCTGCTGCCACCTCTGTCCATGTCAGGAACTGTCCAGAGCAGCAGCAAATTACTATAGAAAACCTCTCCTGCTCTGGACAGTTCCTGACATGGACAGAGGTGGCAGCAGAGAACACGGTGTAAGACTGGAAAGAATACACCACTTGCCGCAGGACATACAGAAGCTGATAAGTACTGGAAGACTTTTGGATGTCATTTACAAATCTGTGTAGCTTTCTGACACAGGTTGGTTTAAAAACTATTCTGTTTCCTCCAGAGTACCCCTTTAACTACAACCTTGTCCCTGTGACCCAGATGTCCTCCCTGCCCTTCCATACACTCTCAATGGCTGAACCTTTGTTTACAATGGGCATAACCAGCACCTGATATATAATGGAGTCACCTGGGATCTGTTACACTGATGGGGGAGATCAGGGACTGCAGCATTCTCACTATTTTTCATCAGTAGGGCTACAAAATATCACTGTGAGGTCCTAAACACGACTCTGCTTTACAACATACAAGGCTTTTCTGGATGAGACTTTCTATGATTATTCAGGATTTAATCCGCCTCTGAATCCCGGCAGACTATGATTGTCCTCATAAAGGATACTAATAAAGTTTATTGCTGCACAAAGCTTACCATAAACAATTCTATTTTTAGTTCTTATATATTTATTTCCTCTATAAAACTACAATAAATGTGGTGTTTCTCCCAAAATATTTATAGTAACAAATACAATAATGTATACAATACATTTGGGAAAAATATGAATCATACTGTAAAATGTTTTTCTGTATACAATGTGCACTGACGGACGCTTATCCATAGACTTTCATGGAACACAATATTAGAAAAAAATAAATAGAGAGAGATGCATATAAGATAGTGATAGATAGATAAATAGTATGTATTCTGCCATTGGGTACAGTGTGTGTAGATCTACATTATGAAGTGTTACATCTATTACACCAGAAACATAAAACTACATAAATACACTATGCTGCACAGTGTATATAAGACACACACACATATATATATATATATATATATATATACACGCACACACACACACGCACACACAGTTGTGCCTTGGATTACGAGCATAATTCGTTCTGGGGCCGCGCTTGTAATCCAAATCCACTCTTAAACCAAAGCAAATTTTCCCAAAGAAATTATAGAAATGCCCACAATTGGTTCCACACTCCAAACATAATGATTTATTATTGTGAATAACATGTAGAACAGATGAAACAATGAGAAACAGCTGGATATGTGATATATAAGTTACTGTACAGTATAGCAATCAGCATGTGGTGTATAATGTATAGTAACTGTATAACCCTGATAACACAACAGCAGCTGTATATGTGATATATAAGTTACTGTACAGTATAGCAGCATGTGGTGTATAATGTATAGTAACTGTATAACCCTGATAACACAGCAGCTGGATGTGTGATATATAAGTTACTGTACAGTATAGCAGCATGTGGTGTATAATGTATAGTAACTGTATAACCCTGATAACACAGCAGCAGCTGGATATGTGATATATAAGTTACTGTACAGTATAGCAGCATGTGGTGTATAATGTATAGTAACTGCATAACCCTGATAACACAGCAGCTGGATATGTGATATATAAGTTACTGTACAGTATAGCAATCAGCATGTGGAGTATAATGTATAGTAACTGTATAACCCTGATAACACAGCAGCTGGATATGTGATATATAAGTTACTGTACAGTATAGCAGCATGTGGTGTATAATGTATAGTAACTGTATAACCCTGATAACACAGCAGCTGGATGTGTGATATATAAGTTACTGTACAGTATAGCAGCATGTGGTGTATAATGTATAGTAACTGTATAACCCTGATAACACAGCAGCTGGATATGTGATATATAAGTTACTGTACAGTATAGCAATCAGCATGTGGAGTATAATGTATAGTAAGTGCATAACCCCTATAACACAGCAGCAGTTTGTAGTTACAGGATGGAACTGCAAATCCCCATAATGCAGTAGCGTAGTACAACAGGCTAGAATAGAGAAGCAGGACTGCTGTCAGAGGTCTGTGTGATCACATGGCAGCAATGGGGAAGGGGGTGTGTTCAGCATGGACCAATCAGGAAGTGAGAATCACAGAGCTGTGCAGGAGGACAGAAACAGAAACTACTCTATACAGCAGTGTGTATAGCTGAGTGTAAGTGCAGGCACATTATAGCAGGAATGGAGAGGATGGGAAACAAGGGCTGACAGAGACTGCAGGGAGCATGAAGGAATGAGCAGGGCATAAGTGGGTACAGTATAGCAGCACTCTATCCAGGGAGAGATTGGTTACAGCTATGAGCTAAGAGTTTACCTCCAAAGTCCTGTCCCCTGATGCAAGCCCCAGCCTGAAGTGGATCTGCTATGAGTTGGAAGGTGAGGGAGACTTCCTGGGTCAGAGTACATGGCTGTAGACCCCGCTGTTCAGACCATGGCCCTCCCCCACTCCCTCTCCCACCCAGTACAGGGAGCTCTTACAACAAAGCAATGCTCTTATACCAAGTCACAATTTTGAAAAACTGTGACTCACTCTGAGCTCTTCTTGCAAAACGTTCTCAATCCAAGTGACTCTTAAACCAAGGTACCACTATATATATGCCCTATATTTTGTAGTTCAGGTGGAAACAATGATAATAAATATCAATATTATCTAGAGATTTTTCTATTGAGTTTAATATGGACCATAAATCCCCAAAAAGGGACTTGTGGTTTATATTTGTTCATTCAGTCTCCGCTCAATAATGTAAAACAGCTAAAAATGCCAGAAAAACCACCACCTGCGGCTCTCCAGCTGTTGCAAAACTTCAATTCCCAGCATGCCCTGACTGTTGATGGGAACAATCATGTAATCATCTTCAAGATCAGGATAGGACATAAGAGAACAATCAGGTCTGATCTTCTAACAATAATACATATATATTGAAATGTTCTAATGTCTTTACGGCTGTCAGACCAGGTGTTTAAAAAAAAAAAAAAAAGCTACTGAAAATGCCAACATTAGTACATTCCATTTTTTGGTCTCAAAGGCTGGGTTCACACTACGTATATTTCAGTCAGTATTGTGGTCCTCATATTGCAACTAAAATCAAGAGTGGATTGAAAACACAGAAAGGATCTGTTCACACAATGATGATTTTTTTTTTCTGGTGTCCCCCCCCCCCACACCCCTACGTCTTCAATAAAAATCCTGGAAACACATGATGGAAGAATCACAAGACTTATAGCGAAACCAGGAAAAAGAAAAACAAATCAAACAAAAAAAGAGTAAAATGTTTAGAGTAAAATTTAATTTACACTGAAATGAGAAAAACCTACCCCCACCTCCTAAAAAGCTTAAAAACATGTTTTTTTAATAGGACAATCACATTCTATGGTATATGGTCCTTTTACACGGAGCGATAATTCGCCCAATCAAACGATTAACGATTTTGAAGTAACGATGTGTTTTTTACAACGATCAGCGTTTAGACGGAACGATATAGCATTTGAAAAAATTGTTATTGCGATCGTCTTAAGATCGCTTAAGCCCATCTCACACATAGGGTGAATTGGTGAAGACTGTTTACACGAAGCCATCTGCGAATTTTCAGTGAACGACCAACGACGATTTGAGAACATGATAAAAGATCACAATGACTGATTTATCGTTCGTCGCTTGATTGTTCACTGTGTTTACACGAGCCGATTATCGCTCAAATGCGATCGTTATCGTGAAAATTCAAACAATAATCGCTCGGTGTAAAAAGACCATTACAGTCTAATTATATAAACAGATAAAATAAAACTATGTCGTTTCTTTATTATTTACATGATTCAGATGACAGCGATTCGGTGATACTGTAAAAAGCTGCTCTCAGTGTAAATCTGGCCGTATTTCTTGCCATAAAACACCTGTAAACTGTTACAAATCGTCACATTTTCTAAGAATGTTTTCCATTGTTGTCAATAGGAAACCCTCCATTTGTGCACGCACAAGTCCGTGGCCACACAATGGCATTTCAATGCCTTTTTCATAGGAGTGTGAAACAGCCAGAGGAGAAAAAAAGGCCATTCTTTCAGAAGCCATTACATTAATTAGAATGTTCTTTTTGGAATTTTGGGGAATTAAAAAAAAAAGAAAAAACAAACAAACAAACAAAATAAAGTATTTCATATGAATTAGTTAAAAATCAGCCAAAAATTTTCCTAAATTTTGTCTGATTTTTATTTTGTCAGTATTTATTTTACAGCTACACTAAACGGCTGAAAATAAAGTACATGCTGATCATTTGAACAGCTGTTGCAGTAACGGCCAATGTGAACAAACACAATTTCTATACATTATTATATGGAAACCGTCCATTGCTACACCTAATGCTGCTTTTACACAGAGCAATAATTCGCCCGATCGTACGATTAACCATTTTGAAGTAATAATTTTTTTTTTATACCAATCAGAGTTTAGACCGAATGATATATCGCACGAAAAAAATCGCTTTGCGATCGTTTTGCAATTGCTTAAGCCTATCTCGCACATAGGTTAAATTGGTGAACTACTGTTTACTCGGAACGATCTGCGAATTTTTTTCGAACGCACAACGATGATTTAAGAACATGTTCAAAATGAACGATTTCTCGCTCGTCGCTTGATCGTTCGCTGCAGTTACACGTACGATTATCATTCAAATTCGATAGTTATCGTGCAAATTTGCACGATAATCGTTCCGTGTAAACGCAGCATAAAAGCAGCTGATAGTGTGAGCAGTCATACAATTATACGGCCGCCTCCTTATTTCATCCTTTACAGATAAAAACGGCTGCTTTTCATGCAGAAAGGGCTGAAAATTCTAGCAGTTTTGCAGCAGATTGTTTAAGGGTATGTTCACACACACTGTATAAACAATGGCCATTGTTAAACACTACCTACTACGGGAATTCATGATCATTAATTCTGGCAGTAGGTAGCATTAAACAACGGACGTTGAGCAAAACTGCCATTTTTTATACAGTGTCCCACATCTGTACTAACTGCCCCGCAAATAAAAACCCAAACCCTTGTGAACACATCCAGGTTCCTTTCCACAATTTACAGCCTTTTAGTGCTCATTTTTAATCTTTTTCAACTTACTGTTGGTTTTTTATTGTCATTATATTTAATTTTTATTATTTATTGTCAATATTTTATTTTATTTTTACCATTATATCCTTTATCATAATTTTTTTTATTATTAGCATTATTATTTTTGTTTGTTTTTCTTTATTATTTTTATCATTTTTGTTATTTTGTTATCATTATTTTATTATCTTTTTACTTTATTTTTACACTTTCTAAAATATACTTTAAAATATATTTTATTACTTTAATCTGATTAATACATTTTGGTTTTTTATAATTATTTTTCTTAAATGTATTGATTATATTTTATCAGTTTTGTTTATATTCTTTATTTTTTATTTGATCAGTTTTTTTAATATACTATATTTTTTCTTACACATATTTACTATATTTTATCAATTTTTTTTACATTATTTTTCTTACATTTATTATATTTTCAGTTTTTTTTTATATTCTTTATTTTCCTTACATGTATTGAATTTTATCAGTTTTTAATATTCTTTATTTTTCTTACAAGTATTTATTATATTTTATCATTTTTTTTATATTGTTTATTTTTCTTACATGTATTTACTATATTTTATCAGTTATTTTTCTATTTATTTTCCTTACATGTATTTACTATACTTACTTACTTTATCAGTTATTTTGTTATATCATTATTTGGCGGTTTCCCTTTAAGTGTAACACCTGTTTATCTTCCTTATATAAATGTAATATCTCTTGTTTGCCTCTTTATGAGGTTCTGCCCTGATATCAGTGCTGGGAAATTGTAACCTTTAGCAAATTGACATTTAATTGTTTTATGGTTTTCTGGATAAACGCAGCAGCTGTTGGGCACAGGGAAGTGTTCAGACTAGTGACAGGCGTGACTACAACAAAGGAGACATTGTCACTATCACAGGGGAGCAGTCATAAAGTGATAACCTGTTTATAGAGCCGTCTCTTTAGAGTGTAGATTGTCTTATCTGACTGCTGTACTGTACAAGGATCAGACACCTACACAGGACTAATAGGCTGTTATTACAGTGTGAGGAGGAGCCAGAAGACAACCAGAACAGGAGCCTATAGGGAACATAGAGCCCCTGCCCTGCTGAAGACTCACCTGGAGATGTGACAGATACAGAGGTGTACAGAGCAGGAGAGGGACCTATAGGGAACATAGAGCCCCTGCTGGAGACTCACCTGGAGATGTGACAGATACAGAGGTGTACAGAGCAGGACAGGAGCCTATAGGGAACATAGAGCCCCTGCTGGAGACTCACCTGGAGATGTGACAGATACAGAGGTGTACAGAGCAGGAGAGGGACCTATAGGGAACATAGAGCCCCTGCTGGAGACTCACCTGGAGATGTGACAGATACAGAGGTGTACAGAGCAGGAGAGGGACCTATAGGGAACATAGAGCCCCTGCTGGAGACTCACCTGGAGATGTGACAGATACAGAGGTGTACAGAGCAGGAGAGGGACCTATAGGGAACATAGAGCCCCTGCTGGAGACTCACCTGGAGATGTGACAGATACAGAGGTGTACAGAGCAGGACAGGAGCCTATAGGGAACATAGAGCCCCTGCTGGAGACTCACCTGGAGATGTGACAGATACAGAGGTGTACAGAGCAGGACAGGAGCCTATAGGGAACATAGAGCCCCTGCTGGAGACTCACCTGGAGATGTGACAGATACAGAGGTGTACAGAGCAGGAGAGGGACCTATAGGGAACATAGAGCCCCTGCTGGAGACTCACCTGGAGGTGTGAGGGATACCGAGGTGTACAGAGCAAGACAGGAGCCTATAGGGAACATAGAGCCCCTGCCCTGCTGAAGACTCACCTGGAGATGTGACAGATACAGAGGTGTACAGAGCAGGAGAGGGACCTATAGGGAACATAGAGCCACTGCCCTGCTGGAGACTCACCTGGAGGTGTGAGGGATACAGAGGTGTACAGAGCAGGAGAGGGACCTACAGGGAACATAGAGCCCCTGCTGGAGACT